>NC_044394.1:75555860-75875983 GCF_006542625.1 Nomascus leucogenys
CAACTTCCAAATACTGTAATAACTAAACCATCTTAATACCAGTGATCATTCTATACTCAACTTTTTTTTTTTTTTTTTTTTTGAGACAGAGTCTCGCTCTGTAGCCCAGACTGGAGTGCAGTGGCGCGATCTCAGCTCACTGCAAGCTCCGCCTCCTGGGTTCACGCCATTCTCTTACCTCAGCCTCACAAGTAGCTGGAACTAACAGGCGCCTGCCACCATGCCCGGCTAATTTTTTTTTTTTTTTTTTTTTTTTGTATTTTTAGTAGAGACAGGGTTTCACCGTGTTAGCCAGGAATGATCTCAATCTCCTGACCTTGTGATCTGCCCGCCTTGGCCTCCCAGCGTGCTGGGATTACAGGCGTGAGCTACCGTGCCCGGACTCTACACTCAACTTTTAAACGCTTCTAATGATACCACCCTAATGTAGCAATCCAAACTACTTTTTAACAGTTGCCATTTTTAGATAGCTGAAACCTGCCTCTTCTGTAGTGTCAGTTTGTTCAAAAGGCTGACCATCTACACCTAATGGTGACACAAAACACACCTTAAATATTTAGAAAGATCTATAACGCTCTTACCTACAAAGCCTTGTGCTAATTTTTTTTTAATTTTCAGACTGAATAATTATCAGAACTTAATTATTAAGGAATAACAGTAACAGCTCAGCTAATACGTAACATTCACTGTGTGCCAGGCACTGCTCCTCTAAGTGCTTATATTTAACTACATTAACTATTTTGTAGCAATAAAAAACACATCTGTCATAATATGACCAAGCTGTTTTCAGAACAAAAAAACTTTCAATAAAAGTTCATGATTTTAAAAAATTAAGGTAATGTTCTTTAAAAATGCTTATACTTTAAAACTCACCGTTTTCTGAAGGCATTTTGCCCAATGTACAAGCAGAGCAGGTTGAAGGCCATGTTTTTCCTGGGCTCTTAGAGTGTTTATTTCATGCTGAACTAGAAGTCTCAATTTTGCTGAGTTTCCAGGTCTAAAAAATAGTTCAATTTACTAAAATTGCTTTCTAAATACACAGTTCAGCACTTACATACATATATGTTAATGGGTCACTGACAAATTAAATTTTCACATGAGGATTAAATCCCTGGTAAAACCTACACACCAAGTGAAAGCAATATTTTTGTTTTACTACTTACACTGCTTTTCTGTGAATCAGAGTACAAACCGCATCCCACCACGATTTTTGTCTTTCTGTACAAAGCTGTTTACACACAGGAAGGGGCAGGCATAATGGTTGATAGGAGCTGTGGTGAGAAGTACATTTCTCCTTTAATTGTAAGTGGCTGGTATATACTACTCCAAGGAGAAATACCTGTTTTATTTAAGGAAAAGTTAAGTTAGAAAAAAAAAATTAAACAAAATGCAGAATATTTAATTTGTTAAAATCTTTGCTTACTTCAAGATCTAAAATACATATTGATTCAGGTGCATTTGTTTCAAGCCTTGAGGTTTCCTGGGGCAGATGATGGAAAAGCTGTTTTAGCCATTTTCGGATTCCAGGTAAAGCAGGCAATGAATTCCACTGTAAGCCAAGCCAAGTAAGGTGCTGAAGACTACCATTATGTGCTCGAATAGCACCTGAAATAAAATTTAAGAAATTGGCTTAAGGGTTTGAAATTTTTCTTTGTGCCATTAGTTTTGTCAACATAAACAATTAATTCACGTTATATATATCTTAATTATATAACAGCTTTTCTGTATCAAAGCTGGAGGGAATTCTGTTAGGCAAAATCTCATGTTCTTATTAAATGCATTCTCACTTGATTATTTCTAGAAATTTTAATAAAAATAGTAGTGATGAAGAATGTTTAAGTCTATCTTAAAAAATGACACTGACTAGAACTCAATAAACCAAAATCAACTGACAAAAGCCAAATAAAGAACACCTAACCTAATAAGAAACCCCAAAACAGTGGGTTTTCCTTTAAGTCATTAAAGCAATGGAATACCACTATATTAATCCATCGGTACAGTAATCTGGTTTTCTACAAGAAAGTCAATATTGAAAAGGTTATGCGCTTCTGGAAGCATAAAGAGGTATAATCTTTCTGTCATTTTGGCAATTTGCAAGACTTAAAGATGTTCATGTCCTTTGTCTCAGTAATTCTGTTTTTAGGTATCTCTATGGAAATAACTTGCAATGAAGACACTTTTTGTTGAAGTTTTTATCAGAGTATGATTATTAACAGTGGAAAAGTTGAAAACAACTTGGATGCCCAATAACAGAAAGTAGCAAGCAAATTATGACTACTTCATAAAAAAGATTATATTGCCAATAAAAGTGATATTTATAGTTTTAATACAGAGAATGTGGGAGAGTTCATGAAGGAAGCAAGATAAATCATACATAAACAACTATTTAGATGAAAAATATGGCCAGATGCAGTGGCTCATGCCTGTAATTCCAACACTTTTTGTTTTTGAGATGAAGTCTCACTCTGTCGCCTAGGCTGTAGTGCAGGGGTGTGATCTCGGCTCACTGCAACCCCCACCTCCCAGGTTGAAGCGATTCTCCTGCCTCAGCCTCTCGAGTAGCTGGGACTACATGCACACGCCACCACATCCGGATAATTTTTGTATTTTTAGTAGAGATGGGGTTTCACCATGTTGGCCAGGATGGTCTCGAACTCCTGACCTCAGGTGATCTGCCCGCCTCGGCCTCCCAAAGTGCTGGGATTACAGATATAAGCCACTGTGCCGGGCCTAATCCCAACTCTTTGGGGGGCTTAGGCAGGAGGATCACTTGAGCCTAGGAGTTCGAGACTAGCCTGGGCAACAAAGTGAGACCCTGTCTCTACCAATTAAAAAAAAAAAATTATCTGGGCAGAGTGGCATGTGCCTATGGTACCAGCTACTCAGGAGGCTGAGGCAAGAGAATCCCTTGATCCCAGAAGTTCAAGGTAGCAGTGACCTACGATCATGCCACTACATTCCAGCCCAGGTAACAGAGCGAGACCCTGTCTCAAAAAACAACAAGGCTGGTCGCGGTGGCTCACACCCGTAATCCCAGCACTTTGGGAGGCCAAGGCAGGTGGATCACCTGAGGTCAGGAGTTTGAGACCAGCCTGACCAACATGATGAAACCCCGTCTCTACTAAAAATACAAAAAAACAGCCAGGCATGGTGGCGGGCACTTGTAATCCCGCTACTTGGGAGACTGAGGCAGCAGAATCACTTGAACCCAGGAAGCAGAGGTTACAGTGAGCCGAGATCGCACCACTGCACTCCAGCATGGGCAACAAGAGCAAAACGCAGTCTCAAAAACAACAACAACAAAAAATACATGCCACCCCCACAGCACCACATTCAAACTCCCCCCAGCCCAACCCACACACGAAAGGAATACAGGAAAATATTAAGTCATTATTTCTGTGTAATAAGATTATGGGCAATTTATAAGAATAAAGACGGAGACCGTTTCCTCTGAAACACATAACTCACCAACATCGTATCTAGCCAAATCTTCAAGCTCTGGTTCTTGTACATCAATGTTTCCAATATCATCACTACCAAGAAAAGATGTATCCTTAGGTGACTGACTAGAAAACAGAGCATCATATAATGCAGACTGCCCGCTTTTGTTGGCAAAAGACTCAACAACCTCTTTTAAAAAATCTTGCTTGCCACGACTTAAGTTTAGCAACATGTGCCCTGAAAAAAAAATTTAAGTTATTTCCATCACTTTAAAAATACAGATTGTATTTGCTCACATTGTCTCATTTGTATACCCAAAGGGGAAATAACATGATTATTGCAGACCTAACCCTCCAACCCAAAAAATACAGCTGGACAACAAAACGGGTGTTTATGTAGAAAATGAAAAGAGTACAGGTTTAATATTCTCAGTATCCACATAAGACAGCAGAAGGGGGAAAAAAGACAGGAATGTGTATGAAAAAAGCCAAACATATTTGCATTTTAGATGAAAAGGTCTGGATTTAAGTGGCCATAGGAGAGCAGGGACAAGCTCTTATTCTCTGATCTGATACACTGATTTCTAAACCTGGCTGATCAGAATCCTCCTTTAAACAGCTTTTAAGAATTATTTCCGGCTGGGCACGGTGGTTCATGCCTATAATCCCCAGCACTCTGGGAGGCCAAGCCGGGTGAATAATGAGGTCAGGAGATCGAGACCATCCTGGTTAACAGTGAAACTCTGTCTCTACTAAAAATACAAAAAAAAAAAAATTAGCCGGCCGTGGTGGCGGGCGCCTGTAGTCCCAGCTACTCGGGAGGCTGAGGCAGGAGAATGGCGTGAACCCGGGAGGCGGAGCTTGCAGTGAGCTGAGATCATGCCACTGCATTCCAGCCTGGGCAACAGAGTGAGACTCTGTCTCAGGAAAAAAAATAAAAAAAGTATTATTTCCAGGCCTCATTCCCAGAGATTTTTATTCCATAGGTTTACAGTAAGCAATAAAAAAATCATAGTCCTCGGATAAAGTACTGATACATGCTATAACACAGATGAACCTTAAAAACCTTGCTAAATGAAAGAAGCCAGTCACAAAAGACCACATACTGTATGATTCCATTTATGTGAAACATTCAGAATAGGCAAACCTACAGAGACAGATTAGTGGTTGCCAAGGCTGAGCAGTTTGGGTAAAATGGAGAGTAACTGCTAATAGGTAAGGAATTCCTCATGGAGTGATGAACATCTTCTAAAATTGATTGTGGTGACAATGGTAATACTCTATGAACATACTAAAAGCCACTGAACTGTACACTTTAAATGGGTGAAGCATATGGTATGCGAATTATATTTCAATCGAACTTTTTTAAAAAACCCTCCTTCGAGTTAATTCTGCTGGACAATTAGGTTTGGTTACCACTACACAGTTGTGTCTCAGCACACTTGCAGAGGCACCCTCGGGATGCCCAGATCAAAGACATAAAAAAAATACAGGCAATTCTTATCTAACTGTGACATCATGCAAAGGCACTTATGAGAGCCCTGCAAGGGTAGAAGGAAAAGAGAAAAGGAAAAAAGTAGAAAGTCACTTTAAGGACTGAAAGTCTAACTCCCACAAAAAAAGTGGGCTATGGAATAAAAGAGCAATGTGAGCTTTGGCCAACAGCCTAACTATACACCAAAGCTTATAATAACTTTGATTTAATGTTACATCTTGCTCTTTATAAAATTCATCCAATTTTATATCAAAACTGCTCCTTATAGAAAGCATTGTTTCTTCAGTTCACTGCTTGACTCAATGGCCACCTATCTTAAAGTGTATATCTTAGCAAAATCACAGGTAATATGCAACAGACCTTTAGCATTCATCCCAAGCCAAAAATGGGGGAAAAATCCACAAATTCCAAGAGCCTAATATAAGGTAGGTATATATCTTCTATCTTCCTCACTATGCTCTCAGCTCTTTAAGACAGATCCATATCTTCTTCATCTTTATATCCCCACAGCAGTGTTTTTAGAAGCAGCTGGTGTTAAATGGTTGGCAAATCAATAATTATACTTAGTTCAGGAAGTGACTAAATATTCAGGATAGAGGCTCTAGCGGCCAGATAAAGAGTTAAGAAATCCTCTCCACCTAGGAACAAACAATATCATATATTCATTTCTTTTAAAGAATGTGCTATTTCTTCGCATCTCTTCCATACCTATTGCTCTTAACTGATACGGCAAAAAGAAATTATTTTGACAAATTATCTCCTGGAAAGATGAAGATTTTATCATAAGATATGCCTTAACGAAATTCCTTTTTCTTTTTAAATTAGTTTAATATTACTATTACCTGATTGGCTCAGTCGGTCACAGGCCATCATTTCCAGCAGATTTTGTCCAGCTTCTCCTTTTATTAATTTAATCTTTGGTCTTGGAACCTAATAATTTTAGAATCAAAAATCTTAATTTGATGATACCCATACTTTTAATAGTAACACGGTCTTATCTATTACAATGTACTTTTTTGATAATGAACAGTTAACCATTAATTAAACTGAATTGGAAAAGACTGCAAAAACTGGGAACCAAGGAATTTATATAATCTATGAAAGATAGGCCAGGTACAGGCGTGGTGGCTCACACCTGTAATCCCAACACTCTGGGAGGCCAAGGTGGGCTGATCACTTGAGGTCAGGAGTTCGAGACCAGCCTGTCCAACATGGTGAAACCGTCTCTACTAAAAATAATAATAAAAAAAAAACAACAAAGAGCCAGGCGTGGTGGCACACACCTACTAATTCCAGCTACACAGGAGGCTGAGACACAAGGATAGCTTGAACCTGGGAGGCAGAGGTTGTAGTGAGCCGAGACTGTGCCATCGCACTCCAGCCTGGGTGAAAGAGCGAGACTCCATCTCAAAAAAAAAAAAGAGGGGCCAGACATGGTGGCTCACACCTGTAATCACAGCACTTTGGGAGGCCAAGCTGGGGGGATCGCTTGAGCCCAGAGTTTGAGACCAGCCTGAACAACACAGTGAGACCCTATCTCTAAAACAAATTTTTTTTTAATTAGCCAGGCGTGGTGGCATACACCTGTGGTCCCAGCTACTCAGAAGGCTGAGGCAAGAGGATCACTTAAATCCAGGAGGTCAAGGCTGCAGTGAGCCATGATCATGCCACTGTGCTCCAGCTTGGGTGACAGAGTGAGACCCTATCTCCAAAAAAAGAAGAAGAAAAAAAAAAGCATAAACAGAGCGGTTCTGAGAAATTAGTTTCTACTAAAAGCACATTCATGTTACATTCAGAGAAATGGAAAATTTAATTA
The DNA here is from genome assembly GCF_006542625.1 of Nomascus leucogenys. Lineage (NCBI taxonomy): Eukaryota > Metazoa > Chordata > Mammalia > Primates > Hylobatidae > Nomascus > Nomascus leucogenys. The sequence goes on from NC_044394.1 coordinate 75,562,612, forward strand.
CATGACTTTTCTACCCTGCATAAATAGGACAACAGCAGATATTGTCCTATTTGAGTAGATATGACACCCTACTTTAAAAAGTACAGGTGAAATGACACTTGGAAATGCCACATTGTAGATAACACATTTTCAGAGTATGGATAATATGGGATAGCACTGGAATAAATGGGACAGGAAATTAAAGAGATCCTAATGCCATCACCTATGGAAAAAAAAAGCATGATGAATAGAATGGCGAAGGGAAGACGTGACAGCTGCCTTCAAATATTAAAATTATTTTATAAAAGAAATCACCAAAAGAAGAAACAAGACCAACAGGTAGAAGGCTTGAAGAATATTTTTATTCTATATAAGGAAGTACCAAGAGCGAAATCACCTAAAGATGCACTGGACTATCCTGAAAAGTAATGAATGTCCATGACTGAAAATGTCCAGTCATAGGCAATGCCCACTTACTAGAAACATGCCGAAAGTAACCATATGGGTCACCAGAGCATCGGCTATTAATTCTATCACCACTTTCTTAATTGGTGGTGAAAATGTAATTTGATACAACCTCTTTAGGGTTAGATATTTGGCAACAGTTCTAAAAATTATAAATGCACAGATATACTTTGATACTGCAGTTCTTTCAGGAATTCATGGCACAAGTTAATCATTGCTAAATTACTTGAAGTAGCGTAAAAAAAAAAAAGTGAAAGCAAGCTAATGTCCTGGTTTTAGGACCCTGGTTTTAAAAACTCCAAAACTACAGTACATCCATACAATGGAATAATATGCAAGCATCCAAACTAATGAGAATGCCCTTTATATATACTGACATGGAAATATCTCCAAGATACAGTTAATGGAAATACAGTAAATGCAATGTTCAAATGTTTTCTTCCTTCTTTTAAGGACAGGGGATGTGTGCGTGTTTACTTGGAGATGCATAAAACATTTCCTGAAGAACACATAAAAAAGCAGTAACATTAGTTTCTTTGGAGTGGAGAAAGTAAATAACTAGGGAACAGAAACGAGTCTTCATAGCATATTCTTAAGAGCCACCAGAATTTTAAACCATGTATATATAATTCTTTCTAAACATGCTCATTTTTCAAAATATATTATTTATGAACCTAAAAGCTTCTGATTTTGAATTTTAGAAATATTCATATCGCCTATCCTTTTACTCACAAGTTTTCTAAACATCATGTCAAAGTTTGTCATCTACATGTTGAAAAGAGCACACAAAATAAGAAACAAAATGTTGACATCATTCTTTTTGTTTTCAAACTGACCTCAATTCATAAACCTGGCCTCTTTTACAAAATTATTCAACAGCTGAATTTGTGACCAGTTAATTAGTTGTGAATCCACCCAGTCAAATCATCTCAATTCACTATTTCCCTTTTTTTTTTTTTGAGATGGAGTCTCTCTCTGTCGCCAGGCTGGAGTGCTGCAGTGGCATGATCTCGGCTCACTGCAACCTCTGCCTCCTGGTTTCAAGCAATTCTCCTGTCTCGGCCTCTCAAGTACCTGGTACTACAGGAACCCGCCACCATGCCTGGCTAATTTTTGTGTTTTTAGTAGAGATGGGGTTTGACCATATTGGTCAGGATGGTCTTGAACTCCTCAGGCCCGCCTCAGCCTCCCAAAATGCTAAGATTATAGGTGTGAGCCACCACGCCTGGCTATTTCCTCATCTTAACCAAAAGGTTTCAAGAGACTTTGTTAAATACCTAGCTGCAATGGAGATGTACTGACTAGAACCACAGTATTCCTCTGATTAAGAGTCTGAAAATCTTGCCATAAAAGTTAGCCAATTCTTAAATACCCAAATGCCAGCACATATCCTACATTTTATGCTTATAATCATTCGATCATTAAGCTTTAAAATAAACTGATAAAATAAAATACAAGCATCTAAGATGTTTCTATTATATATTCATTCTACAGAAATATGTGGTAGTTAATAAAGACTGAGGTAGGTATCTCTGTGCTGAAGTGGAACAATGAAGAAATATTTAGAAAAGCAAGGCATCTGGCAATAGGTAAAGCACACCTACATTGAGGCACAATATTTTTTAAAAGTAGAGAAAGAATGTATTGCACATTTGCATATGCAAAAAATATTTCTGAACACCCAAGAAACTCCTAACAATAGTTGTCATCTAGGAAAGGAGACCTGAGTGAATGGATTAAGAGGGAAACTAACATTCTATTATCAAAAGTTCACAGTCAGGTGTGGTGGCTCATACCCGTAATCCCAACACTTTGGGAGGGCAAGGCAGAAGGATCACTTGAAGCCAGGAGTTCAAGACCAACCAGCCTGGGAAACATAGCAAGACCTTGTCTTTACAAAAAATTTAACAATGTAGCCAGGCATGGTGGCAGGCACCTGTAGTCCCAGCTACTGAGCTGAGGCTGAGTCAGGAGAGAATCGCTTGAGCCCAGGAGTTCGAGGATGCAGTGAGCTATGATCATGCCACTGCACTCCAGCCAGAGCAACAAGAGTGAGACTCTGCCTCCCAAAACTACATATCAAAAAATTTTAGACTGTGCACAGTAGCTCACACCCATAATCCCAGCACTCTGGGAAGGTGGAGCCCAGTTCAACGTTACAGTGAGCTATGATTACGCAACTGCACTCCAGCCTGGGTGACACAGCAAGACTCTAATAGACACACAGACCGATAAATTTTAAAGTTTCCACTAAAAATAAGAACTATTGGCAGGGCACAGTAATTTTGTAATTTTTTTTTACAAAAAAATTAGCCAGGCGTGGTGGTGGGTGCCTGTAGTCCCAGCTACTCAGGACGCTGAGGCAGGAGAATGGCGTGAACCCAGGAGGCAGAGCTTGCAGTGAGCCGAGGTCGTGCCACTGTGCTCCAGCCTGGGCGACAGAGAGAGACTCCGTCTCAAAAAAAATAAAATAAATAAAAATAAGAACTATCAGCTACTTGAGAATTTCTATAAGAACCTTTTAATGTTCATATTACCTAGTGAACCTCACTAAAATCCATTAATTTTCACTAATCCATTCCTTATGAACACAGAAGTTTCTACTGAGTAAATATTAGCACTTAACATGTGAACTGTCTATCAACAGTGTTTTTAAAAGATTTACAGGCCGGGCTCAGTGGCTAATGCCTGTAATCCCAGCACTTTGGGAAGCTGAGGCGGGTGGATCACTAGGTCAGGAGATCGAGACCATCCTGGCTAACACGGTGAAACCCCGTCTCTACTAAAAGTACAAAAAAAAAATTAGCCAGGCGTGGTGGCAGATGCCTGTAGTCCCAGCTACTCGGGAGGCTGAGGCAGGAGAATGGCGTGAACCCGGGAGGCGGAGCTTGCAGTGAGCCCAGACTGCACCACTGCACTCCAGCCTGGGCAACAGAGTGAGACTCTGTCTCAAAAAAAAAGGCCAGGCTCAGTGGCTCACGCCTGTAATCCCAGCACTTTGGGAGACCAAGGCAGGTAGATCACGAGGTCAAGAGATTGCGACCATCCTGGCCAACATGGTGAAACCCCATCTCTATTAAAAATACAAAAAATTAGCTGGGCGTGGTAGCACGCGCCTGTAGTCCCAGCTACTCGGGAGGCTGAAGCAGGAGAATCGCTTGAACCCAGGAGGTGGAGGTTGCAGTGAGCCAAGATCATGCCACTGCACTCCAGCCTGGCGACAGAGAGACTTGGTCTCAAAAAAAATAAAAAATAAGAAAAGATTTTATGTTTTCAAAGATTAATAGATATACTGTTACATATACACAATACAGTCATAAATGTTATATACATGTTTTTCAATTAACATGTTAAATTGCAATCATATTCTTCTATCATAGGTTATAAAGCCACTGCCCTACATCTACTTATTAGGATTTTGTCCAAGTAACACATCTTTTTGAATCAAGCTTTACCCATAATATGAGATTACATCTTTATCATGTTCCCAAAAATGGCAGAGTAAAAAGATCAAACTCTTCAAATTTGTCTACAAAGAAATCATGGCAATGCAGGCTTTTGACAAGAGTGCATTCAACATCCCTGTTTCACCAGCCTCACCAGTATTGTGTATGCTTAGTTATTTTCCACTGTATCAAACTGACTCCTTCATTTTAACTTTAATTCCACAGGTTTGTTCACATATTGTCATTACATACCAGAGCACACCTTCATTTAAAACACATCAAGCCTCAGTGAAATGTTAATTGCTCCTACAAGTGGAAGACTTACCTGAAATGCTATGAGATAGCACAATGCAGCCAGCTCAGAAAGAGCTCGCCATTGAACATTACTATGCTGACCCATCTTCAAAAGCAGAGAACCAGCATGCATGTAGAAATGTCCTTTCATTTCTAAGAAAGTAGCTGACAGTTCATCATTTCCACCCAAAGATTTCACAGACTGAAGAGCACTATCAAAACTGTAATATGAAAATATCAAACAGATAATACACACTTACTGTACCGTGAATAATCATGGTTTACTTAATTCAAAACAAAATAAAAATTTTATTTCAAGCTTCATCTTCCACATTCAACTTCTAATAATTCTTATTCCCCATGTTATAAATTATGAATCATCTAATGCTTATTTTTATCCTGCATACTTCCTATACTTCATGCTTAACCTCTCAAATGATGTCTTATTCCCAGTTATTTCCAGCCCTCCAATCACAGGATAAATATAACATTAGTGATTATAGGTACACATTTCAAAATAAACCAGGATAAAGTTGGGAGACTATTTTGTAGTTTCTTCCTGATCATATAGTTTCATTATTTAATAAACAGTTGTAATTTCTCAAATTAGACATACCATTTCCAGATTATAAGTAAATAACTGACAGGTATTTGAGTATCAATACAGTAATTGCTCTTTTTACTATATGGATCATTACAGCGTTAAATAAGTTGTCTTCCCTTTTTTTTTTGAGACAGAGTCTCTCACTATCGCCTGTGCTGGAGTGCAATGGCATGATCTCGGCTCATTGCAACCTCCACCTCCCAGGTTCAAGTGATTCTCCTGACTCAGCCTCCTGAGTAGCTGGGATTACACGCGCCTGCCACCATGCCCGGCTAAACTTTTTTTGTATTTTTAGTAGAGACAGGGTTTCACTATGTTGGCCAGGCTGGTCTCGAACTCCTGACGTCACGATCCGCCCGCCTAAGCTTACCAATGCGCTGGGATTACAGGCATGAGCCACTATGCCTGGCCTATTATTTGTAATCCATATTCTAAATTAGTTCTTCTAAATCCTAATGTTTCTCCAAATCCTCACTTTGGAAGAAAAGTAAAAGCAAAAAGCAAACACTTAAACGTGAAGCATGATTTTAAAGTAGCTTACAATAAAGCAACCAGAGCAAGTGAGGTCTAAAGATCTCTGGGGTTCTCAAAAACCCCTTCAGGGGATCCATGAAGTTAAAATTATTTTTACAATAATACCAAAAAAAATGTATATTTTACATACTCATTTTCTCATGTATGTAGAGCTGAGTTTTTTTTTTTTTTTGGAGACAGAATCTCGCTCTGTCACAACGCTGGCGTGCAGTGGCACAATCTTGGCTTACTGCAACCTCTGACTCCCAGGTTCAAGCGATTCTTCTGCCTCAGCCTCCTCAGTAGCTGCGACTATAGGCGTGTGCCAACATGCCCGGCTAATTTTTTGTCTTTTTGGTAGGGACAGGGTTTCACCGTTGTTAGCTGGGATGGTCTCGTTCTCTCTGACTTCGTGATCCACCCGCCTCGGCCTCCCAAAGTGCTGGGATTACAGGCCTGAGCCACCGCGCCTGGCCGACCTGAGTTTTCTAGAGGTTTCATGACATGTAATAGTTTTACAGACTGAAAGAGGAGGTAAATGAGAATCTAGCTATGTCCTATTAAGCGAGACATTAAAAAGATTTACAAAAAAGCAAAAACAATGACACTTTTCTGACTACGTTTTTGCTATTGGAAAATAATTATTTTTCATAAAAAATGCTATTATTGGCCCTGCGCAGTGGCTCACACATGTAATTCCAGCACTTTGGGAGGCCGAGGTGGGTGGATCACCTGAGGTCAGGAATTCGAGACCAGCCCAGCCAACATGGCCCCATCTCTACTAAAAATACAAAAAATTAGCCAGGCGTGGTGGTGGGCACCTGTAATTCCAGCTACTTGGGAGGCTGAGGCAGGAGAATCGCTTGAACCTGGGAAGCAGAGGCTGCAGTGATCCGAGATCACACTGTTGCACTGTAGCCTGGGAAACAAGAGCAAAACTCCATCTCAAAAAAAAAAAAAGCTATTATTATTAACACACAATAGGGCTTATTACATTTTTAATGGATTACATATTTTTTATTTGTTATCATTTCTAATGTAATAAACACTGATAGAAATAACCCACATACGGCCGGGTGCAGTGGCTCAGGCCTGCAATCCCAGCACTTTGGGAGGCCAAGGCAGGCGGATCACGAAGTCAAGAGATTGAGACCTCCCAGACTTTGGGAGGCCAAGGCAGGCGATCACGAGGTCAAGAGATCGAGACCAGCCGGGCGCGGTGGCTCACGCCTGTAATCCCAGCACTTTGGGAGGCCGAGGCAGGCGGATTACAAGGTCAGGAGATCGAGACCATCCTGGCTAACACAGTGAAACCCCATCTCTACTAAAAATACAAAAAATTAGCCAGGTGTGGTGGCAGGCACCTGTAGGCCCAGCTACTCGGGAGTCTGAGGCGGGAGAATGGTGTGAACCCTGGGGACAGAGCTTGTAGTGAGCTGAGATGGCGCCACTGCACTCCATCCTGGGCGACAGAGTGAGACTCTGTCTCAAAAAATAAATAAATAAATAAATAAATAAATAAAAAAAAATCAAGACCATCCCGGCCAACATGTTGAAACCCGGTCTCCACTAAAAATACAAAAATTAGCCAGGTGTGGGCTGGGCACGGTGGCTCACGCCTGTAATCCCAGCACTTTGGGAGGCCAAGGAGGGCAGATCACGAGGTCAGGAGATCGAGACCATCCTGGCTAACATGGTGAAACCCCATCTCTACTAAAAATACAAAAAAATTGCCAAGTGTGGTGGTGGGCACCTGTAGTCCCAGCTACTCAGGAGGCTGAGGCAGAAGAATGGCGTGAACCCGGGAGGCGGAGCTTGCAGTGAGCCAAGATGCGCCACTGTACTCCAGCCTGGGTGACAGAGCGAGACTCCGTCTCAGGAAAAAAAAAAAAAATTAGCCAGGTGTGGTGGCGGGCACCTGTAGTCCCACCTATTCAGGAGGCTGAGATGAGAATCACTTGAACCCAGGAGGCAGAGGTTGCAGTGAGCCGAGATTGCACCACTGCATGCCAGCCTGGTGAGAGCGAGACTCAGTCTCAAAAAAAAAAAGAGACTGAGTCCATCCTGAACCCCGTCTCTACTAAAAATACAAAAATTAGCTGGGTGTGGTGGTGTGCACCTGTGGTCCCAGCTACTCGGGAGGCTGAGGCAGGAGAATCGCTTGAACCTGGGAGGCAGAGGTTACAGTGAGCCAACGTCGCGCCACTGCACTCCAGCCTGGTGACAGAGCAAGACTCCATCTCAAAAAAAAAAAAAAAAAGAAAGAAAGAAAAAGGAACCCACATACAAAGATCTTTGATGTGCTTAAGAAAAATGTAAAAGGAACTTGTGACCAAAAAATTTGAGTATACAAGGAATACAAAATAAAACATCCTACATGTTTTCTAAAATAATCTTAAAGTTATGTTAGTTCTTTTAGATACTGCTCTTACCCTACCAATTGGGACACTATGTACTTTTTCAAGAAAATTACCTACTCCCTGCACTCAGTGAAATGAACTTCTTTACTTATACCAGATGGGGAAATAAATTAACTTCCAAACAAATGGACAGCCTAAACTAGCAATCAGTAAACTTTTTCTACAAAAAGGAGGAGAATACTAATCTGGCTTTACAGGCATACAATCTCTGCTGCAACCACTCAACTCCAACCTTGTAGTATGTAAGCAGCCACAGACAATACATAAACAGAGGCATGCTGTATTCCAATAGAACTTTATTAACAAAATTAGGCAGGGGCCATATTGGCCCACAAGTTCTAATAAACCCCTGCGCTAAACTAACAATTTTTTTTTTTTTTTTTTTTTTTTTTTGAGACGGAGTCTCGCTCTCACCCAGGCTGGAGTGCAGTGGCGTGATCTCGGCTCATTGCACGCTCTGCCCCCCGGGGGTTCATGCCATTCTCCTGCCTCAGCCTCCCGCGTAGCTGGGACTACAGGCGCCCGCCACCTCGCCCGGCTAATTTTTTGTATTTTTAGTAGAGACGGGGTTTCACCGTGTTAGCCAGGATGGTCTCGATCTCCTGACCTCGTGATCCGCCCGCCTCGGCCTCCCAAAGTGCTGGGATTACAGGCGTGAGCCACTGTGCCCGGCCTAAACTAACATCTTTATACAAATCCAAGTAATGTTTTTGTTCAATGGAATTTATTTTCAAAATGGAGACACTGGTTTTCAAAATCAAAATTTAGGAAAAAAGATAAATCACATAGTTGAGTTATTTTGTTTCTTAGCTAAAACAGTATTTTCTGAAATACTAGTGATGCTGAGTGCTTATACTAGTACATGTGAACCTAGCCATCTGATGACAGATGAACTTCAATTTTCACTCAATTATACTATTATAAAAAATAAAATATGAAATAGCAGTTAGAACATTCATTTTAAGCTTGACTGTGACAAAACTGAGTATTTAACCATAAGGCTAATTTTAATCAAGCTTGAACTGTAAGAGTTCTCTAAAAAGGAAAGTCATATAAAACCAATTAGAACTTCCCTATAAAAGAAGAAAAATAAGATTGCCTCCTAGCGGTTCACTGTATTAACTATAACTCCTAGGTACATCACAGAAATAATGATTCAGTAAAGAAGTTTAGAGCAATGAACTTACTGCAAAAAGAAAAACTGCAATTTATACTAAAACATTCTCCTCAAGTCAACGTACCTTTCCAGTAATTCTCTACTTTCCTGCACATCTCTAGTGGAAAGCGTAAGAAGTGTAAGATTAGCATAGGCCAGCAGTAAGTCTGTATTGGTTGCTCGCCAGTCACTTTTATCAGACTCCAAACACTGTAAAGACTCCAGATATTCCTATTTTGTGGAATGAACAGTAAGTTACAAAACTTAATCAAACGTTAAGAAATTAACCATTTTATGCCTACAAATTCCTTTTCTCACTCCAACCACGTTTGTGAAACTATATTGATTTTTACATCAACCTTATGAATGAAAACACCAAAAATATATACATTTATCATAGTTATCTCCCCAATCTTCCCATTATAAATTTAACTGATCCTGGTAAAAATTTCATAATTGTTCTACATAAATAAAAGAAATTTAAGCCCTGAGGGGCACTGCTGCTTTAGTACAAAAAGATGTATGCTAATTGCCTATATAGAAATGTAAAGACCCAATAGCTTTAATCTACCTTAAGGGTCTGTACAACACATGAATTCCATTCTAAACTTGAACGCAAAGCTATGTTCTTCTCTGCCTCATGGCAGTGGGCCACAGCATCCTTCAATCTTTTATTTGAGCGATACAACTCCACTAGCCGGATGTTCACATGGATGTCATCAGGTCTTACATAAAGTTCTGACTGAATCAAGTCAAAAGTTTATTCCATCCATCTTCACCTTCACAATCTAGAAGCTGTTCCTATTTAGAGGGGAAAAAGAAAAATTATTAGAGTAACACTTGTGCAATTTTAAACAAGTCATGCTCCCAAAGAGCACCATTCCACTATGTCTAGTTTGATGATGATGTCACCAAAAACACCATCCTATATACCTTGTTCGTCCCTTCCAAGAGTTGCTTACAACCCAGAAACTAAGCCTCAAGAACTGTATGTGGAGAAAAGCATCTGTGATTACTGCAGTAGCTCATACTCTCTTCAGAGACTACCAGGACTATTGCCACACATCCCTGTCCATCTGAGTCACCACCAAAAGCCTAGACCTTCCCAGTCAATCCTCAGCAACAAGGTCCTTATCTTCAAACTGCTCTCTATCTCCTTAAATCTGACTCAATCCCGCATCCTCTCTCCTCCCACTGTTCTGTTACCTTCATCATCTTCTCAAAGCACTGTCATCACCTCCTGACCTTAAATGAAGAGAGTATCATCTCAGGATAACCTCCACTACCATGATGGCTTTTTCTCTCTGAACTTACATACAAGGAGAGGAAGTAGGGTTTGTGACCACTCACTTCTCATTTGCAATGTTCTTCCATCAGCCTCTCAAGAAGCTAGGACCACAGGCATGCACCACCATGCCCGGCTAATTTTTTTTTTAATGTTCTGTAGAGATGGGGTCTTGCCGTGCTGCCCAGGCTGACTACTCAGTTCTTTAATCACCTCATCTCCAGTGATGTTGTCCTCCATTCCAACCTCAACCATCCACTTGCCACTGACACAGGTCTTCAAAATCTGTATTTTGGTCATACCACTGAAACCACCACACCACCCTTCTTATTCTTCCACCTCACTGAGGGCCTACATACCCTTACTTTCAGAAATATACTTCTCCACCACATGACAAGTTCCCTTCAAGACAATGACATCATCAAGTTTTAAACACCTGTAAACACAATAAATACACACACTTTCTTCTGTCAGACAAAAAATGCTATAAGCCCTTATATCCATAATTACTGTTCGCTTACAGATCCCTTCAACTAATTCCCTCTTTTCCTTAGAAGAACCCTCCCAACTGGTTTCTGTGTGCCTAGATTTGGGAAATCATAACCCCAAGCTAACTGATTTCATTTTCATTATCTCAACCATCAAACTGGTGCTGCCTAAAACAAAATACCATTTTAGTACTAACAGATTCACTTTCTCCACTCCCTGACACTTCACACCTCCTCCTACTTCCTCAACTTCCCCATACCTTCCTTTGACCCTCACTTTCAACTTATAACCTAGATTCATCCTTTACTGAGAAACCTGATGCTATCACATATAAATTCCATTTTACCTTACCTACTTAAACTCATCTTTCCCCAACTCTCAAGACCATGCCGCCCATTAGTACGCTGTATTTCATTCCCCTCTCTCCTTTATCAATTTCTCCTCTTCTGGATGAGATGGATGATACCCTGGCCTCTCCCTACTGCAAAAGCCCTAGTCTTTGACTCTACGTTAAAATTTTTTTAAAAACCACTATGAGTGCTTTTAAAAAGTTCTATCTCATACTTGAGAGAAAAAGCCTTCTCAACAGTAATACTCTCATTCATTAAACAAATGTCAGAAACTGTTTACCTTGGCAAGCCTTAAATTTTAGATGAAATGGAATTACTTTGCATGACAGTTATAAATCTCATGGATTTCAATTCCAAAAAAAAAAAATCTGATACAGGAAAAGTGTAACAGTGCCTTCAAGTTATTAAAGAAAAGCTTTAAAGAATGCTTCAAAGTATCTAACTTGTTACACTGCAAGAAAAGAATCCCCTACCATTACATATGTTCTTTAACACTACTGACACCAAATTAACTGGATTGCCACGCCCAATATGGGAATTATGTTTAAGGCATAACACCTAAGAGAGTAAAGAAATCTGCACAATTAGACCTCACGTTTTAGACTAATATTTAAAATCCAGCTGCTTATTACTGGAGAGAAAAGCTTATCAATAATATTTATCTTTGTAAGCATTTTCAATGCTTTTTCAGCTTCAAAAATCTGTACATGATTGTTCACAGCAGTTGAACAACAGCCAAAACCTAGAAATAACCAAAACGCCCCTCAAAAGTGAATGGTTAAGGCTGGGCACAGTGGCTCACACCTGTAATCCCAGCACTTTGGGAGGCCGAAGTGGGTGGATCACCTGAGAACCCGGGAGGCAGAAGTTGCAGTGAGCCGAGATAGTACCACTGCACTCCAGCATGGGCGACAGAGCAAGACTCTGTCTCAAAAAAAAAAAAAAAAAAAAAAAAAAAAAAGTGAATGGTCAAATTGTGGACCATGAAATACTACTCAGAAGTAAAGGAACCAACTATGGAGATACAAAACTTAGATGGATCACAAATGGTATTATGCTGACTGAACAAGCCAACCTCAAAAGGTCACGTGCTTGGCTAGGCGCGGTGGCTCAAGACTGTAATCCTAGCACTTTGGAAGGCTGGGGCAGGCAGATCACATGAGGTCAGGAGTTCAAGACCAGCCAAGCCAACATGGTGAAACCCTGTTTCTACTAAAAATACAAAAATAAGTGGGACATGGTAACATGTGCCTGTAGTCCCAGCTGCCCGGGAGGCTGAGGCAGGAGAATCGCTTGCACCTGGGAGGCGGAGGTGGCGGTGAGCCGAGATCGCGCCAGTGAACTCCAACCTGGGCAACAGAGCGAGACTCCGTCTCAAAAAAAATGAAAAAAGAAAAAAAAAAACTCACACACTTCATGATGACATTTACATAACATTTTGAAATCACCAAAGTATAAAAATGGAGAACAGATTAATGGCTGCCCGAGGTCAGGCATAGTGAACAGAAGTAAGTAGCATGACTACAAAAGGGGTAGCATGAGGAAGATCTCTGTGGTAACAGAGTAGTTCTGTATCTTGATGGCAGCGGTGGTATGAATCTACACGTGATAAAATGAAAGAAAACTATACATACACATTGTACCAATGTCAAAATTCCTGATTTTGATATTGTGCTTTGGTCGGGTTAAACAGGTTGAGTATCCCTTATCCAAAATGCTTGGGACCAGAAGTATTTCAGATTTTGAATTTTTTCAGACTTTGGAATATTTGCAGGATACTTAGTAGGTAGCGCATCCCAAATCTGAAAATCTGAAATCCAAAATTTTCCAATGAGCATTTCCTTTGAGCATCATGTCAGTGCTCAAAAAATTTCAGATTTTGGAACATTTAGGATTTCGGATTTTAAATGCTCAACCTGTATAAGCACTGGGGAAAAATGAAGTAGCATATAGGATCTTTCTGTACAATCTTTGCAACTGCCTGTGCAAAAAAATCTATAATTATTTCAAAATTAAAATTTTTTAAATTTCTATCAGAAGCATATATAATGGGGGTAGGAGGAGGCTAAAGGCAAATATACATTTATAATTTAATATTGTACATACACAGTAAAGTATACATTAATATATAAAACATTACAATATACATTTTAAATGTTGGCCAAACATATTTGTGTAGATTTTCTCCAGAACAGTTACTTAGTAAACTGTATTTTACTCTATAAAGAATATCAGGACCAGTCAACACACTAGCAAGAACTTTCTGTCATTTTCAGTAATTACGTCTTATATACTAGAGAAACCACCTTTTATCTTTTGCTTGAAAACCTTACTATCCCAAAATATAATCCCTTCTACTTTCAGACAATAGTTATTAGAAAACTCTTCTTTAAAATATCCCTAAATTGTCATCCTGTAGGTAATTTTCACTCAATGAAGCAAAAATTGTATACCAGACAGAACTTAATGTAAATCTTAGCTTTACTTAGTTTACAGCTACTAAACTGTAAAATCTCTAAAATATTAATTATTCCAGAAGGGTAAATGAGATGTCACTTATAAAGTATAACAATGCTTAATAAGACAGCAGATGCTCAGAAAGGTTTTAATAAACTTTTTAAAAGAAAAATTTTAAAGGAAACACAAACACCTGGGCTTAAGGTTTGCTACTGAAAAGTAATTTAAACTCCAAATATTAGAAATGGTTATGTCTTTTTTTTTTTTTTTGAGACAGAGTCTTGCTGTCGCCCAGGCTGGAGTGCAGTGGCGCGATCTCGGCTCACTGCAGGCTCCGCCCCCCGGGGTTCAGGCCATTCTCCTGCCTCAGCCTCCCAAGTAGCTGGGACTACAGGAGCCCGCCACCTCGCCCGGCTAATTTTTTTTTTTTTTTTTTTTTGTATTTTTAGTAGAGACGGGGTTTCACTGTGTTAGCCAGGATGGTCTCGATCTCCTGACCTCCTGATCCGCCCGCCTTGGCCTCCCAAAGTGCTGGGATTACAGGCGTGAGCCACAGCACCCGGCCAGAAATGGTTATGTCTTAAGTTTTCTCCCTTTATGTTTTGTTTGTTTACCTTTAGTTTATAAATTGCAGGACTTCCTGGGAAAAGTTTAGCTGCTCTCTCAACCCAGTATTTTGCTCTTCCATCAGTACATCATTTTTACAAAGCAATCTGCAATCTTCAACACAAGATCTTTTTGTGTTGGGTTTAATTCCACTGAACGCTAATATCAGAAAAGAAATTAAAGATTAGTAAATAAATTGTATGTATGTATGTAGGAGTATATATACTTATATACAAAGGTTAAAAAATTCTCACTCCAACCCTTAAATTCTACTTCTAGAGAAAACACGTTACTTCAAAGGTGTTAAAATAAAAGTGTCTTGGAATTTTCTGGAAATGAATCAAATAAAAATTATATTTGTGTCATTTGAATGCAAAAAACACAAAAGAACACCATTCCTGACCGTGTTAGACTTACAATTTATAGGTGTTAAACAATTCTAAATCTGTTCCAAGCTGTGTCACGTAATTGTACTATGATACCAATGCCTGTTTTATGATATTCATAAAATATATTTGACTTACTTATATAAATTTCTCTGGGCATCACGTGTTTGGCTTTGCAAAGGCTATATTTGAATCCTATTACTTACCCTGTAACATTCAACGGCTTTGTCTGTGTTTTCTTCCAATTCATAAAGAAGACCCAGAAATCTGTGAGCTTTGGGATCCCTCTCTTGCACTTAATGTAAGTACATATGTATCTGTTTTTTAAAAGTAATACAAAAGTAAATTAAACTTAGAACTGTACTTTTAAATGCTAACCGAAGAATACATCTTAAACCAAAACGACCACTAAACTCGTTTATATTGTTACTCAAGACTACCACTATTTATGCAGGTAACTCAAAAGTATTCATAGAAAGAAATGGGTAATACTTAAAAACACGTACATAGAGTTGACCACATACTCATTTTACCATTAAATGTCACATTTACCAAATTTTTCTCCAGTGTTATCCACACATAAGAAATGAACATATAAATTGCTTTTTCTTCCTGATCACATTTTAGTAAAGCACTAACAGTTTTGCAAATAAATTAGAAGTGATTATAGTAAACATTTTTAAAGTTACCATAATGCAAATACTAAAGAGCAACAATTTCCCAAACAACAAAGGGAAATATATTTACCCTTTAAGCAAGAAAGTAATTTCTAACAGTATTATATCCAGCTAAAATCGAACACAAGAAAAATTACTTATTACAGTACCAAATACAGGAAATTTCCATTTCTCAAATCAAGTAACAACTAAAATAAGTAAATACCCTCTAGGTTCCTTGACAGTATTACGATCAGAGAAATTAAGCCAGACCCAAACTAAGGGATTAAAGTCTCACATTAAAAAGGTACAAGAGTTAACAGTCACAGTGCTGCTAGTTACATAATTTATGTACCATCATTTTCCTTTCTTACCAGCATTTCCATCTTCCTTTGGATGCCTTTAAAAGCTTGCCTCCCAGCTGGGAGCAGTAATACACACCTGTAGTCCCAACACTATGGGAGGCTGAGGCAGGCAGACTGCTGTGCTCAGAAGTTCAAGACTAGCCTGGGCAACACAGTGACACCTGTCTCTACCAAAAAATGCAAACCTTAGCCAGGTGTGGTGGTGTGCATCTGTATCCCCAGCTACTTGGGGAGCTGAGGTGGGAAGATCTCTTGAGCCCAGAAGGCAGAGGTTATAGCGAGCAAAGATGGAGCCAGCTGCTGCACTCCAGCCTGAGCAACAGAGACAGATAACTGCCTCAAAAAAAAAAAAAAAAAAAAAAAAGCCTGCCTCCCTCTTAATTTCCTGCTTTAATCCACTCCAAGTCGGGAAATCAGAATCACCAAGCTTCTTATCCCTAGGATACAGCCTTAGAGCATCACATATTGTGTCAGTTAAAGATCTTTTATACAAGCTATTCTCCTGCCTTACAATTACAGTTTAATTTTTTATTCATTGCTATTTTCCATCTGATTAAGGTATCAGATATCTAACCAAAAATAAATTAAGATATAGGCATGGTCCTCTTTTACTCCAACACAAGACAATTTTTAGAAAAAGTGTTTTAAGCCAAACAATTTCTTGCCCTTGGTATAAACAAGCAGCAGCATGCAGAAAACACTAATTACAGTTTCAATCTCAATGGAATCTAGGCTGGGCCTTAGCATCAGTCTGAGTGATAAATCCCTTATTCCAGAATACACTTAAGAAGAACTACTAAAGAACATATTTTTACCTATTTCAAAGAAGAAAATGAGAAAAGGCATTGATTTTAAAAAAACGAATACATGTTACAGTTTGTACTTACTTTTTAGCAAGATCATATTCTTTAGCTTCATAATACAGCTTTGCAAAATAGAATCCTTTCATTGACTTGTAAAAATTAAAAGTTCTTTTACTTCTCATACAGAAATATTTTCCAACATTTTTTCAAAAGTAGTAAAAATCTGTCCTAAGTTTACGTTCAAATACGCCGTTTTCATTCACTTAAAAGTTTTTTTTAAAGCCTGAAAAATGCATAATTCCATGTTTTATAATTTCCCATCGTAAAACAAAAAATAGAGCTGGGTGTGGTGGCTCATGCCTGTAATCCCAGCACTTTGGGAGGCAGAAGTGGGCGGATCACCTGAGGTCAGGAGTTTGAGACCAGCCTGGCTAACATGGTGAAACCCTGTCTCTACAAAAATACAAATATTAGCCAGGCATGATGGCGGGTGCCTGTAATCCCAGCTACTCAGGAGGCTAAGGCACGAAAATCAGTTGAATCCAGGAGGTGGAGGTTGCAGTGAGCCAGAGGTTGCAGTGAGCTGAGATCGTGCCATTACACTCCAGCCTGGGCGACAGAGCGACTCCATCTCCCCAAAATAATAATAATAATAATAATAATAATAAATAAGCTGGGTGCAGTTGGTCACACCTTTAATTCTATTTAATTCTAGCACTTTCAGAGACCAAGGTGGGAGGCTAGCTTTGAGGCCAAGAGTTTGAAACCAGCCTGTGCAACACAAGATCCTGTCTCCAGGGGGAAAAAAATAGCCAGGCATAGTGGAGCATGCCTGTGTTCCTAGCTACTCAGGAGGCCAAGGAAGGAGAATCACTTGAGCCCAGGAGGTTGACACTGCCATGAGTGACGACTGTGACACTGCGCACCAGCCTGGGTGACACAGGGAGATCCTCTCTCTAAATAATAAGTACATACATACAAAAAATAAATTCAAGAAAGCAAGACAAGCAGACAACAGAAGTTAAGAATTTTTCATCAGCCTTGGAAATCTTGGAAATCCTGTGGTACCACTCTCTCACTTAACAAACAAAAGAAACCAGCTTTCTTTGGGGAGGAAAGGTATTCCAGAAATCTCTTCTCCTACCATGTGTAAGCCTCTATGGGAAATAAGAAGTAAGTACTTAGGATCTATTAAGGCACTGAGGATTCCCTGGTCCATGTACTGTTCTCTCTACAGATCAGATCAGTATTTTACAGTCAAGGAGTCAAAAAGGTAGAAATAAATATTGAATTCTTCAAATAATAAACAAGGTCCACAGCCTGGCTCCTTGGTCACATAAACTCCAAAGTCCAAAATGCTGATACACATCAGGCTGGGTGCGGTGGCTCACACCTGTAATCCTAGCACTTTCGGAGACTGAGGCGGGAGGATCACTTGAAGCCAAGAGTTCGAGACCAGCCTAGTCAACATGCAGAAACCTCCTTTCTACTAAAAATACAAAAATTAGCTGGACATGGTGGCACACGCCTGTAATCCCCACTGCTTGGGAGGCTGAGGCAAAGAATCGCTTGAACCTGGGAGGCAGAGGCTGCAGTGGGCCAAGATCGCACCACTGCACTCCAGCCTGGGCAACAGAATGATTCCATCTCAAAAAAAAAAAAAAAAAAAAAAAGTGCTGATACAACCAGATTATGTTCCATCCATGTGATAAAGAGTATACAGCTACTCAACCATCTTATTTTTGAAATTCCAAGACCGCAGTGAATGTCCAAAACGATGAATAGTACCAAACCAGGTTGCCACCAATCGAAACATGTTTCCTGTTTGTGTCCTCCACCTACAAATTTAATGTCTTGTCCATCTTAACTAAGCACTTATCACACACTGTGGCTGTAACCTTTGCAGTTTGGGGTGTCACAACAAAACTAGCACAAATTTCTTTTTCCTTCTTCACAATTTCATGGACAAAAGATATGTTCTTACCATAGATCTTAGCAACCCCAGTAGATGATCTTTTTTCTTTCCTCAGTCAAAAACTCACCTTTTCACTTAAAGGAAGCACTGCATGGCTTCTCTCTGGCATATGTGAATTGCCAGCATCGCTACTCTTGCTCTTTGGTGCCATTTTAAATAAAATAAGGGTTACCTGAATACAACCACTGCAATACTCCAACAGTTGATCTGATAACTGAGATGGCTAGTATGTAACTAGAGGGTGGGGAGCACATACAGCGTGAATATGTTGGACAAAGGGATGATTCCTGTCCTGGGTAGGATGGAGCAGGAGGCTGTGAGATTTTTATCGTGTTATTCAGAACTGTTTGCAATTTAAAACTTATGAAATGTTTATTTATATAATCTTCCATTCAATATTTTTGGACCACGGGTGACGCAGGTAAGTAAAACCACATAAGGCAATACTGTGGATAAGAAGGGACTACTGTACCAGCAACGAACAATCAGAAAGGGAAATTAAGAAAGCAATTCCGTTTACAATCGCATCTAACAGAAAAGAATGCCTGGGAATAAACGTAAATGAGGAGGTGAGAGACTTGTATGCTTAAATTACAAAACGTTGCTCAATGCCAGACTAACACCTGCAATCCCAGCACTGGCGACAAAGCAAGACTCCGTCTCAAAAAAAAAAAAAAAAAAGAACTATAAGCAATCTTAACAAAAATAATACACAATAGGACAGCACGTAAAGGAACAAGGCTTGTTCCACCCTTCCTTTTTTTTTTTTTTTTTGAGATGGAGTCTTGCTCTGTTGCCAGGCTGGAGTGCAGTGGCTCGATCTTAGCTCACTGCAACCTCTGCCTCCCGGGTACAAGCTGGGACTACAGGCACATGCCACCATGCCCAGCTAATTTTTGTATTTTTAGTAGAGATGAGGGTTTCACTATGTTGGCCAAGATGGTCTCGAGCTCTCGACCTCGTGATCTGACTTCCTCCGCCTCCCAAAGTGCTGCAGGCGTCAGCCACCGTGCCCAGCCAGTTCCCCCTTTTCAAAATGAAGAAATAGATTCAAGGTACAATGCCAAAACATAATAGAAAAATAATTCCATTACCTTCTTTGCTTCCAACTATGTTATTAGACAATCTTAAGATAATGAAACAACTTTATAAATTATTCTTCTATATGATCTTTTGCCTCTATCCTGCTCACTTTACAAGGGAGCTGAAGCTCAAGCAGGTAAATGCCTTGTTTAAAGATATACAGCTAGGAAGGAGCAGAGCCCATGTTATGTAAACAGGACAGTATCTGATTCAAGCAGTACTTCTTTCCATGACAGCAGATGTCACTATAAGCAAATACCTGAATTCACTTAAGCTGCCAAATATCAAGAACTGACGTAGGGCTGAAAACAGGAACAGTGAGACCCTAAGAGATGCCACATCATCTCTATCTTGCACAGTAAGACAGAGATGTAACTGTAATTGCGATTGTCCAAAACTTAGTATCTGTGGCTTACTTTTTCATTATGCAGTTCTAAATTTCTCTTTTTTTTTAAATTCAGACGGAGTCTCGCACTGTCGCCCATCTTGCACTGTCGCCCATCTTGCACAGTCAAATGAATCTCCTATCCCCTAAAATCCTCCAAAAAAGCTGCTGTTCTCAACAAACCCATCTGATCAGCTCCAAATCTGTGGAGTCCCAACAAGGGTGAAGGCCATGATTATACAGGACAATGAGGAAAAGTCTAGATACTGAACCATGAGTTCCCCAATCTTCTTCCCCTGGAACATTAAGGGTAAGGAAATCTCTCAAAAGACAGAACAAACAAAAGAGGAGGAGAATAAGAGAAAAATTAGAGAAACTCCAGCTTTCAGGTAAACATCATTAAAAAAAGGGTAAGAAATGGTCAAAGAAATAATACAAGAAATGCTACAGAACTGAAAGAAATGAGTTTCCCAATTGAAAAGACATTTCCAGAAAACCTTTAAGTTACCAAGAACAAGAATCTCATCGGACTTCTAACAACAGAACTTCTAGAAAATGGAGCAATGCTTTCAAAATTGAGAAAAAATTTATTTCAAACTCAGAATTCGATAACCAAATGATCAACTAAATTAAGTAAAGACGTTTTACAGGCATACCATTAGTTTCAAGACCAGCCTGACCAACATGGTGAAATCCCATCTCTACTAAAAATAGAAAAAATTAGCCGGGCGTGGTGGCGCACACCTATAATCCTGCTACTCGGAAGGCTGAGGCAGGAGAATCGCTTGGATCTGGGAGGCGGGAAGTTGCAGTGAGCCACGACCATGCTACTGCACTCCAGCCTGGGCAACAGAGCAAGACTCTGTCTCAAAACAAAAACAAACAAACAAAAAAACCTCTCATCCACTTTTCCTCAAAGCAAGTGAGACTATGCTGCACCAAAACAAAAAAAGTAAATCAAGAGGACATGAGATACAAGAAATGAAGGGTCTAACTCAGAAAAAAGATGAAGGGAATTCTCAAATTGATAATAAAGGGAAGTCCCAAGAGCACAGCTGTGTAGCAAAGAGGAAGAAAAACCAATCCGGGTTGGAGGAGTCAGTTAGTAAGGGTATTCCAGGTAGACAGACAATCAATCAATCAATCAATCAATGTTTTAAGCTGAAATTGATGGGATTAAGTGACCAGTTTGACCACATTTGAGAGTTTAAATTGCTGAGTTTAAGTAAACAAGTAGTAACACAACATACAAGCAAACCAAAAAATAAAGCAATTATTCAGTCCAGGAAAAACAAAACTGCACAACAAGGGCAATTCAAATGCAAAAATATTTACCTTATATTTATATAAATGTTAAATATTCATTTAAACAAAAACTGCAATAACAGCACTGAGAGAATGAGGGGCAAACCAAAGTGTCTGAGAACAGTTTTGGAGGAGCACAATAGAAAGCCAGTACAGAATGCCTAAAATGGGGCTGGGTGCGGTGGCTCACGCCTGTAATCCCAGCACTTTGAGAGGCTGAGGCAGGCGGATCATGAGGTCAGGAGATCGAGACTATCCTAGCTAACACGGTGAAACCCTGTCTCTACTAAAAATACAAAAAAATTAGCCGGGTGCTGTGGCGGGTGCCTGTAGTCCCAGCTACAGTCTGGGGCAGGAGAATGGCGTGAACCCGGGAGGCAGAGTTTGCAGTGAGCCAAGATCGCGCCACTGCACTCCAGCCTGGGCGATAGAGTGAGACTCCATCTCAAAAAAAAAAAAAAAAAGAAAAGAAAAGAAAAGAAAAGAAAATGTCTAACATGGGAGAAAGGGAATTAAAAATAACAAGAGTATATATGTGTGTTACTCAGAAGTATGAAGTATAGATGTAAAGGGCAGAAAAAACAACTAACAGCTGTCAAAGGTGCCTGCCTGTAGTCCTAGGTACTCAGGAAACAGAGGTAGGAGGATCATTTACGCCCAAAAATTTGATGCCAGCCTGGGCAACACAGCAAGACCCTATTCTAAAAATAAATAAATAAAAATAAGAGCTGTCAAGTAGCCTTTGAGAAGTAGGAATCAGCTGCAGAATAAGAAACCAACTTGACAGAACATAGAAAAACTAAACAGAAGCCATCTGGAAAAAGAAAAACTAGAGAAAGAATTATATATTTTTTTCTTTTCTTTTCTTTTTTTTTTTTTGAGACAGAATCTGGAGTGCAGTGGCACAATCTCTGCTCACCACAACCTCTGCCTCCAGGGTTCAAGCAATTCTCCTGTCTCAGCCTACCGAGTAGGTGGGACTACAGGCGCCTGCCACCACACCTGGCTCATTTTTGTATTTTTAATAGAGACGGATTTTCACCATATTGGTCAGGCTGGTCTCTCGGCCTCCCAAAGTGCCTGGATTACAGGCGAAGAATATTTTTAAGAAGGGCAAAAGCACATGTGAGGGAGTAGAAAAATGGAAAAACAAAGAGACTAACAAATGAAAGCACAATGGAAGACTAGAAAGATATGATATACAGACACATCATCACACTCCAAAACTCAGACATTCTAGAAAGCATGGTCAGTTCACAGATGGCCAGCCTCTGCCAAACTGGGGGAGAATACTAACCTCTTCATATTCTTCACAGCCACTGCCTCTTCTCCCTCCATTCTTTACCTTCTATCCAAAGCACCCTGTTGTCATTTCACTCAAACCTAACTTTACAGAATAGCTTCACATGTTCCAAAGTTACTCACTAGCTAATCCATATTCCGCTGAAATCCCCAGGTTCTAATGTAAATGACTTTCAATTTGGGAAAAAAAAAAAAAAAAAGACTCTGTAAGTGTAAGAGAGAGGTGGTCATAACAACCAATCCTCAAAATTTTGCCACCACTCCACTTTATTTAATGGAAAAGTTATGTAGTTGAAAGAACATTCTAACTTCTGTCTAGACCAGTGGTTTTTAATCTTTTGGAAGCCAAGGTCTCCACTAAGAATAAGCTTGCTTTTTTTTTTTTTTTAAAGCTTGTTTAAAAAAAAAAAATATCAGGCTGAGCAGAGTGGCTCACACCTGTAATCTCAGCACTTGGGGCCAAGGCGGGAGGATCACTTGAGCCCAGGAGTTGGAGACCAGCCTGGGTAACATGGTAAGACCCCATCTCTACATTAAAGAAAAAAGCCAGGCTTGGTGGCGCATGCCTGTAGCTGGCATGCCTGTAGTCTCAGCTACCCAGGAGGCTAAGGTGGGAGGATGGATTGAGCCCAGGACGTCAACGCTGCAGTGAGCCATGATCCTGCCACAGCACTCCAGCCTGGGAGACAGAAAGAGACCTTGTCTCAAAAATAAAACAATGGCCAGTGCAGTGACTCATGCCTGTAATCCCAACACTTTGGGAGGTGGAGGTGGGGAAATCACTTGAGCCCAGGAGTTCAAGAACAGCCTGGGCAACATGGTGAAACCCAGTCTCTACCAAAAATACAAAACAAAACAAAACAGCAGGTGTGGTGGGTACACCTGTGGTCCCAACTACTCGGGAGACTGAGGTGGGAAGATCGCTTGAGCTGGGGAGGCGTAAGTTGCAGTGAGTCGAGATAGCGCCACTGCATCCAGCTGGGTGACAGAGTGAGACCGCACCTCAAAAAAAATAAAATAACATAAAAATTAAAGTCTTTAATTTCAAGAGTTACAGGAACCCTCAATAAGGTCTGCTTTAGACTCCATCATCACATTCATATTTATACTATGCTAGCAGTTTAAAATTACAATGTACAAGTAGATATCTATCCTTCTTCTCTGGAGGAATAGACTGTAACTTACTCCACTGTTCCCGAGAGAAACTAAATCAGACCCACTGCCAAAATTCTGCTGCACTACCTATTTGACCCTGAACAAGTATCTTAAATCTCTACAGGTCTCAATATCCACAGGGTTGCTGGAAGCGCAAAATAAGATAACCTATGCTTAGTTATGATAAGAGACACAATTGTGCTACTATTATAATCATGGTCATCTGTGAGTTTCCGTTTTTTTTTTTTTTTTTTTTTTGGAGTCTCCCTCTGTCGCCCAGGCTGGAGTGCAGTAGCGCGATCTCGGCTCACTGGAACCTCCGCCTCCTGAGTTCAAGCGACTCTCCTGCCTCAGCCTCCTGGGTAGCTGGGACTACAGGCGTGCACCACCACGCCCGGCTAACTTTTTTTTGTATTTTTAGTAGAGACGGGGTTTCAACATGTTAGCCAGGCTGGTCTCGAACTCCTGACCTCAGGCAATCCGCCCTCCTCGGCCTCCCAAAGAGATGGGATTACAGGTGTGAGCCACTGCGCCCCGCCAATATCCTTTTAACATCAACAATAAAAACAGTGACTTGTAGCTAACATTTACTGCTATGTGTCAAGCACAACCCTAAATGTTTAAAGTGGATCATCCTATCAAATTCTATTAATGTTACAACTCCACGTATGGATGAAAAGTGTAACTGGCCCCAAATACCCAGCTTATAAACGACAGTGCTGTGATTATTCAAGCCAAAGCAAACTGACTCAAGATTCTGTGCACATCGACCTTTAAAAGCTTCTTCCATCACTCTTTAGATCCAGTTACTAAAGTCTTATTGAATCCAAAATAGATCACATTATTTACCTGCAAAGAGGAAAAATACCCTAAAAACGTTTGTGGAAAAGGTTAAAAATTGTAAGCCATACTAACGATTTGTAAGAACTTTAGAATTTTTTTTTTTTTTAAGCAAAGGCAGCTACCAAAGTGTTCTGGGCGGGGGGAGCGGGGCGAAGGAGGTGATTATGAGGAGTGGAGTGGAGCTGGACCCTTATAAACGGACAGCGACAAACACCTCATACTCAAAACAGGGGGACTTCCCGTGTCATTTGCGCCGTCGGGCCATTGCAAATGTCCGCGCTGACATGCCTACGTTGTCACTCGACACAGCCGCCAAAGCTCACCCCGGAGCTGCGTCAGTCCCCACTGGGTTCCCCCAGGCCAAGGAGGTACGACCTCCGCCGCAGCATATAAAATAAATGTCCAAGAGATGGGAAGAAACCCGCCGATATAGCACCCGGGTGCCCAAGCCCCCGAGAACTAGGCCGCGCGAGTACTACGCGGCGCGCAATCGGCCAGAAAGCCCGGGCCAGGGCGGGCCCACGAGCGAGCACCGTCGGGAACAAGCCAGGAGAAAGAGGAAGCGCCGGCGCCAACTGTCTCCCGCCCACCGCGGTCCCCCCCAACGACTCTCCCTGCACTTGCAAGCGCCACGCCGCCCACAGGACTGCGCTAGCCGGCCGGCGCCTCAACAGAGCGCGCCAGGGAGCAGCGCCCGTTGGGAGCCATGACGCCTGAGCCGCGCGAGGCCGCCGCCCGGCCAGGTCGAGGCCGTCGGTCTCTTCGAGACCCACTCACCTCTCGAGGCGACGGGGCGGAGCCCTGCACCGAGGCAATGTACCGCTCCACGTCGGCCTTGCTGCGCCTCATCGCGCCGCCAACCTGGCTCCCGAGGCTCGTGAGACCAGCGCTCAGCTCCTCAGCAGTCGCCACTTCCAAGAGGAAAGTGCCTGCAAGCCAGTGACGCAGCGGCGTAGCCGGCGGAGGACCATTTCGGCGAACTTGCGTACTGCGTCAGCACTGTGCGCCACGTTGGCGACGTCGGCGCTCGAGCTGCCCTCGGCCAGGCTCTTGGCAGCGCCCTGGGCCCTGAGGGTGTTTTGGCAAGCCGGGATCAGATTTCGGCCGCCAGCATCCGCAGCGTAAGGCGTAGATTTCCAGCAGGTAACGGTTTGCGTGATGGGCTCTTAAGCGTTTTGGTCGCTTGTTCTAGATTATAAGTGCGCAATGCATTGGAAGAAAAAAGCACTCAGGCCAATTTGGTGAACGTGTAAATTAGAACAACGTTTCTGGAGATGACTGGT
The DNA here is from genome assembly GCF_006542625.1 of Nomascus leucogenys. Taxonomy (NCBI): domain Eukaryota; kingdom Metazoa; phylum Chordata; class Mammalia; order Primates; family Hylobatidae; genus Nomascus; species Nomascus leucogenys. The sequence goes on from NC_044394.1 coordinate 75,588,217, forward strand.
TAAATACGTTGCATCGGACATGTGTGAATACTAAAGCATACATACATTTTTAAATTCATATCTATTAAAAGAAATGAGGGCCGGGCGTGGTGGCTCACACCTGTAATCCCAGCATTTTGGGAGGCCGAGGCGGGCGGATCACGAGGTCAGGAGATCGAGACCATCCTGGCTAACACAGTGAAACCCCGTCTCTACTAAAAATACAAAAAATTAGCCGGGCGTGGTGGCGGGCGCCTGTAGTCCCAGCTACTCGGGAGGCTGAGGCAGGAGAATCGCTTGAACCCGGGAGGCGGAGGTTGCAGTGAGCCGAGATTGCGCCGCCTGGGCGACAGAGAGAGACTCCGTCTGAATTAAAAAAAAAAAAAAAAAAGATTTAGAACTGCATAATGAAAAAGGCCACAAATATTAAGTTTTGGACAATTACAATTTTTTAAACAGTCATCTATCGGCGGGGATTGGTTCCAGAACCACCGGCTTATGCCAAAATCCACGCATTCCGCCGGGTGCGGTGGCTCACGTCTGTAATCCCAGAACTTTGGGAGGCCGAGGCGGGCGGATCACCTAAGGTCAGGAGTTGGAGACCAGCCTGGCCAACATGGCGAAAGCCCATCTCTGCTAAAAATACAAAAAATTACCTGGGCGTGGAGGTGGGCTCCTGTAATCCCAGCTACTCGGGAGGCTGAGGCACGAGAATCGCTTGAAACTGGGAGGCGAGGGTTGCAGTGAGCTGAGATCGTGCTACTGCGCTCCAGCCTGGGCGAAAGTGAGACTTCCTAAAAAAAAAAAAGAGAAAGAAATCCGCGCATTCTCAAATCCCACAGTCAGTCCTGTGGATGGAACGCTTAGAGGAAAAGTCAGACTTCTCTATATGCAGGCCCCTCGAATACCGTATTTTCTGTCGGCTTATAAGTGGACCCAGGCAGTTCAAACCCATGTTATTCAAGGGTCAACTGTGTATATAGGAATAGCCATTCGCCTGGCACAGTGGCTCAAGCCGGTAGCCCCAGCACTTTAGGAGGTCGAGGCGGGAGGATCCCTCGAGTCCAGGAGTTCCAGGTTACAATGAACTGTGATAGCGCCACTGCATTCCATCCTGGGCACCAGAGTGAGACCCTTGTCTCAAAAAAAAAAAAAAAAAAAGGAAAAGGAATAGCCCCCCCAAATCAATATACATTTCACTAGCAGAATAGCAGAACATACCAAAATTTAACAGTAATAATGTCAAGATTTTGAGCCATCTGTATTTTCTAAATCTTCAAAAATGTCTATTTTGGGAATTTGGATGTTAAAATCTTACTTTTAAAACAAAATTTAACAGAACATTTTTAATAGTGAGAACCTTTTAGATTTTAAAAGCTCATATTTGTGTAAACATTACAGTCTTAATTACATGGGCAAATATCAAATGCGTTGACATTTTTAACTGGAAATTTGGGCTATTTTGGTTGTGGATAACTTTTTATCCTTTTTGGTTTTCCACATTTTCTAAATTTTGATATAATAAACAAGTATTGCCTTTCTAAAAAAGGAAAAACAGCATTTTGTTTTATTTCAACCATTTTGGATGTGAATAAAAGAAAAGAAAAAGATGATTCTGAGCTTACCAGTGTGTGTGACCCACATTAACAGAAATGACATGTAAAGAAAATCTAGTTTGGAGTGGAAAATCCTATTTTAGGTAGTTGATTTCTTTCACTTGAGGTACCATTTATATATCCATGTGGGGATAGCCTAGTAGGAAGATGAAATGGTAGGACAAAGATCCTGATGGAAGTCAGTAGTCATGGCACAGTTCTGAGGCCCAGCTACTCCAAAGGCAGAGGGGGAACATCCCTTTAGCCCAGGAGTTGGAGACTGCAATGAATTATGTTCATGCCTTTGCACTCCAGCCTCTGGAAGAGAATGAGATTCCTGTCTCTAAAACGAAAAGAGGGCCAGGCGCGATGGCTCACACCTGTAATCCCAGCACACTGGGAGGCCCAGATGGGCGGATTGCTTGAAGCCAGGAGTTCAAGACCAGCCTGGCCAACATGGTGAAACCCCATCTCTACTAAAAATGCAAAAATTAACTGAGTATGGTGGTGCATGCCTGTAATCCCAGCTTCTTTGGATGGCTGAGGCACCAGAATTGCTTGAATCTGGGAGGTGGAGGTTGCAGTGAGCTGAGATCGTGCCAGTGCACTCTAGCCTGGGCGACAGAGCAGACTCTGTCTCAAAAAAAAAAATAATAATAATATTTAATTAATTTAAAAATAAAATAAAAGAGAAGATATGATGGACTTAGAAGTCATATATCTCAGGTGGTAGGTGAAACCACGAGTTTGCCTTGAAAAGTGTGTTGATAACAATAGCCATAGCTAACAAGTGCTTGCTGTGTTCCAAAGCTCTTTTTGTTAGCACTTCATTTGTATTAACTAATTTCATTCTTCCACCAACTTTGTAAGGGTACTGTTATTATCCTCAGTTTTTACAGATGAGGAAACCAAAAGGCAGCCAGGCACCATGGCTCATGCCTGTAATCCAAACCTTTGGGAGGCTGAGGTGGGAGGATCACTTGAGTCCAGTAGTTCAAGACCAGCCTGGGCAACATAGCAACACCCTGTGCTTACAAAAAAAAAGAAATTAAAAACTAGCCAGACATGGTGATGCATGCCAGTAGTCCCAGCTATTTGGGAGACTGAAGCAGGAGGATCTCTTGAGGCTAGGCGTTGGAGGCTGCAGTGAGCTATGTTCACTCCACTGCACTCCAGCTTAGGTGACAGAGAAAGACCCTGTCTCAAAAAAAAAAAAAAAAAAAAAAAAAAAGGAAACCAAGAGAATGAGCACTGAAGCAACTTGCCCAAACACACTCACCTAGTAAAAATGGTATCATTAATCCATTTATGTTGAATATATTGAAAAGGAGTGCCCAAAGAGAGAACCTTCTTTTTTTTTCTTTTTTCTTTTTTTTGAGATGGAGTTTCACTCTGTGGTCCAGGCTGGACTGCAGTGGCACAATCTCGGCTCACTGCAACCTCTGCCTCCCAGGTTCAAGTAATTCTTGTGCCTCAGCCTCCTGAGTAGCTGGGATTACAGGTACGTGCCACCACACCCGGCTAATTGTTGTATTTTTAGTAGAGACGGGGTTTCACCATGTTGGACAGGCTGGTCTTGAACTCCTGGCCTCCAGTGATCCATCTGCCTCAGCCTCCCAAAGTGCTCGGATACAGGTGCCCGGCATCCACCGTGCCCAGCATCCGAAGAGTGAATCTTCTTGAGGAACTCAAAAGACTTTTCTCTTTTGGATAAGCAGTTCATATTTCTGCATTTATTAGGGACTTTCACATTTTACTTCATTTTACACTCCATTTTTTTTTGTTCAGTGGTATAACATTTTCACCAAGGCACTGAAAATTCCACTTGCATTGATGTCCAATGTCATATATTCCTACCATGTTGCAAATACAGTTCATTTCTCCAGCTTTATTGAGGTATAATTCACAAATAAAAATTGTACACATTTACTAGGTACAACATGATGTTTTGCTATCCAAGCATACCTCATTTTATTACACTAAATTTTATTGTACTTCACAGATACTATGTTTTTTACAAATTGAAAGTTTGTGCCCACCCTGTGTCAAACAAATCTTTCTGCATCATTTTTCTTTTTTGAGACAGAGTCTCACTCTGCCGCCCAGGCTGGAGTACAGTGGCACGATCTCAGCTCACTGCAACCTCCTGTGGAGGGCCAGGTCTCAGTAATGCAGACTTCCATAACAACTGTTTCAGTAATGACTTAATGAAGTTAAATACTGAAAGCCAGTGCCTTTATACAAAGGCTGGGATGTAACAAAAGGCCATCAAAACTTTTGCCTAGGCCTATCCTGGGCCTTAAAGCATGACAAAATAATGAAGGAATTCTTTTTTTTTTTTTTTTTTTTTGAGATGGAGTCTTGCTTTGTCGCCCAGGCTAGAGTGCAGCGGCAAGATCTTGGCTCACTGCAACCTCTGCCTCCCAGGTTCAGGTGATTCTCCTGCCTCAACCTCTTGAGTAGCTGGGATTACAGGCATGTACCACCACGCCTGGCTAATTTTTTTTTTTTTTTTTTTTTTTTGAGATGGAGTCTTGCTCTGTCATCTAGGCTGGAGTGCCGTGGCGTGATCTCGGCTCACTGCAAGCTCCGCCTCGTGGGTTCACGCCATTCTCCTGCCTCAGCCTCCCAAGTAGCTGGGGTTACAGGTGCCCACCATCACGCCCGGCTAATTTTTTTGTATTTTTAGTAGAGGCGGGGTTTCATCGTGTTAACCAGGATGGTCTCGATCTCCGGACCTCATGATCCGCCCACCTCGGCCTCCCAAAGTACTGGGATTACAGGCATGAGCCACTGCACCCGGCAACGCCTGGCTAATTTTTGTATTTTTAGTAGAGACGGGCTTTCACCATGTTGGCCAGGCTGGTCTTGATTTCTTGACCTCGTGATCCACCCACCTCAGCTTCCCAAAGTGTTTGGATTACAGGCATGAGCCATCGTACCCAGCCCATAACAAAGGAGTTCTCAACAGGACCCATTTAGGATTAAACCAGTTTTATTGTGGGTCTGAAGAAACTCCCCAGGTCTCCACAGACAAGTTTTATTGGGGGTCTGAAAGAATTCCCCAAACCTCCGTGATTTAGCGGGAGGCAAGATAAAGGTAATCACGCCAGCACCGAGGGGGAGCTTGCAGTGAGCTGATATTGTGCCATTGCACTCCAGCCTGGGGGACAGAGTGAGACTCCGTCTCAAAAAAAAAAAAGAAAAAGAAAAATCACCCCAACATCTAGACCAATTAGATTAAGTAAATTTACTGAGGCTCCAGAGGAAGGTCTTCAGGACTCAGAACTTAGTTATAGATTAAAAGAAGTTAATCACTTACGTCTTTAGATGAATGCACACTTACACGTAGACATATAACTTAGAAGGTATATAAGCTCTGGAAAACTTTGTAATTTTGAGTTGGTCTGGCGATAATTTCCAGGCCTTCTTGCTGTAACTGGTTGCAGAAATAAAAACTCTCTTCCACCCGAGTTCATCTGCATCTCGTTATTGGGCCATGAGAAATAGCAGCCTGACCCTCAGTTTGGTTGGGGAACACTCTGTCTCCCAGGTTCAAGTGATTCACCTGCCTTAGCCTCCCTAGTAGCTGGGATTACAGGGGTGTGCCAGCATGCCCAGTTAAATTTTTTTGTATTTTTAGTAGAAATGGGGTTTCACCATGTTAGCCAGGCTGGTCTCAAACTCCTGACCTCAAATGATCTGCCCACCTCAGCCTCCCAAAGTGCTGGGATAACAGGCATGAGCCACCGCGCTAGCCTCAGCACCATTTTTCCAACAGCATGTACTCACTTCATGTCTCTGTATCACATTTTGGTAATTCTCACAATATTTCAAATTTTTTCATTATTATAATATCTGTCATATTGATCTGTGATCAGTGATCTTTGATGTTACTTATCGTAATTGTTTTGGGGTACCACAAGCCATGCTCATACAAGACAGCAAACTTAATTGATGAATGTGTGTGTTCTATCTGACTGCTTCACTGACCCACCATTCCCAGTCTCTCTCCCTCTTCTCGGAGTTCCCTGTTGACCTAGACACAACAATACTGAAATTAGGCCCCTTAATAATGCTACAAGGGCTTCTAAGTGTTCACATGAAAGGAAGAGTTGCATGTCTCTCACTTTAAATCAAAGCTAGAAATGATTAAGCTTAGTGAGGAAGGCATATCAAAAGCCAAGATAAGCCAAAAGCTAGGCCATTTGTCCAGAAAAATGATTCCTTTCAAATTCTGCTGCTCATTGACAATGCACCTAGTCACTCAAGAGCTCTGATAAAGATGTACAAGTAGATTAATGTTTTCCTGCCAGCTAACACAATGTCCATTCTGCAGCCCATGAATCATGGAGCAATCTTGACTTTTAAGCTTTTTTTTTTTGAGATGGAGTTTCGCTCTTGTCGACCAGCTGGAATGCAGTGGTGCAATTTTGGCTCACTGCAACCTCCGCCTCCCAGGTTCAAGTGATTCTCCTGCCTCAGCCTCCCGAGTAGCTGGGATTACAGGCGCTCGCCACCACGCCTAGCTAATTTTTGTATTTTTTTTTTAGTAGAGATGGGGTTTCACCGTCTTGGCCAGGCTGGTCTCAAACTCCTGACCTCCGGTTTAAGTTTTAAGAAATGCATTGCTCTTTCTCTTAAGCGCGCTGCTGAAGATCCTGGTATCGCCATGGGCCGCCGCCCCATCCGTTGTTACTGGTATTGTAAGAACAAGCTGTACCCAAAGCCTCAGTTCTGCTGAGGTGTCCCTGATACCATTATTCTCATCTTTGACCTGGGGTGGAAGAAGGCAAAAGTGGATGAGTTTCCACTCTGTGGCCACATGGTGTCAGGTGAATATGGGCAGCTCTCCTCTGAAGCCCTGGAGGCTGCCTGAATTTGTGCCAATAAGTACATGGTAAAAAGTTGTGGCAAAGACGGCTTTCATATCCGAGTGCAGCTCCACCCCTTCCACATCATCTTCATCAACAAGATGTTGTCCTGTGCTGGGGCTGACAGGCTCCAGGTATGCGAAGTGCCTTTGGGAAGCCCCAGGGCACTGTGGCCAGGGTTCACATTGGCCAAGTTATCATATCCATCTGCACCAAGCTGCAGAACAAGGAGCATGCGATTGAGGCCCTGCACAGGGCCAAGTTCAAGTTCCCTGGCGGACAGAAGATCCACATGTCAAAGAAGTGGGGGCTTCATCAAGTTCAATGCGGATGAATTTGAAGACATGGTGGCTGAGAAGCAGCTCATCCCAGATGGCTGTGGGGTCAAGTACATCCCTAGTCGTGGTCCTCTGGGCAAGTGGCAGGCCCTGCACTCGTGAGGGCTTCCACTGTGCTGCCCCCTCTTAATACTCACCAATAAATTCTACTTCCTGTCCACCTTAAAAAAATTTTTTTAAATGCATTTAGTAATGTTACAGCTGCAATAGATAGTGATTCCTCTGATGGATCTGATCAAAGTAAATCTGGAAAAGATTCACCATTCTAGGTGGCATTTAAAACATTCATGAATAGGCCAGGCAGGTGGCTCATGCTTGTAATCCCAGCACTTTGGGAGGCTGAGGCAGGCAGATCACCTGAGGTCAGGAGTTCAAGACCAGCCTGACCAACATGTTGAAACCCTGTCTCTACTGAAAATACAAAAATTAGTCGGGCATGGTGGCATTCACCTGTAATCTCAGCTACTCAGGAGGGTGAGGCAGGAAAATCGCATGAACCCGGGAGGCAGAGGTTGCAGTGAGCTTAGATCATGCCACTGCACTGCAGCTTGGGTGACAGCAGGCACACACCACCATGCCTGGCTAATTTTTGTATTTTTAGTAGAGACGGAGTTTCACCATGGTGGCCAGGCTGGTCTCAAACTCCTGACCTCAGGCGATCCACCCACCTCAGCCTCCTAAAGTGCTGGGATTACAGGCATGAGCTACCGCGCCTGCCCTATGTTTTGGTTATTAATCCCTTGTCAGATAGATAGTTTGCAGATAATTTCTCCCCTTCCGTGGGCTGTCCCTTCACTTTGTTGATTTTTTTTCCTTTGGGGTGCAGGAGCTTTTTAACTTAATGTGATCCCATTTGTCCATTTTTGCTTTGCTTGCCTGTGCTTTTGAGGTATTACTCAGGAAATCTTTGCCCAGACCAATGTCCTGAAGAGTTCTCCCAATATTTTTTTGTAGTAATTTCATAGTTTGAGGTCTTAATTTTAAGTGTTTGATCCATTTTGATTTGATTTGATTTTTGTATATGGTTAGAGAGAAGTCTAATTTCATTCTTTTGCATATGGATATCCAGTTTTCCCAGCACCATTTATTGAAGAGACCGTCCTTTCCCCAATGTATGTTCTTGACACCATTGTTATAACGAGTCCACTGTACTGTGTGGATTTGTTTCTGGGTTCTCTATTCTGTTCTAGTGGTCTATGCATCTGTTTTTATGCCAGTACCATGCTGTTCGATTACTATAGCTCTGTAGTATAATTTGAAGTCAGGTAAGGTGATTCCTCCAGTTTTGTTCTTTTTGCTCATGATAGCTTTGGCTATTCTGGGTCTTTTGTGGCTTCATATAAATTTTAGGATTATTTTTTCTATTTCTGTGAAGAATGTCATTGGTATTTAATAGGCATTGTATTGAATCTGTAGATTGCTTTGGGTAGTATGGACATTTAAAAAATATTGATTCTTCCAATCCATGAACATGGAATATTCTTCTATTTATTGGTGTCCTCTTCAATTTTTTTCATCAGTATTTTATTGTTTTCATTATAGAGGTCTTTCACCTTTTTGGTTAAGTTAATTCCTAGGTATTTTATTTTATTTGCAGCTATTTAAATAGGATTACTTTCTTGATTTTTCAGATTTTTTGCTGTTGGCATATAGAAATGCTACTGATTTTTACATGTTTATTTTGTATCCTCCAATTTTACTGAATTTGTTTTTCAGTTCTAGTAGTTTTTTTGGGGGGAGCAGGTCATTAGATTTTTCAAATATAAGATCATATCATCTGCAAACAAGAATAATTTGACTTCTTTCTTTCCAATTTGAATGCCCTTTGTTTCTTTCTCTTCTCTGATTTCTTTCTCTTCTCTAATTTCTCTAGCTAGGACTTCCAGTACTTGTTGAATAACAGCGGTGAAAGTGGGCATGCTTCTCTTGTTCCAGGTCTTAGAGTAAAGGCTTTCAGTTTTTCTCCATTGAGTATGATACTAGCTGTGGGTCTGTTATATATGGTTTTTATTATGTTGAAGTGTGTTCTGTCTATATTCAGTTTTTTGAGAGTTTTTTTTTTTTTTTAATCACAAAATACATTGATTTTTCCCATTTCAGCCTCCTGAGTAGCTGGGACTACAGGGCATGCCACCACACTTGATTAATTTTTTATTTTTAGTGGAGGTGGAGTCTTGCTATATTGGCCAGACTGGTTTCAAACTGTTGGCCTCAACTGATTCTCTCACCTTGGCCCCCCAACGTGCTGGGATTACAGGCATAAGACACTCACTGTGCCTGGCCAAGATGTTGAATATTATCAAATGTTTTTTCAGCATCTAGTGAAGTAGTCATATCATTTCTGTCCTTTATTTTGTTGATATGATGTATTACATTGATTGCTTTGCATACACTGAGCCATTCTTGTATCCCTGGGATAAATCCCACTTGGTCATGATAAATGATCTATTTTAATGTATTGGTGAATTTGGCTTGCTAGTAGGTTGTTGAGGATTTTTGCATCAACGTTTATCAAGAATATTGGCCTGTAGATTCCCTCCCCTCCCCTCCCCTCCCCTCTCCTCTCCTCTCCTCTCCTCCCCTCCCTCCTTGCTTTATATATCTGGGTGCTCTAGTATTGGATGCATATATATTTGTAATTGTTATAGTCTCTTGATGAATGGACCCTTTTTCATTATATAATGGTGTCCTTTGTATTTTTTATAGTTTTTGTCTTGAAATCTATTTGGTATGATGTAGTATAGTTACTTTGGCTCTTTTTTGGCTTCCATTTGCATAAAATATCCTTTCCTAATCCCTTTATTTTCAATCTATGTATGTCTTTATAGGTGAAGTGTGTTTCTTGTAGGCAACAGGTTGTTGTGTCTTTTTTTTTTTAATCTATTCTGCCACTGTGTCTTTTGATTGGAAAGTTGAGTCCATTTATATTCAATATTATTACTGAAAAGTAAGCACTTAACTACTTCAATTTTGATACTTGTTTCCTGGTGGTTTTGTAGTCCTTCCTACCTACCTACCTACCTACCTTCCTTCCTTCCTTCCTCCCTCCCTCCCCTCCCCTCCCCTCTCCTCTCCTCCGTCCCTCCCTCCCTCCCTCCCTCCCCTCCCCTCCCCTCCCCCTCCTCTCCTCCGTCCCTCCCTCCCTCCCTCCCTCCCTCCCTCCCTCCCTTCCTTCCTTCCTTCCTTCCTTCTTGTGAAGGTGACTTTCTCTGGTGGTATGTTTTAATTTCTTGCTTTTTATTTTTTTTGTATCTGTTTTAGGTTTTTTTATTTGAAGTTATCACAAGGCTTGCAAATATCATCTTATTTATTATTTTAAACTGATGAAAACATAACACTGTAAAAACAAATAAGCAAAGAGAAAACTAATAAAAATTCTACACTTTACCTTCATCTCCCCACTGTTTAACATTTTGTTTTTTCTTTTTATATCTTATTATATTGTCTATGTCTTGAAAAACTTGTTATTTTTTGATAGGTTCATCTTTTAGTCTTTTTTGTTTGTTTGTTTTTTTGAGATGGAGTCTTGCCCTGTCACCCAGGCTGGAGTGCAATGGCGTGATCTTGGCTCACTGCAACCTCCACCTCCTGGGTTCAAGCGATTCTCTTGTCTCAGCCTCCCAAGTAACTGGGATTACAGGTGTGTGCCTCCACACCCAGCTAATTTTTGTATTTTTAATAGAGATGGGATTTCACCATGTTGGCCAGGCTGGTCTCGAACTCCTGACACCGTGATCCACCCGCCTCAGCCTCCCAAAGTGCTGGGATTATAAGCGTGAGCCACTGCGCCCTGCCCTCATCTTTTAGTCTTTCTACTCAAGGTATGAGTAGTTTACACACAATTACAGTGTTATATTCTATGTTTATGTGTGTACTTACTATTACCAATGAGATTTTTTTTTTTAACCTTCAGATGATTTCTTATTGCGCATTAATGTCCTTTTCTTTCAGATTGAAGAACTCCCTTTAGCATTTCTTGTAGGACAGGGCTATTGTTGATGAAGTTCCTCAGCTTTTGTTTGTTTGAGAAGTCTTTATTTCTCCTTCATGTTTGAAGGATTTTTCCACTGGATATACTATTCTAGGATAAAAGTGGGTTTGTTGTGGTAGTTGTTGCTGTTGTTGCTTTTCAGCTCTTTAAATATGTCATGTCACTCTCTACTGGCCTGCAAGGTTTCCGCTGAGAAGTCTGCTGCCAGACGTATTGGAGCTCCTTTGTATGTTATTTGTTTCTTTTTTCTTGCCATTTTTAGTATTTCTTCTTTATCCTTGACCTTTAGGAGTTTAATTATTAAATGTCTTGAGGCAGTCTTATTTTGGTTAAATCTACCTGGTGTTCTATAACCTTCTTGTACTTGAATATTGATATATTTCTCTAGGTTAAGAAAGTTCTGTTATTGGCTGGGCATGGTGGCTCACACCTGTAATCTCAGCACTTTAGGAGGCTGAGGCATGTGGATCACCTGAGGTTGAGAGTTTGAGACTAGCCTGACCAACATGGAGAAACCCCATCTCTACTAAAAATACAAAATTAGCCCGGCATGGTGGTGCATGCCTGTAATCCCAGCTACTTGGGAGGCTGAGGCAGGAGAATTGCTTGAACCCAGGAGGCAGAGGTTGCGGTGAGCAGAGATTGTGCCATTGCACTCCAGCCTAGGCAAGAAGAGTGAAACTCCATCTAAAAAAAAAAAAATAAAAAGGGAATTCTGTGTTATTACCCCTTTGAGTACACTTTCTACCATGATCTCTCTTTTTATCTCCTCTTTAAGGCCTGTAACTTTTAGGTTTGCCCTTCTGAGACTATTTTCTAAATCTTGTAGGCATGCTTCACCCTTTTTTTTCTTTTTTCTTTTGTCTCTTCTGATTGTATATTTTCAAATAGCTTGTCTTCAAACTCACTAATTCTTTCTTCTACTTGATCAATTCTGCTGTTGAGAAACTCTGATGCATTCTTCAGGATGTCAGTTAAATTTTTCAGCTCCAGAATTTCTGTTTGATTCTCTTTAATTATTTCAGTCTCTTTGTTAAATTCATCTGATGGGATTCTGAATTCCTTCTCTGTGTGATCTAGAATTTCATTGAGCTTCCTCAAAACAGCTATTTTGAATTGTGTCTGAAAGATCACATATCTCTGTCAGTCTGGGATTGGCCACTGGTACCTTATTTAATTTGGTAAGGTCACATTTTCCCGGATGGTCTTAATGTTTGTGGATGATCGTCAGTGTTTGAGCATTGAAAGTTTAGATACTCATTTTTTAATTATTTTTTAATTAATTTTTTTTGAGACAGGGTCTCACGGTCACCCAGGCTGGTGTGCAGTGATGACATTGCAGCTCAATGCACCCTTGACTTGCTGGGCTCCAGCAATCCTCCCACCTGAGCCTCCCAAGTAGCTATGACCACAGGCATGTGCCACCACACCCGGCTAATTTTTGCATTTTTGGTAGAGATGGGGTTTCACTTGTTTCCCATGCTGGTCTTGAACTCCTGAGCTCAAGCAATCCACCCACCTTGGCCTCACAAAATCCTGGGATTACAGGCATGAGCCACCATGCCCGGCCTGGTTAGATATTTGTTACAATTTTTGCAGTCTGGCTTATTTGTTCCTGTCCTTCTTGGGAAGGCTTTCCAAGTATTCAAAGGGAATTGAGTGTTGTGATCTAAGATTTTGATGACTGCAGCTGTATCTGCATCAGGGTGCACCCCAAGCCCAATAATGCTGTGACTCTTGCAGACTTGTAGAGGTACTACCCCAGTGGTCTTAGGTAAGATCTGGGAGAATTCCCTAGATTACCTGGCAGAGACTCTTGTTCTCTTTCCTTGCCTTCCCCCAAATAGAGTCTTTCTCTCTCTCCATGCTAAGCTGACTAGACCTTGGGGAGGGGTGACACATGAACCCCTGTGGCCACCACCACTGGGACTGCACTGGGTCAGACCCAAAGCTAGCACAACACTGGGTCTCACCCAAGGCCTGTGGGAACTGCTGTCTGTTTACCGTTGTTGTTCCTCACAGCCCACAGGCTCTATTGTCAGCAGGTCATGAATCCAGCCAAGCTTACAGTCTTCCTTTCAGGGAAGTTCATTCCCCCTGTTTCCAAGTATGTCCAGAGATATCATCCCATCTGGGAGTCAGGGCCTGGGGTTGGAAAACTTAGGAATCTATCTGGTGCTCTATTCTACTGCTGCTGACCTGGCGCCCATGCCACAAGACAAAGTCCTTCCACTCTTCTCTCTCCTTTCCTCAAGCAGGAGGAAACTCTCCCTGTGGCCACCACCACCCCAGGCCCACAATGAATACTACTTGGCTACCGCCAGTGTTCACTCAAGCCCTAAGAGCTCTTCAGCCAGCTTCTGGTGATTGCTGCCAGGCTGGGTCTCTTCTTTGAGGACAAAGGGCTCCCTCTCGCCTAGAACAAGTCCAAAAATGCCATACAGGAGCCAAGACCTGGAATCAGGGACCCCAGGAGCCCACCTGGTGCTCAATCTCACTGTGGCCAAGCTGGTACCCAAGCTGCAAGACAAAGTCCCCTTTACTCTTCCCTCTCCTTTCATCAAGCAGAAGGAGCCTCTTCCCATGGCCACCACAGCTGGGAATGCACTGGGTCACACCTGAGGCCAGCATGGCACTGGGTCTCACCCAAGGCCCACAGTGGGTACGGCCTGGCAACCACTGATGTTTATTCAAGGCCCATGTGTTCTTTAGTCAGCAGGTGATGAATTCTGCCAGGACTCAGTTCTTCTCTTCAAGGCAGTGGGTTCCCTTCTAGCCCAGGGTGTGTCCAGAAATGTCATCTGGGAGCTAGGGCCTAAATGGGAGACTCAGGACTCTGCCTGGTGCCCTATTTTACTGTGGCTGAGCTGGTATCCAAGTTGCAAGATACAGTCCTCTTTACTCTCCCCTCTCCTCTCTTCCCACAGAAGAAAAAAGTCTTGGCCAGCCATGGTGGCCCATACTTGTAATCCCAGCATTTTGGGCCACCAAGGCTGGAGGATTGCTTTAGCCCAGGAGTTTGAGAGCAGCCTGGGCAACATAGTGAGACCCCTGTCTCTACAGAGAAAAATAAATTAGCCAGGCATTGTGGGACATGTCTGTAGTCCCAGCTACTTGGGAGGCTGAGGTGAGAGGATCACTTGAGCCTGGGAGGTCGAGGCTGCAGGGAGCCATGACTGCATCACTGACTGCATTCCAGTTTGGGTGACAGACCAAGACCCTGTCTCAAAAAAATAAATAAATAAATAAATAAATAAATAAATAAATAAATAAAAATTAAAAAAGAAAAGAAAAGAGTCTCTCCCACAGCTACGCTACCTCAGCTGTACTACCTGGGGTGCCGGGCTCTCAGCCACCCCATCTGGCGTCTCATTAGGTTATGTGCACCCGAAGTTCACTGGCTCTGAGCCCAACAAAGCACAGCACCAAAATTGCTGAGAAATTGTAGTCCTTGTGGCCTGGACTGCCTTTTAAGTTTAGTGCCCTAGGACACCAGGGCACTTTGGCCCATGGTGGCAAGGCTTGCTGGAGTTCAGGTTCTGACAACTAGGATGGATAATTCCCTTCTGGCTAGGGCTGGTCTAAATGCTCCCTCCAAGAGTACCTGCTGAATTCTGCCCTGTTTTGCTTTCCGATGTTACAGGGAAGCACTGAGTTCCAAGGCAAAGTCTCACAATCACTGCACTCTGCCTCTCCAAATCACACAGATTCTCTCTTACCATGAGGCTGCTGCTACTACTGGGGAGATGGGGGAAAGGTGGCATAAGCAGTTCAAGACTGTCTTTCCTTCCCTCTTCAGTGCCTCTTTCCTTGATATGATATTAAAAACCAGGTACTGTGATCACTCATTTGATCTTTGTGTCTTACGAAGGTGCTTTCTTGTGTAGATAGTTGTTCCATTTGGTGTTCCTGCAGGGCACAGGGTTGGGGTGATGCTTGCTGGAGGGTTCTATTCAGACATCTGCTCTGCCTCCTCCTCTAAAAGCTCACTTTTGAAAAAAGTGGTACAGACCAAAACCCACCTGCCCATGGAAAAGGAGGAACTAGGTGGTAAGGAAACAGGTGCACAAAGTGGTGATTACTTTTTTAAAAAAATATAATTGATACAGGTATTTTCAGTATATAATCATATAGAAAAGTTGCCCATTTGAGGGGTGTATAGTTCTTTTTTTTTTTTTTTTTTTTTTGAGACAGAGTCTCACTCTGTTGCCAGGCTGGAGTGCAGTGGCATAATCCCGGCTCACTGCAACCACTGCCTCCCAGGTTCAAGCGATTCTCCTGCCTCAGCCTCCTGAGTAGCTGAGATTACAGGCATGCACCACCACGCCCAGCTAATTTTTGTATTTTTAGTAAAGACGGGGTTTCACCATGTTGGCCAGGATGGTCTCGATCTCTTGACCTTGTGATCCACCTGCCTTGGCTTCCCAAAGTGCTGGGATAACAGGTGTGAGCCACCACACCTGGCCAGGGCATGTATAGTTCTACAATTTTTGTTTTTTTTTTGTTTGTTTTTGAGATGGAGTCTCGCTGTGTCGCCCAGGCTGGAGTGCAGTGGTTCAATCTCAGCTCACTGCAACCTCCGCTTCCTGGGTTCAAGCTATTCTCCTGCCTCAGCCTTCTGAGTAACTGGGATAGCAGGCATGCACTACCACGCCCAGCTAATTTTTGTATTTTTAGTAGAGACGGAGTTTCGCCATGTTGGCCAGGCTGGTCTCAAACTCCTGACCTCAGGTGATCCACCCGCTTTGGCCTCCCAAAATTCTGGGATTACATGTGTGAATCACCTACCCGGCCGGTTCTACAAATTTTAAGACACGTATGTCCAGATTCATGTAACCACTACCACAGTAAAGATACATAACAATTCCAACGTTTTAAAAGCTCATTCATGTTATTACTTTATAGTTATACCTTCCACTCACCCCCTTACCACTGATTACACACTATATACCATATAAATGGAATTATATGTTATGTAACCTTTTGATACAGGCTTCTTTCACTCCGCATAATGCCCTGGAAATTCATCCAAAGTTGCTGCTTGTAGAAATAGTTTTTGTTTTTGTTGCTGAATAACATTCCACAGTATGGATATACCACTCGTACATTTACCATTTGTAGGACATTTGCGTTGTTACCAGTTTTTGGTGATTATGAATAGAGCTTCTGTAAATGTTTGTATAAAGGTTTTTCAATGGACATAGTTTTAATTTTTCTAGGACAAGGGTCAACAAACTATAGCCGGTGGGCTGGCTGCCTGTTTGTTTTTTGTTTTATGTTTTGAGACGGGGTCTTGCTCTGTCACCAGGCTGGAGTGCAGTGGTGCAATCGCGACTCACTGCAACCTCCACCGCCCGGGTTCAAGCGATTCTCCTGCCTCAGCCACCCGAGTAGCTGGGACTACAGGAGCGCGCCACCACGCCTGACTAATTTTTTTGTATTTTTAGTAGAGACGGGGTTTCACCGTGTTAGCCAGGATGGTCTTGATCTCCTGACCTCCTGATCCGCCCACCTTGGCCTCCCAAAGTGCTGGCATTACAGGCGTGAGCCACCGCGCCCGACTAATTTTTTTGTATTTTTAGTAGAGACGGGGTTTCACCGTGTTAGCCAGGATGGTCTCGATCTCCTGACCTCGTGATCCACCCACCTTGGCCTCCCAGAGTGCTGGGATTACAGGCGTGAGCCACCGCGCCTGGCCTTTAATTTTTTTTTTTTTTTTTTTTTTTTTTTGAGACGGAGTCTCGCTTAGTCTCCCAGGCTGGAGTGCAGTGGCGCGATCTCGGCTCACTGCAAGCTCCGCCTCCCGGGTTCACGCCATTCTCCTGCCTCAGCCTCTCCGAGTAGCTGGGACTACAGGCGCCTGCCACCACGCCCAGCTAATTTTTTGTATTTTTAGTAGAGACGGGGTTTCACCGTGGTGGTCTTGATCTCCTGACCTCGTGATCCGCCCGCCTCGGCCTCCCAAAGTGCTGGGATTACAAGCGTGAGCCACCGTGCCCGGCCCCGGCCTTTAATTTTAATAAAGCTCAACTTAGCCATTATTTTCTATTATAACTCATCGTTTTGGTGTCATGTCTAAGAACTCTTTGCCTAACCCCAGGTCAGTAAGATTTTCTCGTATGTTTTACACTCATATGTTTACATATTTTCTCATATGTTTGTAAGTTGATTTGTAAAATCAATTTACAAAGATTGCTATAGCATCTTTGTAAATATCAAATGCCCATATTAGTGTGGATTTATATCTGGACTATTTTTTTTCATTGATTTATGTAACCATCTCTTTGCACATATCTTGCTTTCTTGATTACAATAGCTTTTTTCTTTTGGAGACAGGGTCTCATTCTGTTGCCCAGGCTAAAGTGCAGTGGTGCGATCTAGGATCACTGCAGCCTCTGCCTCCCAGGTTCGAGCAGTTCTCCCACTGAGTAGCTGGGACTGCAGGTAGGCGCCACCACACCCATCTAATTTTTGTATTTTTTGGTAGAGACAGGATTTCACCATGTTGACCAGGCTGGTCTCAAACTTCTGACCTCAAATGATCCACCCACCTTGGCCTCCCAAAGTTCTGGGATTACAGGTGTGAGCCACTGCACCCAGCCTACTATAGCTTTATAATAAGGTTTAAAGATGGTAGTGTGATTCCTCCAAGTTTATACTTCTTTGTCAAAATTGTTATCACATTCTAGTTCCTTTGATTTTCCACCTACATTCTCTAATTTAATTATCTATATCTATGAAAAAATCTGCTAAGAACTTGATTGGAAATGCGTTTGATCTATAGATCAATATGGGGAGAATTGTCATCTTTACCGCGTCTTCCAATTCATGGGAATGGTATGTCTCTCCATTTATTTACATCTTCTTCAGTTGCATCAATATTTTGTGGTTTTGGGCGTATACATCCTGTACATGTTTTGTTAAGTTATAACTTCTGTTTTTATACAGCTAATGTAAATGCTATTTTTTTTTTTTTAGATTTCAGCTTTAAGTTGTACGTTGCTGGTATAGAGAAATACAACCTTATATCCTGTGACATTGCTAAACTTACCTATTCTAGGAGATTAATTGTAAATTCTTTGAGATTTTACACATAGACAGTAATTTTATCTGTGAAGAGGGACAGTTTTAGATCTTTCTTTCCAATCTGTATGCCGTTTATTTATTTATTTTTTGCCTTATTTCAACATCTCGAACTTCTAGTACAATATTGAATAAGACTGGTGTGAGAGGATATTCTCTCCTACTTAATGATAAAAGTCTTTTTGATCTTAAGGGGAAAGAGTTTCACTGTTAAGTAGGTCATTAACCACCATGCCTGGCTATTTTGCTGTTTATTTTTTAATTTTTAGTAGAAATGAAGTATCGTTATGTTGTCCAGGTTGGTCTCAAACTCCCTGGCTCAAGCGATCCTCCTGTCTTGGCTTCCCAAACAGCTGAGATTACAGGCTAGAGCCTGGCTAGCCACAGATATTTATAGATGCCTTTATCAGCTGCACCCGGCCAGCCACAGATATTTATAGATGCCTTTATCAGATGGAGGAAATTTCCTATTCCTAGTTTGCTGACAGATTTGATCATGAATGGACATTGAATTATATCAGATGCTTTTTCTACATCAACTGATATGATCATGTAATTTTTCTTCTTTACACTGTTAATATGACTACATTGATTGATTTTAAAATATACCATCCAGCCAGGAGCAGTGGCTCACGGCTGTAATCCCAGCACTTTGGGAGGCTGAGGCGGGTGGATCACCTGAGGTCAGGAGTTCAAGACCAGCCTGGCCAACATGGTGAAACCCCGTCTCTACTAAAAATACAAAAATTAGCTGGGCATGGTGGCAGGCACCTGTAATCCCAGCTACTCAGGAAGCTGAGGCAGGAGAATCGCTTGAACCTGGGAGGTGGAGGTTGCAGTGAGCTGAGATCGCGCCATTGCACTCCAGCCTGGGGGCAAGAGTGAGACTTTGTTTCAAAAAAATATATGTGTGTGTGTGTGTGTGTGTGTTATACCATCCTTGAAAGTCCCAGGGTAAACCCTATTTGGTTGTGATGCATTTGTTTTTTTATTGTGGTAAAATACACATAACATAAAATAAAACTTACCATTTTAACTGTTTTTAAGTGTACAATTCAGTAACATTAAATTTGTTCACCATGTTGTGTAACCAGCATCACTATCCATTTCCAAAACTTTTTGATCATCTCAAATAGAAACTCTGTGCCTAATAAACAATTACTCCCCACTCCCCACTCCACACGCCCCTGGTAACCCTAACTCTACTTTTTGTCTTTATGAATTTGCCTACTAGCATTTTTTTGTTGTTTTGTTTTGCTTTTTGAAGCAGGGTCCTGCTCTGGCACTCAGGCTGGAGTGCAGTGGCATGATCTTGGCTCACGGCAACCTTCGCCTACTGGTTTCAAGTGATTCTCAAGCCTCAGCCTCCTTAGTATCTGGGACTACAGGCATGTGCTACCACACCCAGATAATTTTTGTATTTTCAGTAGAAATGGGGTTTCGCCATATTGGCCAGGCTGGTCTCTAGCTCCTGTCCTCAAGTGATCCGCCTGCCTCAGCCTCCCAAAATGCTGGGATTACAGGCATGAGCCACTGCACCCGACCTTGTGGCTTTTAATGACTGAATATGTATTAACATTTTATAAACTACTTGTTTCAGTTTGCAATCTTTTTTAGGGTTTTTGCATCTAATTTCATGAGGGATATTGATATTTTCTAATTTCCCTTCAGATATTCTCTTTGATACGTAGATTAATTTAGAAGTCTGTTGTTTAATTTATAAGTGTTCAGGGATTCTTCTATTGTTTGTCTTATTGATTCCTGGTCTACTTTTGTTATGGTCAGAGAACATACCTGGCATGATTTCACATCATTTAAGTTTGTTAAGGCTTGTTTTATGACCCAAGATATAGTCTATCTTGGTGAATGGTTCTATGTGCACTTGAAAATAATATATAGTCTGCTGTTTATGGGTAGAGTGTTCCTCAAAGTTCAATTAGATCTAGTTGGCTAGTGGTGTTGTTTAATTCTCCTCTTCTTTGCTGATTTTCTTTTTCTGGTTTTTTTTTTGTTTTGTTTTGTTTTTTTCTGAGACTGAGTCTCCCTCTGTCGCCCAGGCTGGAGTGCAGTGGCACAATCTCGACTCACTGCAAGCTCGCCTCCCAGGTTCACGCCATTCTCCTGCCTCAGCCTCCCAAGTAGCTGGGACTACAGGCACCCACCACCACACCCGGCTAATTTTTTGTATTTTTAGTAGAGATGGGGTTTCACTGTGTTAACCAGGATGGTCTCGATCTCCTGACCTTGTGATCTGCCCACCTTGGCCTCCCAAAGTACTGGGATTACAGGCGTGAGCCACCGTGCCTGGCCTTCTTTGCTGATTTGCTAATAGTTCTATCAATGATTGAGAGAAGGAGTATTGAAGTCTCCAAATATAATTTTGGGTTTGTCTATTTGCTTTGAGAATTTTGAAGCTGTGGTGTAAGATGCAAACATATTTAGGATTGTTATGTCTCCTTGGTGAATTAACTATTTTATCATGATGTATGATCCTTTTTTGTCCCTAATGATTTTCATTGCTCTGGAATTTGCTGTGTATGATATTAACATAGCCACACCAACTCTTTTGATTAATATTTCCATGGTATATCTTTTCCGTTTTTTTTTTTTTTTTTTTTTTTTTGGAGATGGAGTCTTGTTCTGTCACCTGGGCTGGAGTACAGTGGCGTGATCTCAGCTCACTGCAACCTCCACCTCTCGGATTCAAGTGATTCTCTTGCCTCTGCCTTCCGAGTAATTGGGACTACAGCCAACACCACTACACCTGACTAATTTTTGTGTTTTTGTTAGAGATGGGGTTTCGCCATGTTGGCCAGGCTGGTGTATATCTCCTGACCTCAAGCAATCCACCCGCCTCGGCCTCCCAAAGTGCTGGGATTACAGGCGTGAGCCACTCTGCCCAGCCTGTATTCTTTACTTTTAACCTACATATATAATATTTAAAGCAAGTTTTGGCTGGGTATAGTGGCTATTGCTTGTAATTCCAGTGCTTTGGAAGGCTGAGGTGGGAGGACTGCTTGAGGCCAGGAGTTTGAGACTAGCCTGGGCAACTTAGTAAGCCCCTGTCTCTATAAAAAAAAAAACAAAACAAAAAACTAGTCAGATATGATGGTACATGCCTGTGGTCTTAGCTACAGGGGAAGCTGAGGCAGAAGGATTGCTTGAGTTCAGGAGTTGGAAGCTGCAGTGAGCTATGATCATTCCATTGCACTCCAGTCTGGGCAACAGAGCAAAACCTTGTCTCTAATAAATAAATAAATGCAAAACATTTTTTAAAAAATGAAAAAAATTAAAAAAAATAAAGCAAGTTTCTTGTAAATAGCATATGGCTGGGCACTGCTTTTATCCATTCTGACAATGTCTTTTAAGATTTAAGTTTAGTCCATTTATGTTTACTGTAATTATTCATGTGTTTGGATATATGTCCACCATCTTATTTTATTTTATTTTTTTTGAGACAGAGTCTTGCCCTGTCACCCAGGCTGGAGTGCAGTGGCACCATCTCAGCTCACAGCAACCTCCGCCTCCCAGCCGCAAGCGATTCTTGTGCCTCAGCCTCCCAAGTAGTTGGGATTACAGGCATGTACCACCACGCCCAGCTGATTCTTCTATTTTTAGTAAAGACAGGGTTTCACCATGTTGGCCAGGCTGATCTCAAACTCCTGGCCTCAATTGATTCACCCACCTTAGCTTCCCAAAGTTTTGGGATTACAGGTGTGAGCCACTGGGCCCAGTCCCGTCTTATTACTTTTTTTTTTGCTCCATTTTTTATCTTTCTGCTTACCACTTTTTGCCTCCTATTTGGTTATTTAAATGATTTTTAGGATTCTGTTTTAATTCATATATTGGTTTTGAATATATCTCTTTGAACAGTTTTTTAAATGGTGACTCTAGGGATTACAATACACTTAATTTTTCACAGAATGAACATATTACCACTTAAGTGGAATGTAGAAATCTTACAGCTGGATAGGTATTTTTACCTTTGCCTCTTTACATTATAGATGTTTTCTATTACATTTACATGCATTGTAAACTCCACTAATGTTATAATTTTCGCTTTCTTTTCTTTTTTTTCTTTTTTTTTTTTTTTGAGACAGAGTTTTGCTATTGTTGCCTAGGCTGGAGTGCAATGGCGCAATCTCGGGTCACCACAACCTCCCGTCCCAGGTTGAAGTGCTTCTCCTGCCTCAGCCTCCTGAGTAGCTGGGATTACAGGCATGTGCCGCCACACCTGGCTAATTTTTGTATTTTTAGTAGAGACGGAGTTTCTCCATGTTGGTCAGGCTGGTCTCGAACTCCCGACTACAGGTGATCCGCCTGCCTTGGCCTCCGAAAGTGCTGGGATTATAGGTGTGAGCCACCACGCCTGGCCTAATGTTTGCTTTCAACCATCAAATGTATTTTTTAAAAAAATAATGGATAGATCCACTAGACAGGGATCATCAAGAAAATACAAGACTTCAACAATGGTTTAAACAAGCTAGACCAAATAGACATCTATAAAAAATTCCACCTAACAATATCAAAATACACATTCTTCTTAAGTGCACTTGGAACACTCTTTAGCATAAACCATATGCTAGAGCATAAGAAAAACTTCAATGATTCTTTTTTCAATAAGCCTTTTGTACTCCTAAACCCTCAATAAATTTAAAAGAATTGAAATCATAAAGCATATGTATTCTGACCAGAATGGAATGAAATTAGAAATCAACAACAGAAATTTGAGAAATTCACAAACATTTGGACATTAAACAACACACTTCTAAATAACCAATGAGTCAAGAAATCACAAGGGAAACCGGGTGCAGTGGCTCATGCTTGTAATCCCAACGCTTTGAGAGGCTGAGGCAGGTGGATCACGAGGTCAGGAAATTGAGACCATCCTGGCTAGCACAGTGAAACCCTGTCTCTACTAAAAATACAGAAAAAAAAAAAGTTAGCCAGGCGTGGTGGCGGGCGCCTGTAGTCCCAGCTACTCAGGAGGCTGAGGCAGGAGAATGGTGTGAACCCAAGAGGCGGAGCTTGCAGTGAGCCGAGATCGCGCCACTGCACTCCAGCCTGGGCGACAGAGCGAGACTCCGTCTCAAAAAAAAAAAAAAAAAAAAGAAAGTACACAGGAAATTAGAAGAAATCATGACATGTGAAATTAGAAAATTAGAGAAATTTGAGATGGATAAAATGAAGATACAACATACAAAAACTTATGGGATACAGCTAAAGCAACACTAAGAAGGAAATGTATACCTGTAAAGACTATATTTAAGAAAGCATGACCTCTAAAAAGTAAGTAATCAAAGCATACCACTACAGAAAGTCACTAATCATACAGGAAGACAGTAAGAGAGGAAGAAAGGAACAAAGGATCTATGAAACAACTAGAAAACAATTTTTTTTTTTGAGACACCATCTCACTCTGTCACCCAGGCTGGTGGAGTGCGGGGGCACAATCTTGGCTCACTGCGACCTCTGCTTCCCGGCTTCAAGCAATCCTCGTGCCTCAGCCTCCCGGGTAGCTGGGACCATAGGTGTGCACCACCTTGTGGGACTAATTTTTGTATTTTTAATAGAGACAGGATTTCACCATGTTGGCCAGGCTGTTCTCAAACTCCTGGCCTCAAGTGATCTGCCCACCTCGGCCTCCCAAAATGCTGGGATTACAGGCATGAGCCACTGTACCCAGCCGGAAAACGTTTTTTTCTTTTTTGAGATGGAGTTTTGCTCTTGTTGCCCAGGCTGGAGTGCAATGGCATGATCTTGGCTCACGACAACCTCCGCCCACCGGGTTCAAGTGATTCTCCTACCTCAGCCTCCTGAGTAGCTGGGGTTACAGGCATGTGCCACCACGCCCAGCTAATTTTATATTTTTAGTAGAGACAGGGTTTCTTCGTGTTGGTCCGGCTGGTCTTGAACTCCTGACCTCAGGTGATCTGCCCGCCTTGGCCTCCCAAAGTGCTGGGATTACAGGCGTGAGTCACCGCGCCCAGTCCGGAAAACAATTTTTTAAATGACAGTGGTAATCCTTACCTATCAATAATTACCTTGAATATCAGTGGACTTAAAAAAAATGATCTCAAATCAATAGCTTGGGAAAAAAAGAGCAAACCATGCTTAAGGCAAGCAGAAGGAAGGACATAAAGGTCAAAGCTGAAATTAGTGACATAGAAACTAGAAAAACAATAGAGACCTCAACAACAACAAACATAAGTGAGCAAAAGGCTGGACTAGACATTTTTCTATAGATGATACAGAAATGTATAAAAAGCATAAGAAAAGATGCCCAGGCTAGGTGTGGTGGCTCATGCCTGTAATTTCAGCATTTTGGGAGGCCAAGGCACGGTGGATCACTTGAGGTCAGGAGCTCGAGACCAGCCTGGCCATCGTGGCAAAACCCCATCTTTATTAAGAATACAAAAATTGGAATTTGCACCAAAGCAGCAGCTGCATTCCCACAGTTCGATCTTCACCTTCACGATGTTTTGCTTGGTCAGAAAATGCACTAAGTCATCTCCAAGATCAAAGCATTCAGCAAACAATGGCAAGGCAGAGCCACCAGAAAAGTACACCTGATTTTCATGACAAATACGATAATGCTGTATTAGCTAGTGGAGCCACTTTCTGTATTGCTATATGGACATATGTAGCAACACAAATCAGAATAGAATGGAACCTGTGCCCTGTTGGCAGAGTCACCCCAAAGGAATGGAGAGATCAGTAATCATCCCAGCTGGTGTAATAATGAATTGTTTAAAAAACAGCTCATAATTGATGCCAAGTTAAAACACTGTGTACCCATTAAGATGTGACATTATTGAAGAAATAAAGTACATTTTGAAACCTTCAAAAAAAATACAAAAATTAGCCTGGCATAGTGGCAGGCACCTGTAATCCCAGCTACTTGGGAGGCAGAGGCACAGAATAGCTTGAACTTAGGAGGCAGAGGTTTCAGTGAGCCAAGATCGCAACACTGTACTCCAGCCTGAGTGACAGAGTGAGACTGTGTCTCAAAACAAAAACAAAAACAAGACAAAACAAAAAATGCTCAACATTCCTAATCATCATTAGAGAAATGCAAATCAAAATCACAAGGAAATATTATCTTACACCCATTAGGATGTCTACTATCAAAAAAGCAGAAAATCACTAGTGTTGAAGAGGATGTACAGAAATTGGAGCCTTCGTGCAATGCAAAATGGTGTAGCTACTACCAAAAACAATTTGATGGGTTCTCAGAAAAATAAAAATAGAATTGCCATATTCACTTCTGGACATATATCCAAAAGAATTGAAAACAGGTTCTTTTTTTTTTTTTTTTTTTGAGACGGAGTCTGGCTCTTTCACCCAGGCCAGACTGCAGTGGCGCTATCTCGGCTCACTGCAACCTCTGCCTCCCGGGTTCACGCCATTCTCCTGCCTCAGCCTCCGGAGAAGCTGGGACTACAGGCGCCCGCCACCGTGCCCGGCTAATTTTTTTGTATTTTTAGTAGAGACGGGGTTTCACCTTGTTAGCCAGGATGGTCTCGATCTCCTGACCTCGTGATCCGCCCGCCTTGGCTTCCCAAAGTGCTGGGATTTACAGGCGTGAGCCACCGCACCCGGCCGAGAACAGGTTCTGTAAGAGGTATTTGCACGCCCATATTTATAGCAGTATTATTCACAATAGCCAACATGCAGAAGCAGCCTAAATGTCCATCAACAGATGAGTGGATAAACAAAATGTGGTGTATACAAATAATGGAGTATTACTCAGCCTTAAAAAGGAAAGGAATTCTGTTCCAATGCTGTAACATGGAAGAACCTTGAGGACATCATGCTAAGTGGAATAAGCCAGTCGCAAAAATACAAATACTGTATGCTTCCACTTATATGAGGTATCTAAAGTAGTCAGATTCACAGAAACAGCAAATCAAATTGTGGTCACCAGAAACGAGGGGGAGGAGGAAATGGAGAGTTGTTGTTTCATGGGTATAGATGTTCAAGTTTTAAAAGATAAAAAATGTTGGGCCAAGTGGTGGCTCACGCCTGTAATCCCAGCACTTTGGGAGGCCAAGGTGGGAGGATTGCTTGAAGCCAGGAGTTCAAGAACAGCTTAGGTAACAAAGACTCTCTCTCTCTACAAAAAAAAAAAAAAAAAAAAATTTAACCCAGCTCAGCGGTGCGCACCTGTAGTCCCCAGCTACTTGGGAGGCTGAGGCAGGAGGATTGACTGAGCACAGGAGTTTGAAATTGCAGTGACCTGAAATCGCACCACTGCATTCCATCCCAGGTGACAGCAAGATCATGTTTCAAAATAATAAATAAATAAATAAATAAACAGAAATAAAATATGAAAACGTTCTGGAGATATATTGCACAACAACATAAGGCTACTGTATTGCACACTTAAAAATGGTTAAGTTGGGCCGGGCACGGTGGCTCATGCCTGTAATCCCAGCACTTTGAGAGGCCAAGGCGGGCAGATCACCTGAGGTCGGGAGTTCAAGACCAGCCTGGCCAATATGGTGAAACCCTATCTCTACTAAAAATACAAAAATTAGCCGGATGTGGTGGCAGGCACCTGTAATCCCAGCCACTTGGGAGGCTGAGGCAGGGAGAATTGCTTGAACCTGGGAGGCAGAGGTTGCAGTGAGCTGAGATTGTGCCACTGCACTACAGCCTCAGCAATAGAGCAAGAATCTGTCTCAAAAAAAAAAAAAAAAAAATTAGCCGGGCATGGTGGTGGGCACCTGTAGTCCCAGCTACTCGGGAGGCTGAGGCAGGAGAATGGCGTGAACCCGGGAGGTGAGCCTGCAGTGAGCCGAGATCACACCACTGCACTCCAGCCTGGGTGACAGACTCCGTCTCAAAAAAAAAAAAAAAAAAAAAAAAAGGTTAAGTTGGGCTGGGTGTGGTTGCTCACACCTGTAATCCCAGCACTTTGGGAGGCCGAGGCGGGTGTTCACCTGTGGTCGGGAGTTCGAGACCAGCCTGACCAACATGGAGAAACCCTGTCTCTACTAAAAATACAAAATTAGCTGGGCATGGTGGTGCATGCCTATAATCCCAGCTACTCAGAAGGCTATGGCAGGAGAATCGTTTGAATTCTGGAGGCGGAGTTTGCAGTGAGTCAAGATAGTGCCATTATACTCTAGCCTGGGCAACAAGAGTGAAACTCTGGCTCAAAAAAAAAAAGTTAAGTTGGTAAATCTTTTTTTTAACCACTATTAGATTTTTAAAAAATCATTTTTAAAGAGTAGAGAAAATCAACAAAGGCAAAAGTTCGTGTTTTGAAAAAAAAATTTTTTTTTTTTTGAGACGGAGTCTTGCTCTGTCGCCCAAGCTGGAGTGCAGTGGTGTGATATTGGCTCACTGCAAGCTCCGCCTTCCAGGTTCACGCCATTCTCCTGCCTCAGCCTCCCGCGTAGCTGGGACTACAGGCACCCGCCACCACACCAGGCTAATTTTTTTTTTTTTTGTATTTTTTTAGTAGAGATGGTGTTTCACCGTGTTAGCCAGGATAGTCTCGATCTCCTGACCTCGTGATCGGCCTGCCTCAGCCTCCCAAAGTGCTGGGATTACAGGAGTAAGCCACCACGCCCAGCCTGAAAAAAGTTTTTAAATTGATAAACTTTTTTTTTTGAGATTGACCAAGAAAAAAGAAAGACTCTAATTACTAAAATCAGGGATGAAAGAAGGGGTATAAAAACTGATTTACAGCCAGGCGTGGTGGCTTACGCTTGTAATCCCAGCACTTTGGGAGGTTGAGGTAGGTGGATCACGAGGTCAGGAGTTCGAGACCAGCCTGGCCAACATAGTGAAACCCCATCTCTAATAAAAATACAAAAAATAAGCCAGGCGTGGTGGCGGGCGCCTGTAATCCCAGCTACTCAGGAGGCTGAGGCAGGAGAATTGCTTGAACCCAGGAGGTGGAGGTTGCAGTGAGCCGAGATCGCACCATTGCACTCCAGCCTGGGCCAAAGTGCGAGACTCCATGTCAAAACAAAAAAACAAACAAAAAAACAAAAAAACTGACTTACAAGGATGCCTTCTTTCATCACTTTTTTTTTTTTTTTTTTTTCGAGACGGAGTCTTGCTCTGTCCCCCAGGCTGGAGTGCAGTGGTGCGATCTCAGCTCACTGCAAGCTCCACCTCCCGGGTTCACGCCATTCTCCTGCCTCAGCCTCCCGAGTAGCTGGGACTACAGGCGCCCGCCAACACGCCCGGCTAATTTTTAGTAGAGACGGGGTTTCACCGTGTTAGCCAGGATGGTCTCGATCTCCTGACCTTGTGATCCACCCGCCTCGGCCTCCCAAAGTGCTGGGATTACAGGCTTGCTTTCTTCACTTTTATTCAACATTGTATTGGATGTTCTAGCCAGGGCAATTAGGCAAGAAATGCAAACAAAAGGTATCGAAATAGGAATAGAATAAATAAAACTATCTCTATTCTAGATGACATGGTGTTATATATAGAAAACCCTAATGAAATCTCAAAAACAAAAGACCTGAACCATCAGTGATAATGAGTTCAAAGAGATTATACCATACAAGGTAAATTAAAAAAAATGAGTTGTCTACTTATACACTAGCAATGAACAATTCAAGTAAAATTAAGTAAACGATTCCATTTATAATATTATCAAAGTGAATGAATAAATTTAATCCAAAAGTGTAAGACTCGCAGACTGGAAACTACAAAACACTGTTGAAAGAAATTAAAGAAGAGCTAAATCAATGGAAAGACATCCTGTGTTCATTAATTAGAATGTAAACATGTCTACACAAAAACTTGTATACAGGCCAGGTATGGTGGCTCACGCCTGTAATCCCCGCACTTTGGGAGTTTTTGATGGGAGGATCACTTGAGTCCAGGAATTTGAGACCAGCCTGGGCAACACAGCGAGACCCCCATCTCTACAAAAAAGAAAAAACGAAAACAAAAGCAAACCTATACATGAATGTTTATAGCAGTACTATTTTTATTAGTAAAAGGTGGAAACAATCCAAATTTCCATCTACTGAAGATGGATTTTTAAAATGCAGTACTACTGGGCACAGACACACGTGACTGTAGTCCCAGCTACTGGGGAGGTTGAGGCAGGAGGGTCGCTTGAGCCCGAGGGTTTGAAGCTGCAGTTTGAAGCTGCAGTGACGCTCCTTGATCCATGCAGGAGCTGTGATCGGGCCTGTGAAGAGCCACTGTACTCCAGCCTGGGCGACACAGTGAGATCTCTGTCTCAAAGAAAAATGTGGTCATACAATAGAGTATTACCTTTGCAAAAAAATAATGAAGTACCAATGCATACTACAACATGAATCAGCCTTGAAAACATTATTCTAAATGAAAGGAGCCAATCACAAAACCTTGTATATCATTTCGTTTATATGAAATATCCAGAGTAGGCAAACTCAAAGACACAGAAAGTAGACTAGTGATTGCCAAGGGCTGGGCAGAGGGGAAATCTGGGAATGCATGTGACTGCCAATGTGAATAGAGTCTCTCGTTGGGGTGATAGAGATATTTTGGAATTAGATTTTGGGGATGGCTGTAAAACATTGCAAATTTACTAGAAAAAAAATCATTGAATGAAATGAAATCCTATGGAGATTATAGATATTTTGATTTTGGCCAGGCAATCTGCCTGATTAGGTTCAAGCCACAAGTTCCCACCCCTCCATTCTGCAGTCTAGTTCCAAAGTCAGTTCAGTGTCCAAAGTCTTCACAGGACTATTCAGTTCTGTCCGACTTGTGCACCACCCAGTGGCCAGTTGTGTCTGTGGGTGATGGTCTCTCAGTTCAGCTGTCAATCTTTGGTGTGTTGAACAGGACCAGATCTAAGCAGGAGCAGCTCAAGAATGAGCCCTGGGGTTCATAAACAACTTCATGGGGTTGCTTCACTGATTAACTCTCTCTCAGCAATTACCCTGTTGCTTTCATTTGCTGAGGCTTCTCTTTTTAGTCTTCCAAGCAGAAAACAGGCTTTTGTTATCTGGCTCTACCATGCATTTCTACATCTGAAGCCAAGCAGTGGGAGGACTGAATTGGAAGAGAAGCAACATGGATTGTTTCTGCCCTCTTGGGACCACAGCTCTGTCAATTGGAGAAGGTTCGCTCCTGCGTCTTGGCTCCTGGGCTCCTCTTGGGGCTGGTGCCAGTGCCACTGTGGGACTGCTTGTGGGCTGAGGTATGAGAGAACAGGGGAAAGAAAAATGGGGAGGAACGAACTTCTAGATTCCCTCGGAATGTTAGGAGACCCTTTTCCTGTTCCTTGAGCCAGAAATAGAGGGCATCTTCTGGAGCTCTTTCTATCTGCACCCTGGTGCCCACTGCCAGGTTAGTCAGGGATACCACAGGGGAAACATGGTTATCTCACCACTGGTTTGGTGGTAGTTCAAGTTCTGGTCTTCTTGGGAAAGCTGCCTGCAACTATTTAGTTTTCAATGTCTTCCAATAGCTGCTCCATGCATTCCGTACTGTCTCCTGGCTGGACTCCATGCAGGAAGCCTGTCTCCTCCACAGTGTGCACTCACTCAGGTCATTGCTCAGTTTTATTGTTGGTGTTTGTTTGCTTTAATTTTTCAGACTGGCTTCCTAGAGGTTGCTTCTTGTCTGCATAGTTTGTCAGTCAAACATCAGTTAAAGCCAATACGGTTTCCACCATCTGCTGCTGGATCTATGTGCAATGGGGAGGAGGCATGCCCTGGGCCATTTGCAAGGGTGTTCTGGCTTTTACTTCCTAACACTGGCACCGGCACAGACATAGGCTGTGGGCTCTGGGCATATGGACATGGCTTGGGCTTGCTCTAATCTCTGCCAGCTATGAGCCTTCAGTCCATTTGGGTAGCGTGAAGTTTACTAAGCTCCCTCTGGCTCTGCCACCTCCTGGAGCTCCCTCTTAAATCCCTGACCAATCTGCAGGTCATTTGCTTGTCTCCAAAGGCCCAGAGCCTCAGGCTAGGAGTCAGTGGCCTTTCTTCCTCCTGGTCACTGATATCACCACCTTAACTAGCCATGCTGCAAATCAAAACCTTCCTCACTCTTGCCTCCAGCCCCTGCAGCGAGGTGGCAGGGGAGCTGATTTCCACAGGCTGCCCTGCTGGGGGCTGCTGTGTGTGTTATCAACGGCTGGGGTAAATGGGGGTAGCAGCCTGGGCAAAGATGCCACGGACACAGGCTGGTCTTATCCAAGGCTCACTTTAATTCTTTTTTTTTTCTTTTGAGACAGGGTCTGTCTCACTCTGTTGCCCAGGCTGGAGTGCAGTGGTGTGATCACAGCTCACTGCAGCCTCAATCTCCTGGGCTCAAATGATTCTCCCGCCTTAGCCTCCCATGTAGCTGGGACCACAAGTGTGCACCACCATGCCTTTTTTGATTTTTTTTTGCAGAGACGGGGGTCTCACCACGTTGCCCAGGCTGTTTTTGAATTCCTGAGCTCAAGTGGTCCTTCTGCTTTAGCCTCCCAAAGTGCTGCGGTTACAGGCGTGAGCCACCGTGCCTGGCCAGCTTTCGTTCTTAAGCACATCCCCATTTGTGCTGTGTCTTTGGTAAAATTACAGAATGTTAAATGGTGTGTCCAGCTATACAGTTACATTTTGGAAAGATTCGTTGACCTCCTCACTTCATCATGCTAGAAGTGGGAACTTTGATTACTCTTTAAAGAATCTGAAGATGAAGGGAAGACCAACGCATAATTTGAGAGAATGGCAAGACTGAGAAAGGTTTCTATAGCATGGTGCATGCATGTGTGTGTGTGTGTGTGTGTGTAGGGAGAGGCAAAGGGTTCTGACAAGAAGAAGAGGCTGAGGAAGCAGGCTCATCTCCACAACGTGCTGCTGCCACCCAATCATAGGGTCTCTTGCAGCAATTCTAGTCCTGATCTCACAAACCTCATACCCTAACTACTGTCCCCCTAATTGGGGTCCCTCCTCAGAGCTTTCCTAAGGCTCCCTAACTTTTCCCCTCACCTCGGTTGAGGCCTCCATGGTTTTGACCTGCTGGTTTTGCCTTGCTCTTCGTTTGATGAATACACTATTTATTCCGGTTCAGCCCTTGGAACTTTAAACCTTAACCCAAGCCTCCTCCACCCCACTATATTAGCCCAAGCCTAGAGTATCAGATCTGGATATTTGGGTAAAGATGCAGACAAATTTTGAGTTGGAAAAGAGAGAACTTAATTCATTACTAAAAGATGACCTCGATAGCTATATGGGAAACAAGAATGTATCAGGAAGTCAATCCTTTGCTCACACGACACCTGGTGCATGCAATTCCATCTCTGAGTTTTCCTCTTATTATTATTATTATTATTTTTTGAGATGGTGTCTCACTCTATTGCCCTGGCTGGTATGCAATGGCACAATCTTGGCTCACTGCAACCTCCGCCTCCTGAGTTCAAGTGATTCTCCTGCCTCAGCCTCCCGAGTAGCTGGGATTACAGGTGTGTACCACCACGTCTGGGTAATTTTTGTATTCTTAGTAGAGACGGGTTTTCACCATGTTGGCCAGGCTGGTCTTGAAATCCTGACCTCATGATCTGCCCACCTCAGCCTCCCAAAGTGCTGGGAATATAGGCGTAAGCCACCGCACCCACCCTATCTTTTGGTTATTAATCCCTTATCAGATAGATAGTTTGCAGCTAATTTCTTCCCTTCTGTGGGTTGTCCCTTCACTTTTTTCCCTTATTGTTCAAAGCCAAGCTCAAGTCCTGCCCCTTTGGGAAAACTTCCTTGACCACTCTATTACCGAGTGTTCGCTTTTTCTATCCTTTGAGTTCCTATCACATTACTCTCCCGTTCCTCTGGCATCAATCATCTATTATGTCCTATCTTTTCTTGTATTATTCCTTTTTTTGTGGTTGCAATAGTACGGTGATATAAAGGGCTGTTGCCTGGAGAGGCTTGGCAAGACTCCGTATGGTAGAATGGCTTTGATGAAACCTCCACCATCCAGGATCTGATTCTTAGCTGACAATACACTGTGTTGTCAGTATCCCAAAAGCCAACCAATGTCTGACAATTAATCAGCAGATATTTACTGACTGCCTCTGCCATGTCAGGTGCTGTGCTAGGCATAGGTCCACATTAGCCACCCGTCTCCAACTTCATCTCTCTCACCAGAGCTTAACCTCAACTAAATGGGAATTCTCACCATTCTCTTAGCACACCAGGCTCTTCTTACAGGCGGGTCTCTTTGCCTAACAAGCCCACTCATCCCCCCGCCCTGCCCTCCGCCCTGCCCTCTGCCCTTTCCCCTTTTTCCCTGTGGAAAGCTCCTTCCATGTCTTTCAAACCCCAGTGCAGCCTGATATCACCACCTTTGGGAAATCTTTGCAGATGCCCTACAATCACCCAGTCTCTCTGAGCAATCTCTGTATCCCATTCATATATATATATATATATATATATATATATATATTTTTTTTTTTTTTTTTTTTTTTTTTTTTTTCTTTGAGATGGAGTCTCGCTCTGTCACCCAGGCTGGAGTGCACTGGTACAATTGCGGCTCACTGCAACCTCTGCCTCCTGGTTTCAAGTGATTCTCCTGCCTCAGCCTCCTTAGTAGTTGGGACTACAGGTGCCCACCACCACACCCAGCTAATTTTTGTATTTTTAGTAGAGATGGGATTTCGCCATGTTAGTGAGGCTGGTCTTGAACTCCTGATCTCAGGTGATCCGCCTGCCTCGGCCTCTCAAAGTGCTGGGATTACAGGCATGAGCTACCATGACTGGCCTCCCATTCATATTTCTAACATTGATTCTTACCACATTATATGCTGATGCCTTTTTTTTCCTTTCTTTTTTTTTTTTTAGAAAGGTCTCACTTTGTCACCCAGGCTGGAGTACAGTGGTATGATCATGGCTCACTGCATCCTCGACGTCCTGGGCTCAGGGGATTCTTCCCCCTCAGCCTCCCGAGTAGCTGGGACTACAGGTGCATGCTACCACACCTGGCTAATTTTGTGTATTTTTAGTAGAGATGGGGTTTTGTTGTGTTGCTTAGGCTGGTTTTGAACTCCTGGACTCAAGCCATCTGCCTGCCTAGGCCTCCCAAAGGGCTGAGATTACAGGTGTGAGCCACCATGCCTGGCCTCTGATGCACTTTTTTT
Organism: Nomascus leucogenys; assembly: GCF_006542625.1. Taxonomy (NCBI): domain Eukaryota; kingdom Metazoa; phylum Chordata; class Mammalia; order Primates; family Hylobatidae; genus Nomascus; species Nomascus leucogenys. Next base: position 75,622,164 of record NC_044394.1, read on the forward strand.
TGTGGTCCTCAACCTTTTTTGTGGTCATTAACCGTTTTGGCACCACGGACCAGTTTCGTGGAAAGCAATTTTTCCACAGATGGTGGTGGTGGAGATGGTTTCAGGATGATTCAAGCATATTACATTTATTGTGTACTTTATTTCTATTATTACATTGTAATATATAATGAGATAATTACACAACTCACTATAAGGTAGAATCTGTGGGGGTCCTGAGCTTGTTTTCCCACAACTAGATGGTTCCATCTGAGGGTGACGGGAGACAGTGACAGATCATCAGGCATCAGATTCTCATAAGGAGCACACAAGCTAGATCCCTCACATGCACAGTTCACAATAGGGTTTGTGCCCCTCTAAGAATCTGATGCCCCATATGATCTGGCAGGAGGCAGATGGTGATGCAAGTGATAAGGAGAGGATGTAAATACAGAGGAAGCTTCACTTAGGGACCACTGCTCTAGTTGTTTTTTTTTTTTTTTTTTTTTTGAGACAGAGTCTCGCTCTGTCGCCCAGGCTGGAGTGCAGTGGCACAATCTCGGCTCACTGCAAGCTCCACCTCCCAGGTTCGCGCCATTCTCCTGCCTCAGCCTCCTGAGTAGCTGGGACTACAGGCGTCCGCCACCACGCCTGGCTAATTTTTTGGTATTTTTAGTACAGACGAGGTTTCACTGTGTTAGCCAGGATGGTCTCAATCTCCTGACCTCGTGATCTGCCCGCCTCGGCCTCCCAAAGCGCTGGGATTACAGGGGTGAGCCACTGCGCCTGGCTTCTAGTTGTTCCTTGAAGGAATTTACCACTTGAGAGAAAATATGCATGTAAAAGTCTTGGAAATAGAGACTCGTGTTCAAGAACAATACCTCTTGATTAAATGTGGGGTTTGGTGTGGGGGTCTGTGGAATCATTGAAGTATATGAATAATCTTCAAAGTATTTATATCACTGACCCAATATAATCTCTCGTCTGACATGATGCTAAACATATGTGGAAAAGGAATATCCTTATAAGCTGTTCTTTCCATGATGCTTGTCTCTAATTAATCTTTGGGATTAAGATCTTCTTGGACCATATAAATGAAACTGTTATTTCTAGTAGTGAACTTACTCCAAGTGTGCTCCAAATACTGTACTGTGACTGTCCGAACCTGAAGGCCTTACCCAGTAGGGACTTCATGATCATGAGTTCAGCGGTCCCTGACCCACAACCCTCCCCATGTCTGGAGCTCCCAGTGGACACTGGACAGCACAAGTGAGCTTACTACTGGATCCCAACCTGCGCCTTTACATCTCCAAAGAGACATCTCAATGTTTTACAAAGAGAACAGGGCAGTTTCTCCTCACCTCTAAAACGTGGGGGTTTCCTGCTTTACTTTCTAATTTTGCTGTCATATTAGACTTTTTGTCTGTTTTAGATCACTCTGTCACCTAGGCTGGAGTGCAGTGGCGTGGTCATAGCTCACTGCAGCCTTGAACTCCTGAGCTCAAGTGATCCTCCCACCTCAGCCTCCTGAGTTGCTGGCATGAGCCACTGTGCCCTGGCCAATATTAGAATTTTTGATGCCCTTCCACAGGGTCAAGTAAAAGATTCTCTACTTAATGATGGTCACTAATTTTTTTTTCTTTATTTTTTTGAGACAGTTTCACTCTTGTTGCCCAGGCTGGAGTGCAATGGTGCGATCTCAGCTCTCTGCAACCTCTGCCTCCCGGGTTCAAGCGATTCTCCTGACTCAACCTCCCAAGTAGCTGGGATTACAGGCATGTGCCACGATGCCCGGCTAATTTTGTATTTTTAGTAGAAATAGGGTTTCTCCATATTGGTCAGGCTAGTCTCGAACTCCCGACCTCAGGTGATCTGCCTGCCTCGGCCTCCCACAGTGCTGGGATTACAGGTGTGAGCCATCACGCCTGGCCAGAATGTCACTAATTTTTATTGCAAGGGTAAATGGCTTCTGAGATCTAAAATTTTACCAGGCAGGGTGACTGGCTCATCCGAGTGAAGGCTTTACTTTTAACTCTACTAAGTTAGAATTTGTGATAATTAAGACAGGAGCTGCTTAAAAGCAGCTAAAGCTCAGCATTGCTCCATCTATGGGGAAAATTTTGCCAAAAAATTATGAAAACAATATTGTAGCATATGCATTTAATTGATTTGACAGAGCACGTTCAAAAAATAGTTACCACTTCCTATTATTGTGGAATTTATTTTGGCAAGCTGAAAACACCATCTGAAGAGTCCCCTTTCTCTACAAAAAAAAAAAAAAAAAAACTCCAAACAAAAAATTTAAAATCCATTTCCATAACATTTTGATATATTCCCTCCCTCTTTTCAAAAGGCCATTTTGCACATATTTATGATCATGTATAGTATTTCAGATCCTGCTTTTACTATTGTAAGTAAGTATTTCCCAAGTAGATTTTTTTTAATTTAATTTTTTTTTCAGACAGGGTCTCGCTGTCACCCAGGCTGGAGTGCAGCGGTGTGATCATAGCTCACTGCAGCCTTGACCTGGGCTCAAGCCATCCTCAGCCTCCGGAGTAGCTGGGCGCCACAGGTATGTGCCACCATGCCTAACTTTTTGATTTTTTATAGAGATGGGGTCTCACCACCACACCTGCCTAGTTTTATAATTTTTTGTAGAACTGGGGTCTTGCTATGTTGCCCAGGCTTGTCTTGGAACTCCTGGGCTCAAGTAGTCCTTCTGCCGTGGCCTGGGATGCCCACTCCCTATCCTCCTTCCCTGCCTGGCCAACTTCTGTTCATCTCTCAAGATCCAGCTCCTCTAGGAAGCCTCCCCTCTCCTCCCCTCCCTGGGCTCCTGCCACTGTGGTCTAGCATACTCTGTGCTCACCCCATTCAACACTTCCCACAGGGAGATGTAATGACCTGTCTCCCCTCCACAGGGAAGGAAATGGAATGCAAGACTCAGACAGAGCCCCCAGGATTCTCTACACTTAAGGTGGATGCAGAGCCGGGCGGACCAAGCACTGGAAGAGGAATGTCCTGGTAGTGGGTGTCTTCCCAACACACTGCACACAGTGACTCAGGGCTTGCTGAATTTTTTATTAAGCTGTACATCTCCTTTTTTTTTTTTTTTTTTGAGATGGAGTCTTTCTTACTCTGTCACCTAGGCTGGAGTGTGATGGCATAATCTCAGCTCACTGCAAACTCTGCCTCCTGGATTCAAGTGATTCTACTGCCTCAGCCTCCCAAGTAGCTGGGACTATAGGTGCACACCCCCACACCCTACTAATTTTTGTATTTTTAGTAGAGATGAGGTTTCACTGTGTTGACCAGGCTGGTCTCAAACTCCTGATCTCAAGTGATCCACTGGCCTCGGCCTCCCAAAGTACTGGGATTACAGCTGTGAGCCACTGTGCCTGGCCTGTATCTCCTTTCTTAATAATAAAAACCCAGCATTTACATTCAATAGAGGAAAGACTACACCATTGTTCTAGATGGTTCAAAATTTGGCTTATCTATAGTAACCAGGTCATTTTGCTCATTTACTTGTTTCTATTATATATTCATGAATACTTAAATTTTCATATGTATTTCATATATATATCATTCAAATTAAACAATATATAACAGGTTATTGTTAACAATTATAAACATTTATTAAGCACCAAGAATATACTGTGATGGTTGCTATATGAAAACATAATTACCGACATAGTATCCCTGCCATTGAGCTTACAATCTAAAATGAAATACAAGGCTATGAGCCTACCTAAAAACTTCCTTAACTTAGAAATGGCTACTTTGGCAAATGAGTGAGGCAAAATGACCTATTATTCAGGTGCAGTGCTAATAAGGCTTTGAGTATGATCCAAAGAATGTTTTACTTGTACCCATTTTTCCCGATTATATTACACTTGCTAAGAAAAACAGTACTTAGAATTTTGGCATGAACAATGAATTATTTCAAATTGTCTTGTAGGACTTTAAACAAAGAGATGCTTACTGGCCTAAGTTTTCCAGCAGCCAGGGAAAGCCCTATTAAAAATATTATGAACTAGACTAAGTTTCTCTTTTAATCCACTTACACTTTTTTTTTGAGAGGAGTCTTGCTGTCGCCCAGGCTGGAATGCAGTGGCGCGATCTCGGCTCGCTGCAAGCTCCGCCTCCTGGGTTCAAGCCATTCTCCTGCCTCAGCCTCCCAAGTAGCTGGGACTACAGGCGCCCGCCACCATGCCTGGCTAATGTTTTTTCGTATTTTTAGTAGAGACGGGGTTTCACCATGTTAGCCAGGATAGTCTCGATCTCCTGACCTCGTGATCTGCCCCCCTCGGCCTCCCAAAGTGATGGGATTACAGGCGTGAGCCACCACGCCCGGCCCACTTAACACTTTTTAAACTTCTTCCTCTTCTCCTATACCTAAGGGCTCCAATGATACTATTTATCAGGGAAGAAAATACTGTATCTAGATAAACTACCCTTAAGTATTACAGGCTTAGCAAGTTGGATTTCTAGAAAATACTCATTCATAATTTATCTTTTATTTTTTCTTTTGAGACAGAGTCTTGCTCTGTTGCCCAGGCTGGAGTGCAGTGGCGTGATCTTGGCTCACTGCAAGCTCTGCCTCCCGGGTTCCCGCCATTCTCCTGCCTCAGCCTCCCGAGTAGCTGGGACTACAGGCGCCTGCCACCACGCCCGGCTAATTTTTTTGTAGTAAAGATGGGGTTTCAGTGTTAGCCAGGATGGTCTTGATCTCCTGACCTCGTGATCCACCTGCCTCGACCTCCCAAAGTGCTGGGATTACAGGTGTGAGCCACCGTGCCTGGCCACTAATTCGTATTTTAAAAGAGGACTGAGTAAAGACAGCAATGGAACCTCTGGCTACTGGAGATGCCTGGCTATGCCTGATATGTAAACAAACACAAGCAGTCGAGTTCAGGCCATGCATCTTCAAAGTGATGAAGAATATATGTAAATGCTTGTTTTTCTCCTCCATATTTCTCGTGTAGAGGTATATGAGAATTTAGCATCAAGACTCTATACTGCAAACCTTGTCCTATGTTGCCTATATTCATAGTATAATATTTAATAAATACTCCCAAGGTTGTCATTGCTGGTCACGTATTAGCTGACAAAGGCACACTGAAGGGACTTTGATTCTTACTGTCAAATGCAAAGATTGTTTTAAACTACTGAACACATACAATCTTAAACTATGTGATGATTATTTTCAATCATTTATGATAATTTTAATTCTAAAAGATTACTAAAAAAAAATTGGTTGTAGGGTATCTGAAAACAAAAATAGAATGTACTCCATAAAGTACATGCACAGAATTTTTAAAAATGCAGGCATACAAATATTTAAGGGCAGAGTGGTAATAACCTGAGACTTTTTAAAAATGGCAAAACAATATTTCAGCAATTTTTGGGAAAAAAACAAATATTTTCCCTAAGAAGTCTCTCTTGGCAACTTTCTTTTTAAGTAACAAAGCAGCAGCAACATTTTTAAATGTTCATAAAGCTCGCTTTCCATTAAGTTTATTAAGGAAGAGTGGTCCTGAAACTTCAGGATAAAACTTTTGATAAAAATAGAACCACTAATTTTGACCTAAAACAGACACTAAAACACCCCTCCTTCCAATTTAAGAGTGTCATTTATACCTCCTACTTATAGTAAATAAATCCAACTAATTATAAGATTTGAAATGGAAAATCTGAAACACATATCAACATCATTTTCTTCTAATAAGGTAACAGAAATTAACTTCAATGGATTTCCCCAAAAAGAGGAGAATAGAGTTTTAAAAAACTTCATTACAGCTCTGGTCAATGAATCTGGGTTTACCAATCTCCGATCTCAATGCACTTAGTTTTAGTTGGTATTCTGTGAGATGGCTAGAATTCCTGATTTAAGTATGTAGTATGTATTTTTTTAAGTCAAGGCAAGTTTGAGTATGTATAAAGCATAGGTATTGTATTAGCATGGTTATAAAGGCAATATGACCGACATACACATTGTTTTCTGAAGCAATACATTCCAAGCTACATACAATTTAATTTCATGTCCTAAGACTACATGCTTAACATTAAGCTTAGAAACATAATTGCTGTAATACATTAAAAATACTTCATTTTCCAATATTGTAAAGTATATTTTCAAATACCTGGTATAATTTTTTTTGCACAAAAATTTAAAAGACATCCCACTAGCTAGCTATTACTATTGTGTTAAGTAATCATTTGAAGGAAGAATTCACAAGGAGAGCAGGTTATAAAACTAAGCATAATAATTATTGCATCTTTATAGCTACTAGTTTGATAAATATACTAAGATTGTATAAGATTTGTTTTTCCTGTTTTTGTTTTTCTTGGGTGGTTATTTTTCTGTGTCCTTCCCCAACAGCAATTGGAATTTTCTTTTGAATACAAAGTAAATTAATGTTTATACTGTTTTTTTTCACCTGAGTCATGTAAAAGGTGACTCCTTTCATTTTAAAAAGTTATATTTAATTTTTGGGGGCCTTAATTAAAATTTAACATTTAACCATGTGGTTTTTTTTTGTAAACAGTCTACATGTCAACAAATGGATAAGGGTTAACAAAGGCAAATACTGACTTCATCTGTGTTTTAAACACGATTGTATGAATTTTTCTTTTTTAATTAAAAAAATTACATAAAACCATTCATATAGGTCTTCTCTCTCAACTCCTTTGAGATATAGCTTTAAAAATGGGTAGATCAAGACAAATAATGTTGGTAATCTCTTATCTTGCATAGAAAAGAAAAAATAAAGGAACTTATTTCCTTCCTAAGGTCTCAGCTAGTTTCTTAAGTCTTTTCTTCAGCTCCAGTGGAAATTTCTCATAGCACTTCTTACAGACTGGCTTCATGTCAAACTCCACAAACTTATTCCTAAAGATAATAATTATAAAAAAAAAAAGAAATTAGTGGAAACATATTCAACAAAGATATATAAATAATGTGAAGTAATTGTACTGAACTAAACGAAGGCAACTAGGTGATGATATTATATTCATGTTAGTAAAAAACCATAATTCTAACCTCAATTCTTATTGTGATACATATATAAAAATTCAGTATCATTTGAAAAAAATGTCCTTATAAATTGGTTCTATACATCCATCTGTGCAACATAGACTGTAGATTACATTTTATTCAGTACTAAGTAAACAGGAAATCTAATGTAAATATAATTTACTTAAGTACAATCACTTTTTTTTTTTTTTTTTTTTTGGAAACAGAGCCTCGACTGTCACCCAGGCTGGAGTGCAGTGGTGATCACAGCTCGCTGCAGCCTCTGACTCCTGGACTCAAGCCATCCTCCCACCTCAGCCTCCTGAATAGCTGGGACACAGGTGCATACTACTATACCTAACAAAATTTTTTTTTTTGTAGAGACAGAGTCCTGCTGTATTGCCTAGGATGGTAATCACATTTTAGAATACCTTAAAGATAAATTTATCTAAAGGAAAGAATCGTATTTTTATAATGTGAATGATTTCTTTATTGGAGGCAACGTGACCTTACTTAGTACTTTAAATTAGGTAGCCATAAGGTTTAATTAATTTTAAATTATAAGGGGTTATTTTGGTTTTCTGACAGAAAGGTTGGAAGAAAGTTTTTAATCACTCTTAACATAAATGTAACCAGATCACCTGTGGTTGTATTATAAGCGGTAGCTATTTGAAGAATTCAACTATTCTTTTGAAAAGCTAGAGCAATACACATTATCAATTTATTTTTAAAACGGTCCTGGAGAAGACAACTTTTCAGATAGCCTCCTGACCATCTGTAATGCATTTCCAACAGGTAATTACAGGAGCTTATTACTGTTGAAATCCAGAGTGTTTAATTTTGAATTGAGTAAATATAGAACTTGGTAACTTGTTCATTGTCTGTGAAATTATATTCAGGTAGCATTTGTGAAATAAATCTAGTGGTATATTGCTATCTATGACAAAAATTATAAAATCTGCTGATATTTTTACTGCATTTAAACATTATATTAAACTAGACTTTGCTTCAAGATCATTTTAAAGGACAATGTTAATAACAAAGGAAATTCCTAAACACATACCTAAAATGAAAAATCTTCTATTTTAAAACACCACACTGGGAATTATTTTACAGCTTTTCTCCCAAGGTCACCTTAGAGCAAAAGCTATTAAAACTGCCATTTTTTTGATAAAAGAAAAAAAAGTATTCCTGTTTTCAGACAGACTACCTTAGCAAGCTTTCCACTGTTTTAATCTTTTTTATTTTTTATTTTTTGAGACGGAGTCTCACTCTGTCGCCCAGGGTGGAATGCAGTAGCACGATATTGTCGGCTCACCGCAACCTCCGCCTCTCAGGTTCAAGCGATTCTCCTGTCTCAGCCTCACAAATAGCTGGGATTACAGGTACCCGCCACCATACCTGGCTAATTTTTTTGTATTTTTAGTAGAGACGGGGTTTCACCATGTTGCCCAGGCTGATCTCAAGTGATCTGCTGCCTCAGCATCTCAAAGTGCTGGGATCACAGGTGTGAGCCACCATGCCTGGCCTCATTGTTTTAATCTTACATTTACATTTAATTCCTCTTTATAGAGGGAAACATGTAAACTGAAACAAAATATTTTTAGAGCTCCAAACACAATGGTAACTATGAGGGAAAACTGGAACAATCATGCTAGTAATTCAAGAGAATTTCAAAGATTGAAATACTTCTCATAAAAATCAGGAATAAAAAAAGAGTTTGAAGACATTGAGGAAATGAATTCATAAACAGTAGCATACGGGTATTGTATGAATGCATATTCAAACATCACAGAAGATGTCTTACGTAAATCAGATGGACTTTGCTTAGAGATGAAACATGCTGAAAGATTTTTTTTTTTTTTTGAGACAGAGTCTCACTCTGTCACTCAAGCTGGAGTGCAGTGGCAGTCATGGCTCACTGCAGCAGCCTCAGCCTCCTGAGTAGCTGGGACTATACGTATGGGCCACCACGCCTGGCTAATTTTTTTTTTTTTTTTTTGACAGATGGGGTCTAGGCATGTTGTCCAGGCTGGTCTCAAAATCCTGGGCTCAGGCAATCCTTCTGCTCTGGCTTCCTAAAGTGCTGGGATTATAGGCGTGAGCCACCATGCCTGGCCATGCTGAAATAATTTAATACATTACTTAGAATATATGCATTTTTAAAAATATCAAACAACACTTACAATTTATCAATGAAATGATTGTGGCAAGGAAACCAAAAACCAGGATTTTAAAAGCTACAGTTATCAGACAAAAATCCTTTAAAACGTTTTCCAGGGTCTATTAAGAGATTAGAATTCTTCCCTTTAAATCCATTTAAAAAAATCAAAGAAATGTATACCATATGGTGTTTAAAAAATGAGGTGAATGAGTCTACAGAGTAAGTGAAATACGTGACCACAAAATTGTATTAAGTATGGAGTGTATTCATTTAATTTTTGTAATTTTAGCAGTTATGCAAAAGGACCAATTCTACATAGGACAAATACTTGTATTTCAATCTCTGATGACTACAAATACATGCCCAAAAGTTGCAGGGGGGGAAGAAAGCAAAAGACAGAAACAGAACAAAAACATATTCCAAAGGACTAACCAAAGGAGAAAGTAGTGAAAATGATGACACAGGGATAGAAAAGTTTACAAACAGACTGGCTTTTTCTTTTTCTGCTTGTCCTTATCCTTTGCTTCTCTCTCCCGTTTGGCAAGTCGCCTCTTAAATTCTTCTGGCATTTTCTCATAACAGTGTTTGCAGACTGGCTTTAGGTCAATTTCAACAAACTTATCCCTTTGAGTAGGACAAAGAAGGAATAGAAGAAAGAACAGGGAACAATTAAAGGAAGAACCTTTACTTTCAGAAGGCCTGAACAGAAAGAGGAAGTAAGAAATAAAATAATTCTCTTTTTCTAAATTCTAGGATTTTTTTTTAAGTGTTCCCCCAAAGTTTTCAGTCTTAGGATTCACACTGGACAAAACCGTAGACTTACTTCAGTGTTAATTTAGTGTTGCAGGTAGAACAGGCAAAGCAGTTCACACACCAGGCCTTATTAAGAGCAGAGACCACTGGAGAAAGAGGAAAGACATCTGGTCACATGGAAATACATCAGTATGGGGAGCAGGGCAGCTTAGAATTTCAACTCTAAAACAGAACTACGACTGTGTCTGTGGCACTTGGTGGAGGTTCTCAAGAACCTTTTTTTTTTTTTTTTTTTTTTTTAAATGAGACAGGGTCTTGCTCTGTAGCCCAGGCTGGAGTACAGTGGCACAATCTTGGCTCACTGTAGCCCCAACCTCCCAGGCTCAAGTGATCCTCCCACCTCAGCCTCCTGAGTAGCTGGGACTACGGGTGCACGCCACTACACCTGGCTAATTTTTTTTTTTTTTTTTTTTTTTTTTTGAGACGGAGTCTTGCTCTAGGCTGGAGTGCAGTGGCACAATCACGGCTCACTGCAACCTCTGCCTCCTGGGTTCAAGCGATTCTCCTGCCTCATTTTCCCGAGTAGCTGGGACTATAGGCGCGTGCCACCATGCCCAGCTAATTTTTGTATTTTTAGTAGAGACAGGATTTCACCATGTTGGCCAAGATGGTCTCGATTTCTTGACCTTGTGATCCGCCCGTCTTGGCCTCCCAAAGTGCTGGGATTACAGGCGTGAGCCACTGCGCCTGGCCTATACCTGGCTAATTTTTATATTTTTTGTAGAGACACGGTCTTGCTATGTTTCCCAGGCCGGTCTTGAACTCCTGGGCTCAAGCAATCTGCCTGCCTCGGTCTCCCAAAATGCTGAGATTATAGGCATGAGCTGAGATTATAGGCATGAGCCACCATGCCCAGCCAAGAACCTCTTTCTTGAGAGCTTCTTTTGTTTTTCAGACAGGGTCTCACTCTGTTGTCCAGGCTGTATTGCAGTGGTGTGATCACAGCTCAAACTCCTGGGCTCAAGCAATCTTCTCATCTCGTTGTCCTATGTAGCTAGGACCATAGGTGTGTGCCAGCACATCTGGCTAATTTTTTATTTTTATTTTGTAGAGATGGAGGTCTTGCTATGTTGCCCAGGCTGGTATCGAACTCCTGGCCTCAATAAATTCTCCTGTCTCGGCCTCCTTCAGTGCTGGGATTACAGGTGTAAGCCACCACACCCGGCCCTCAACCTTTATGTATACAGTTGTTGCTCAATATGTGCAGGATACTGCTTCTAGGATGCTGTGAGGATACCAAAATCTCAGATGCTCAAGTCCCTGTATAAAATGCATATAACCTATGTACATTGTCTTGTATACATTTTTTTTTTTTTTTTTTTTGAGACAAAGTTTTGCTCTTGTCGCCCAGGCTGGAGTGCAGTGGTGTGATCTTGGCTCACAGCAACCTCTGCCTCCTGGGTTCAAGTGATTCTCCTGCTTCAGCCTCCCGAGTAGCTGGGATTATAGGCATGCACCACCACACCCAGCTAATTTTTTGTATTTTTAGTAGAGACGGGGTTTCACCATGTTGGCCAGACTGGTCTTGAACTCTTGACCTCAGGTGATCTGCCCGCCTCAGCCTCCCAAAGTGTTGGGATTACAGGCGTGAGCCACTGCGCCTGGTCCTGTCTCGTATACTTTAGATCATCTCTAGGTTAATTATAATGCCTAGTACAATGTAAATAATATGTAAATAGTCATTATACTGTACTATTTGTATTGTTATATTGTTATTTTTCTCTAAATATTTTTGATCCATAGTTGGTTGAATCCATGGATGTTTGGATCCAGCCCCTGGATACGGAGGGCTGACTTTAATCTTTCCCCGTCCTTAAGTATCCTGTGAAGACATAAATGATGTGTGCCATGTCTTACACCAGCAACTGTGCACCCTTGGCCTGGGCACATGTGGCAACTGTCCATGCATCATGTTGTTTAGGTGACTTGCTGTTTCTGTCCCTACTGCTGTTGGCCCAACAAGGAAATATGAACTAGGTAAATAATTTTCAAAAATCCAGACATTAACTTATTTGCCCCTGTAGAAGTCTTTTTTCCAGAGCTGATGATAACAAGACAGCTTCCTTTGCAGCTTCTTTCACCTGGCATCTATTTCACAGAGGAGGGAGGTAAGTTTTATTTTCAATGGCACTAAAGATTGTTTTCCTGGATTGTTTTCACAAACTGCACATGAACAGTGTTTCAAAAGTATTTCCTGAATTAGGTGATGTCTGCAGGGAGCCATGAATCATGCTGAAAACAGGATTGTTCAAAACTTTGCCAGGAAGTCTCTGGCAGAATTGTGTTAGCGACTCTTAGCAAACACAGCTGCTTCCTTTCTGTTCCAATCAATCAGCCCAGCCTAATTACCACAGTACAAGGGTGGTAAGTCCTAGATATGCTTGCTGATAACTGCCAGCTTTTAGCATGTGCAAGTTAAAGTGCCTCTTCCTAACGACGATAGCAGATTAAACTGTTCCTAATAAACGTTGTTCTAGAGCTTCCTGAAACCGGACACAGAAAACAGGTCTTAGGGTCCACCAGGGACAGTTCCCATGATTGCTGGCATACAACACTGCAGCAGTGGCTGAAAGTAGTGTCATAAATCAGTAACAAATCCAACTCTTTGATATTATCATCTTACTGCTACAGATTACTTGGAAAATATGCCAAAGATAGAGAAAAAGTAACTGATAATGATCACATTCCAAACCACAGCAATCGCCAACCTGAATTTCCACATTACCCAAGCGTTTTTGTGTCAAAGTGGTACCAATCTAAACCTCACACAGATACTTACCATCACCTTCTATAACACGATTGCAGTGGAAGCAAACATCACCAAATAGCTGAAAATAAAAAAAGGTGGTCAAAGTTCAAGATGTGTTAGAAATTTTAGAACATTGAACATTTAAAAATAGCTGGCTATCTAAATTGAGGATTTATCACTAGAAAAAATTAGTAAAAGTCCTTTGACAAGTTTTTACTTCTTACAATGAAAGTAATTCACTCTCATCAATTAAAAGAAAAACTTTCAGGCTGACAGTTTGAACACCTAAATAAGTGATGCAAAATATAGAAATCTGTGAGTCCATATGGATAAGAAATAGATAAATGAATAAACCTATAGACGGGAGAGGAGGTGGGCTCTTCCTCAGGCAGAGCGCTGAGGACCAGACTATGGGTGGAGGGCATGGAGCTGCAGAAGTGTCATTTGCAGCTGGCGCAGAGACAAGAATTATCAAGGGGTGCTAAATCTAGGGCAGGCTGATGAGGAACAGGACATTTCCATGGGCATAAAATGATTGCCCACAGATTGCTTCTTTCTTACAAAGGAGGGAAGGAAATTGTAATTCATAGTGATGTTATCAGCCAGCACCATGCCTGGGAGATCACCAGTGCAGGAGAGGTATAAAATGCTCCAGGGGCAAGGTTCTGCGAGGATGCCCTGCCACTGTATGCGGCCGTAACCTGCTGTGTATAACCTCATCTAAGCATAGAGAAGCAGCAGGTGAACCCAAGTGGAAAGTAGTCTATTAAAAGGTGGTAGGGGCCCTCTGCATCCCTCCAAAATGTCAATGTCATCAAAAATTTTAAAAGGATCTGGAAATGTTCCAGATTTAAGAAGGCTAAAGAAACATCACAGCCCTAGGCTGGGTCCAGTCTGGGAGTGGAAAAAATGCTGTGAGGATATTATTGACTCAAGCGACAAAACTGGAATAAATGGGCTAAAGTACGGTATCAATATTGATAACTACAATTATGTTACAGAGTCCCATATTCTTGGGAAATATACACTGAAGTATTTAGGGGTAAAGGAGTATGACGAACTTATTGGCAAATGCTTTAGAAACAGCCATCGTACTTGTATATAATATTTACTTAAGTATGTGTTTTACACAGGAAGACTGAGCGCGGGAAATGATAAAGCAAACTGTGGACTTGAATGAAAGGCATACAGGTATTCTTTGTATATTTTATAGTTAGCTTCTGAGTCTGAAATTATTTCCCAAATAAAAAGTTAAAAACAAATCTCTATTGAACAATGTACATCTTCCAAGAGATTTCCTTGTAGCTAAACTACTGATAAGCTTAGGTTCATAAAAGTCTATCTAGCATCCAGTGACTAAGGTCAATACCTGGTTATAGTGAGTTTCACAATACGCCAGGCCTTTCCTCTCATAATGGCGATGTCCAAGAAAGGGTTTCTCACACTTGGCACAAACAAAATGCTGAAAAAAAATTGCTACAGGTAATTTTTGAGTTGCCATATTTTATATCTAATAAAGTAAACACCAAAGTTAACCTATTTTCAGAGAAGATGAAGGAAAGTTTGAGACAGTCATTTCATTTGGCCTTAGGTGGCCCCATAATATAATACTTCTGCAGTTGTAATTCAGTTGTCTGTCTTTGAAGGTTACTTTAAGACATAGCCTATTATAATAGCCTGAAAAGAGAATAGAGGTGAGCATCTCAGTAGCACCTATAAAGGAGGAGCTGCTGCTGGATACCGACCATGGCACTTCCTGCTTCAAGAAGGCTTTAGGAGCAAAAGTGCACATCCTGTATCATTATTGAGACATTCACAAAAGCAGTGTACATTCTATATTCTTGGCTGTCAGCAAAGTCAATTGTCTTTAAAATGTCCATGTTTAATCTTTAGAGTCTCCTAATCTTGCCAGAACACCTGAATCATGAAGATTTGAAAGTACTGGTTACCCCTGAATCATGGAGATTTGAAAGGATTGGTTACCCTTTGCCATTTAGAACTCACCTCCACATGCCACTGCTTGCCCATGGCGTTCACCACGCGCCCTTCGATGGGCCGTCGGCAAGCGCCACAGATGGGGACCCCCATTTTATCATGGCATGGCAGGCAGTACAGCTCCCCTTTCAGCTCCCGTGCATCGGCAGTCAGCTCCTTCCTGTCCGTGAGAAAGACATCCAGCTTAATACTAATACTAAGAGAGAAAAACGGCCAACCGATGGGGCTAGCACACTTTTTAGAAGGTTTTTAAAGACATTACTATGACAATCCCTGCAAATTTCTTTTTTCCCCTTTAGAGGTAATCAGAATAACCTGAATTAATAGGCCCGAACAGGTTTCAGACTCCTACCAAAACATCTGTATCTTAAAAGGATAAGATGCAAGACTAGGTCAGATACATACCACCACACCAGTCATATTCATCATTTCCTTCTTATATTATCACATTACATTTTAGTCCATTTGTCTTCCTTTAAAAGCTACAGGGAATAATCACAGTGCTGAGGGTAGACTCAGTAATACTACCTGCTATGGTGTGACTGTGTCCCCGAAGTTCATGATCCCCAATGCAGAGGTGCTGGGAGGTAGGACCTCTAAGGGGTGATTAGATCATGAAGGCTCTGCCCTCACAGATGGATTAATGCTGTTACTGAGGGGGTGGGTTCCTTAAAAAGGACAAATTCAGCCTCCTTCCTTCTCTTCCTTCCCCCCTCCTCTTCCCCCCACCATGTGATGCCCTCTGCTATGTAATGATGCAGAAGAAGGTCCTCACCAGATGCCAGCCCCTTGATCTTGGACTTCCCAGCCTCCAGAACCACGAGCCAAATAAACTGTTGGTTACAAATTACCCAGTTTGTGGTATTCTGTTACAGGCGCATAAAATAGACTAAGACACGACACACGACCTTTCCAAGCAAACTGAGAAGTTGGGAGACTAGTTCCATTTACTAACAATTATTTAAATCGTCACAAGCTGTTGAAAAGAGTTATAGGTTAATAGGTTTATTTTCATAAACAACAAAATGCCCAGAATTTTCCTTCTCCAAATACTCAAATTAAATATTATTTTCAGTCTCCTGCATCAATAAACATTTGGTCAGAGATGGTCCCAATTAGTCAAATGGACTTGTTTGAATTTCATCCCTTTTATGTAATTCTCTAGGAGAGATGCTAATGAAAAGTGGACAGAGGTGAATCCCCCAAGAGGAAGGATAGGCAAGAAAACGAGATAAGGCACAAACTGATAATTCAATCACAAAAGATGAGACAGTTGAACTTATACAACCAAACTGTTTTCTTTTTTTCTTTCTTTTTTATTTTTTGAGATGAGTCTTGCTTTGTTGCCCAGGCTGGAGTGCAGTGGCACGATCCACGCTCACTGCAAGCTCTGCCTCCCGGGTTCACGCCATTCTCCTGCCTCAGCCTCCTGAGTAGCTGGGACTACAGGCACCCACCACCACACCTGGCTCATTTTTTTTATTTTTAGTAGAGATGGGGTTTCACCATGTTAGCCAGGATGGTCTCGATCTCCTGACCTCATGATCCACCTGCCTTGGCCTCCCAAAGTGCTGAGATTACAGGAGTGAGCCACTGCACCTGGCCCAAACTGTTTTCTTAATATTTGGCCTACTGTTTCTTCTCCATCCCTACTATAATTTAGCAAGTAAGTTCACATTAACTATAGTAAAGAATTTTTTTTTATGATATGGAGTCTTGCTCTGTCTCCCAGGCTGGAGTGCAGTGGCACCATCTCAGCTCACTGCAAGCTCCGCCTCCCGGGTTCCCGCCATTCTCCTGCCTCAGCCTCCCAAGTAGCTGGGACTACAGGCGCCCGCCACCGCGCCCAGCCAAGAATGTTTATCCACTGAATTTTTATACTAGGCAGCAAACTGAGAAAAATTTATAGCCTGACAATCTATCATAACTTATTGAAGACAAAAAATTAAATATATTTCTTTTAGATATAAACCAAGCCAAATTAAATAAATATAACAACATATTTTAAGATAATACATAATTATTACAACTGTAAAAGTTATGCATGTGCAGAGATAAGACCTTTGTTTTTAGATCTTCTATTGGAAAAACATAGTGATGACAAATATTTCTGGGGCTAATGGGAATATTTTTAATATGGACTGATAGTTGATATTATAAGATTATTGCTAATTTCCTTAGGCATAATAAGAGTATTGTGGTTCTGGCCAGGTGCAGTGGCTCATGCCTATAATCCCAGCACTTTGGGAGGCCGAGATGAGTAGATTGCTTGAGCCCAGGAGTTTGAGACCAGCCTGGGCAATGCAACAAGCCTCCATCTCTACAAAAAATTTAAAAAAATTAGTCGGGAAGGGTGGTGTGTACCTGTGGTCCCAGCTACTCTGCAGGCTGAAGTGGGAGGACTGCTTGAGCCCAGGAGGGTGAGGCTGCAGTGAGCTATGATTGCCCACTGCACTTCAGCCTGGGCAATAGAGAGAGACCCTGTCTCAAGGAAAAAAAATAAATTTTTTTTTAAAGTGGTTCCATAGGAAAACGCCCTTATTCTCAGGAGACGTATACTGAGAGTCATGAGAAATTTTAGAGGTATGTGTATACAGACACACGTGCACACATACATAGGAGGGTGAAACGAGAATGTGGACTGTATACACACAAGCATGGCAAAATGTTAACTGGTGAAACGAAATTAAGGGTATACAGGTTTCATTATATCATTCTCTTGACTCTTCTATAGGTTTAAAATTTTCTAGAATAAAAATTGGAGAAAAACAATTTGGTTTGCTAGAGTAACAGAAGTATAGATAAATGTAACTTTCATTCCCACTGCTTGTGTAATAAAAAAGAAACAATTCCAGTACCCGCAGTTGGCGCAGTTGAAATGGTCTGGATGGTAGGGGTCGTTCTTGAATATCAGAGGCTGCTCATCGATGATAGCATGGCATTTCTGGCAGATGTATTTCCCAAGGCCTCTGGCTTTCTCACGATTATGACAGGGGCGACACAGGTGTCTAAACAGAGCCAAAACTTAAATTTAAAATTTTAGGTTCTTTCTAATGGTTAAAAAGAAATATGCTTCCCTTATCTCTGAAAAGAAATTAAATCATTTCTTAAAAAAATCACTCCTGTGCTTAACAGGGCAGAATCAAGCTACATGAAAAATGTGTTCCAACCCTAATATCTGACTGATTTTTAAGAAACTCCATCTAGGTACATCCCCCATTGGTAGTTCAGCCATGCATGTAGCAGTTATGCCCTGTGAACAGCAATACAAGGGTCCACTCCCAGCAGCAGCACTCAGTCAACACACTGCAGTGTCTGAGTTCCCATGCCCTCAATTCAGTGTCCTACAGAACTGCCTTATATCCCACATAGAGAATACACATGATCTTGTCACAGTCACATTATCCACCCACATCTGACAAGGATGAAAATCCACCTACCTCCCAGCATTCTTGACAAACCCGATATCTGCCAGAACTTCCTGGCAGAGGTCACAGCGGAAGCACTCCGGATGCCAGCTGTTATTCATGGCTTTGATAACTCGGCCAATGATGAATTCACCTGTGGGAAAGCAACACACAACGGATGTTACTAAGTAACATCCTAAGTAACAAGCATGGCACTTTATTTACTGAGAGCAATTAAGGAAAAACAGTGAGGAAAAAAACCGTTGAAGCCTTTCTCAATAGAGAAACTTTTTTTTTTTTTTTTGAGACAGTTTTGCTCTTGTTGTCCAGGCTGGAGTGCAATGGCGCCATCTCGGCTCATTGCAACCTCTGCCCCCCAGGTTCAAGCAATTCTCCTGCCTCAGCCTCCCAAGTAGCTGGGATTACAGGCGCCTGCCACCACGCCCGGCTAATTTTGTATTTTCAGTAGAGACAGGGTTTCTCCATGCTGGTCAAATTCCCGACCTCAGGTGATCTGCCCTTCTTGGCCGCCCAAAGTGCTAGGATTATAGGCATGAGCCACCACACCTGGCCAGTAGAAGAACTTTTTATTTATGTGTCTACCAGAGTAAGCACATTAGAAAAAGTTTTTATTTCATCTGAGTTTTTGTTTTTGATTCAGCAGCCATGTTTTTGGGCTGCTTTGTCTCATCTCTGAATCTAGCTTTCCTTTCCAAACGAGCTACTAGGCTCTCTTGAATGCCTTTTGGTTATTTCTGGTCATTGTCAACATAGACAACTGAAATCTACAGCACAGTTTCTTATAACCCATACTTAATTTATTCTTTCATTAAACCTTTAGAACATTCGACTTAGTTTCTTCAATCTCTGGAAACCTAGCAGAGGTATTAGCAACCAGTGAAGTGGCCAACATGCAAGCAAGTCCATCACTTATGTGCCGTGCAAGCAACTCTTAAGCATCCCTAAGCATCTGAAGCACCTCACTGATGTCTTCCCTGCCTCTTTCCTGGCAAAACCAAAAGCAAGTAGATAAAGGTTGTGTTAACACAGGAAAAGAACACTCCCAAACACCACCTGATAGGAGTCCTAGTTCATCCCAAAATACCTCTACCTTAAATGTCCTTAAAAATCAATTATCTCTAGGTTTTGATACTCCTCCAGCTTGTTATATATTAACAATAGCGAAGAGGAGTGATGAAGTTTCCAACAGTTATTCATAATGAGCACTAAAAACCATTTTTACCATCGATACTTCACCAGTGTGAAATGACTCAAGTAATTTGGAAACTTACTTTTTTTTCCCCCAAGATGGAGTTTTGCTCTGTCGCCCAGGCTGGAGTAAAGTGGTGTAATCTCGGCTCACTGCAACCTCTGCCCCCTGGGTTCAAGCTATTCTCCTGCCTCAGCCTCTTGAATAACTGGGATTACCGGCACCTGCCACCATGCCCAGCTAATTTTCATATTTTTAGTAGAGACAGGGTTTCCCGATGTTGGCCAGGCTGGTCTCAAACTCCTGACCTCAGGTGATCCTCCTCCCTCCGCCTCCCAAAGTGCTAGGATTACAGGTGTGAGCCACCGTGCCTGGCCGGAAACTTACTTTTTACCTGACATTTAGCAGTAAAACTTACCACACTGATGACAGCAAGGGGCAAAGAGCATCTGAAAGTCATGTTCACAGTACTTTCTTCCTTCAAACTGAAAGAGAGGGTACCACCAACTTACAAACACGAAACAATCACAGGAGAAATATAATTATTTGATGAAGATATACAGGAAAGATGTTTCTAAACTAAGAGTTCTACTCTAAGAATTTATAACTCTACTGGGATTTTAAAAAGCAGATACTCTTTTGCACCATCCATACATCTACATGTTGGTACAGCAAAGACATACGGAATAAATAGAGGCTAGAGTGAACAGTACACCTACAGGGACTGGTGACCTGGCCTGACTGTGTTGAATTGTTTTCTGGCTCAAATACCCTGCCTTTAATGAATCTGATGAAAGCTATGGATCACCTCTCCCTCCAGAAAATATGCACATACATACAACTCACCTCCCCCATTTTTCAGGTCGATATCTATAATTCTCACGTAACCTCAAATATTTACAAAGGGCAAATATTCTAGCACATTGTATTTTATTATTTTTTTAAATGGGAGTCTTGCTATGTTGCCTAGGCTAGTTCTTGGACTCCTGGCCCAAAGCAATCCTCCTACCTCAGTCTCTCAAAGCACTGGGACCACAGGCGTGAGCCAGTACGCTCAGCCCTAGCACATTTTAAAATGACCAAAATCCATTGAAAAACATTCTTTTAACAGCCAAGATTTTTATATCTTTCGTTTCTTGAACTGTTTTCATTTTATGTGCTCCAATTGTATTGTAGTGTATTTTTTTGTACTTGTCTTTAGCTGATCACCCTATCATACTTTTCTGCAATTAAAAAATATATATAACATGAAATTTTAAAATATGCTTTCTGAATCCATAAGGCTGTAAAGGTTAACATTTATTTTCTTCTGTATTATCATTAGAATGATTAGTATAAGACAAGCAAGACATAAATATTAATTTTTTAATATTATCTGTTTACTTGAAAAGCATATCTTAGTGACAGTGAAATGAGTAGGGCTGCCTTTTCCTCCCACAATTATTTCATGTATCTCATGCATCAATATGGCTTTCCACTAGAAGATTCAGGTTCAATATTAATTCTAGGTCTATTTTCTATTTTGGGTGTTGCCTTTTTTTTTAAATATAGAAATGCTAAGAAGCCTTTTTCACATTACTAAGTCATGAGAAATGTTATAGTTATGTCTCCCCTTGAGTCTTTGAGCTACTTACAAGTTATATGCCAAAAGTCATACACTGTTTATCAAAATCCATTTTTAATGATATCCATTTTTAATGTATCAGTTGTCAACCCAGTTTCCTCAAATTATGGCTATAGACTTAGTTCATCCAATTTAGTGAACGTATCTACCACAGCTTAACTGACAAAGTCAGTTCTTACTGTTGAACCAACCAAAGCAGATTTTCTCCTAGAAAAATAATTTTTTTTTTTCCAGAGTCTCACTCTGTTGCCCAGTCTGGAGTGCAATGGTACAGTCTTGGCTCACTGTAACCTCTGCCTCTTGGGTTCAAGCGATTCTCCTGCCTCAGCCTCCTGAGTAGCTGGGATTACAGGCACCCGCCACCATGTCCAGCTAATTTTTGTATTTTTAGTACAGATGGGGTTTCCCCATGTTGGGCAGGCTGGTCTCGAACTCCTGACCTCAAGTGATCCTCCCGCCTCTGGCCTCCCAAAGTGCTGGGATTACAGGTATGAGCTACTATGTGCAGCTTTCACTTTTTAATTCAAATGAATAAGCTGTAATATGTTTAATGTATCTTTTTGTTTTTAGACTAGGTCTTGCTAAGTTGTTCAGGCTTGTCTTGAACGCTTGGGCTCAAGTGATCCTTCTACATCAGCCTCTTGAGTAGCTGGGATTACAGGCACACACTACCTTGCCCAGATTAATGTATTTGGTTTTTAAAGTTTATTAACAGAAGAGAATAAATTGATATGCTATTACTCAATACTATGCCATACTACATTATAATGTGCAACCAAAAGTACAAGTATTTATGAAGCGTGATATATTTCTGATGAATGTATGCCATCTATATGTATAAAAATCTGATGTTTAGCTTTTAGCAGTAATTAATGGAACTACCATATGATCCAGCAATCTCACTACTGGGAATATATCCAAAGGAAATGGAATCAGTATGTGGAAGAGATATCTGCACTCTCATGTTTACTGCAGCACTATTCACAATAGCCAATATTTAGAAGCAACCTAACTGTCCATCAGCAGATGAATGGATTAAAAAAATATGGTACATATACCCAGCGAGTACTCTTTGGCTATAAAAAAGAATGAGATCCTGTCATCTGTGGCGACATGGATGAACCTGTAGGACATTACATTAAGTGAAATAAGCACAGAAGGACAAATACTACATCATCTCACTCATATGTGGAATCTAAAGAGGTTGATTTCATAGAAATAGTAAAATAGAGGTTGCCAGAGGCTGGGGAGAATGGAGTGGAGGGGATGGGGAGAAGATGGTCAATGGGTGCAAAGTTACAGTTAGGACGAATAAGTTCTAGTGTTCTATTGCACAGTAGGGTGACTTTGGTTAATAATATATTGCATTTCAAAATATTTCAAAATAGCTATTTCAAAATAGCTAGAAAAGGGGTATTTTAAATGTTCTTATGACAAAGAAATTATAAATGTATGAGGTGATGGATATGTTAAATACTCTGATTTGATTTTTACACAATGTATACATGTATTGAAACATCACACTGTGCCCCATGTGTGTAATTATTATGTCAATTAGAAACAAAAAAACAAAATGAACGCAAAACAGCCTTTTGTATCTGCTGCATCTGCATCCTTGGATTCAGTCAACCAAGGATACAAAAATATGTGGAGGAAAAAACCCCAAACAATAAAAAATACCAATAGAAAAATAAAAATAATACAAATTTAAAAACACAGTATAACAACTATTTACATAGCATTTGCATTTTATTAGCTATTACAAGTAATCTAGAGATAATGAAAAGTATACAGGAGGATGTGTATAGGTTATATGCAAATGAGTACACCATTTTATATCAGGGACGTGAGCATTCAAAGATTTTGGTAAACTCTGAGGGTGAGGTGGGAGTGGGGTGGAGGGGGTGTCCTGGAACCAATCCTCTGTGGATACCATAAGACAACTGTATAAAAACTCATAAATAACTCCATTAATTTAGTTAGAAATGACTTTTATTCTGTATTAAATGAAAGAGAAAGATGTATATTGCATAAAAACCACAAAAAGTAGCCCAGCTCCTTTTTTTTTTTTAGAAGGTTGAAAATATAATCACTGTGTAAGATAAAATCAAATTAGGATTAACTATGATTTGGAAACATCTTTTAAGAAGACAGGTAGGAGTCAAGAACACTGACCATGGATCCAGACTGCCTGCGTTCAAAATCTGGCTGAAAGACTCACTGTGTGGCCTTGGGCAAGTTGCTTACTCTCCGGGCCTCCCAAGAGTCAAAAAGCGATACTGCTTTGGTCTGTTTGTTCTAGCTCATGGCATATCCTCACTGTGACATTGTGAAATACATATTTGGTCTTCCTCCCAGTTTCTTGGCATACAGCTCCTAAAATCCTTGGAATCTTAAAAGTGATGTTTTTTTATATGTTAATGAGGTGACTCATGACTGGCAGCCCCTAGGTAGATTTAGGATGGGACTGGTTACCAGAAAGACCAAGGCAGAATCAGATGGTTGGAGTTTTCAGCCCTACCCTCCAGCCTTCAGGGAAGGCAGAGAGGAGCTGAAGGTTAAGTTGATCACCAATGGCCAAGTGTTTAATTAATCATGCCTACATAATGAAGCCTCTGTAAAAATTTAAAAGGACAGGGTGCAGACAGCTTCTGGATAGCTGAACACAGTGTAGTTTCCCAGAGGGTGGTACAGCCAGAGAAGGTGTGGAAGCTCTGACCACCTTCCCCTACCTCACCCTATGTATCTCTTCATCTGTATCCTTTGTAATATCTTCTACAATTTATTTTTATTTATTATTATTATTATTTTTTTTTTTCAGAAACAGGGTCTTGCCCTGTTTTTCAGGCTGGAGTGCAGTGGCATGATTATAGCTCACTGTAGCCTCCAACTCCTAGGCTCAAATGATCTTCCCACCTCAGCCTCCCAAGTAGCTGGGACTGTGTGTGCCATCATGCCTGGCTACTTTTGTTATTTTTTGTAGAGACGGGATCTCACTATGTTGTCCAGGCTGCTCTTGATCCAGAAATTGAGTCCTTCAAAACCAGAATAGGAGGACTTAGAAATAGATTTCCTTGCCACCATTCATCCTGCAAATCTCTTGCACTCTGGGCTATGCTCTTGAACTCCAGGCTGCTCTTGAACTCCTGGCTTCAAGCAATCCTCCCACCTAAGTCTCACAAAGTGCTAGGATTACAGGTGTGCTCTACCGTGCCTGGCTGGTAATATTGTAGATCCAGGCATAGTAGCATGTGCCTATAGTCCCAGCTACTGGGGAGGCTGAGGCAGGAAGACTGCTTGAGTCCACGAGATGGAGGCTGCAGTGAACTGTGATTGTTCCACTGCACTCCAGTTTAGGCGACAGAGCTTGACTTTATCTCAAAACAAACAAACAAACACAATACTAACAATAAAGCAGTAAACGTGTTTCCCTGAGCTCTGTGAGTTGCTCTAGCACATTAACAGAACCAGAAGAGGGGGCTGTGGGATCCCCAATTTACAGAGCATGTCAGCCAGAAGTACAAGTGAAGCAATCTGGGGCTTTCAATTGGCATCAGAAGGAGAAGACAGTCCTGGGGCTGACCCCTCAATCTGTGGGATCTGAGGCTATCTCCAGATAGATAGTGTGGGAATTGAACTGGAGAATGCCCAGCTGGTGTCCACTGCAGAACTGATTGCTTGCTTGGTGTGTGAGGAAAAATTCCCACACATTTGGTCACAGAAGAACTTGTGTTGATTGTTGTGGTGTGCAAGCAGAGGGAAAATGGTTTGTGTTTTCTATCCACCTCATTCACAATTTCTTACCAATGCTCTTTGCTCTGCTCTCCCAGAGCTTTCACTTACAAAGGATAAATTCTTCTGAAATTAGTCAGGACATGAAAAAGGCTAAGTCCTAAAAGGAAAGCTGTTGGCTGGGCGCAGTGGCTCACGCCTATAATCTCAGCACTTTGGAAGGCTGAGGTGGGCAGATCACAAGATCACGAGTTCAACACCAGCCTGACCAACATGGTGAAACCTGTCTCTACTAAAAATACAAAAATTAGCCAGGCGTGGTGGCATGAGCCTGGATTCCTACCTACTGAGGAGGCTGAGGCAGGAGAATCGCTTGAACCCAGGAGGCGGAGGGTACAGTGAGCCGAGATCGCACCACTGCACTCCAGCCTGGGCGACAGAGTAAAACTCCATCTCAAAATAAATGAACAAATAAATAAATAAGGAAAGCTGTTGTAACTACTGTCTACGTCTCTAAATTCAGCATATACAGTCACGCGCCGGATAACATTTCTGTCAACAATGGACCATATATACTACCATGGTATATGGTATATTTACTGTACTTTTTCTATGTTTGGATACTTTTAGATACACAAATACTCACCATTGTGTTACAACTGCCTGCAGTATTCTGCATAGTAACATGCTGTACAGGTTTGTAGCCTAGGAGGAACAGGCCATACCATATAGACTAGATGTGTTGTAGGCCATGACATTTAGGTTTGTTAAATACATTCTCTGATGTCTGCACAACAATGAACTTGCCTAATGACACCTTTCTCAGACATTCCCTGTGGTCAAGGGGCGTGCATATCTGTACCTGAATATAGAATATCCAACACAGTTCCTAAAGCCAAGCTTCTCCTTAACAAGAAAATACATAAGGCAGGGAAAGACTAAGCCTTATGGGTTTCAGCACTCCCTAACTAATCCTTTTTGATGGGTATCCTGGAGCAATTAATGATAGTAAGATTTGAGATTTCTTTCTTTTGCAATGTGAGAGAAGTACTATTGTGAATATAAATATGTTTTCAGGCAAAGAGAAAAGGATCCAGAAATTGAGTCCTTCAAAACCAGAATAGGAGGACTTAGAAATAGATTTCCTTGCCACCATTCATCCTGCAAATCTCTTGCACTCTGGGCTATGCTTCTCCAGTGTCACAACTACTGTTAATTCCAGGTGGACAACTTCTTCTGCTCTAACAAGCTGCCTCTTTTCTACAATGTGTAGAAATGATCAAACATAGCAGAGCTCAACTTTTGAGCCTGAGAGAAAGGCCAGAAGTTGATCCAAAGTAAAACTCTAAGATATAAAATTTTTTAAAAATCAAGAATCATAAATTGGGAAGAATTAAATTTCTATAAATATAGCCTTTCTAGGTAACTACACATTACATCCCCAAACTGATTTAAACAAGGAATACAATAAGCCTGTTAGAAATATTAATGGTCCAAATTAGTAGTATTTATAAACAAAATGCCTTAAGAACTCTGCGGTCCCACCACCTGTGGAAATGGGTCGCTCTGTGTGGGGGAAGATGAGCTCCAAGAATGGCTCTGTTTTTAACTGTTTTAAGTTAAAGTTCTGTAAATATTCCCTTTAGGGGAAAAAACAGAATTATTCTGAGCTGCTTTCAAGTAAGCTCAGAACAGGAAATCAGCTGAAAAGTCTCATTTCCAGTCAAGTACAAAGTTGCAAATCTCCATTTGGTGCTTTATACCGGTTTGTCATAAACTGCCCTGAAGTGAGTGGATCCACAGATAAACAGATGTGCTGGTTGCAAGTGTCTTCCATTCTCAGTTTCTGCCTTCCTGAATAATCAGAGTAAATGAGTGAAGAAACCTCTTTGTAAACCATCTTGCTACAAAACTACTCATCATAAATGGGTCTTTCCTGGCCAGGTGTAGTGGCTCACTCCTGTAATCCCAGCACTTTGGGAGGACGAGGCGAGTGGATTACCTGTGGTCGGGAGTTTGAGACCAGCCTGATCAACACGGAGAAACCCCATCTCCGCTAAAAACACAAAATTAGCTGGGCATGGTGGCGCATGCTTGTAATCCCAGCTACTTGGGAGCCTGAGGCAGGAGAATCGCTGGAAGCCGTGAGGCGGAGGTTGCAGTGAGCCGAGATCGCGCATTTGCACTACAGCCTGGGCAACAAGAGTGAAACTCCGTCTCAAAAAATATATAAATAAATAAATAAATGGGTCTTTCCTGTTAATGCATTTTGTGATGGGAAAAAAGGGACATATTTGTGAAATCCAAACTAAGGAGAGAGAAATGTGAAGCACCAACAAAGAACCCAGCCCTGAGCATGTACTAAGTCAGGGTTAATCAGCTGCACAATAGGTCCCTAGTCCTTGGTTCAGTCCATCCCACTCTACAATACTTCCTGGACTTAAATCAGCCTTCTAAGTGTTGGCTTCACTTCACTCCCAAAAGTATTTTCTTACGAGAAAAATTAAGATACTCCTTTTACGGGAGATAATGCTGGATGTCTCAAAGTTAGATTTAGGAACCACTATAGTTAGCATTAGGGCCTCTGGGTTGAAAGGGTATTTCCCCGGGGAAATGGCATCTAATCACTTGAGCTCAGGAGTTCAAGACTAGCCTGGGCAACATGGCAAGACCCTGTTTCTGCAAAAAAAATTGTTTTAATTATCTATCTGTGGTGGTGTGCGCCTGTAGTCCCAGCTACTAGGGAGGCTGAGGTGGGAGGACTGCTTGAGCCCAGGAAGTCAAGGCTGCAGTGAGCGGTGATTGTGCCACTGCACTCCAGCATGGGTAACAGGGTGAGACCCTGTCGTAAGAAAAAGAAAAAAAAAAAGAGAAACTATAGTTGAGACAGAAATACTGGTGCTCATTTCTTCAGATATATGTTCTGGTAAGTGGTTAGGAAACAAGGATCTCATTCTATACTTGCCTCTGTGGCCAAAGGGAAGAATGTCCTATTTAATTCAAAGTACCAGAAAGTTCTACCATAGAAGTAAATCACATTTTCAAGGGGAAGCGAGTGCACAGAACCCACCTATAAGTCTTCCTAACTAGTCTTCCAGAGAAAAGAAAAAATAGAGGCTGTGGAAATCAGGGAAGGAAGTTGTTTTGATAATGAGACAAAAGCAATAACAAAGATACAGAGTGGCAAAGATGCATTTGTTATTATGCAAAGACTGAAGCACATCAGTCATGTCCCAAATGGAAGGCAAACCGGGTAAGTTTCCAAGCTTCCTTTTCTGGAAAACAACTTATTGCTGGATATAATTGAAAGTGAAGATTATTTGTTAGCAGCCTTAGATAGTTTTTTTCTCTAATATCATTTAACCAAAAATAAATGTCTTATTCTCCAGATGCAGGTTTACACATCCCTGGGCTGGTTTTAATGATAAACAATGTAGCCAAAATAGTACTCTTCCTCAGGACCCAGTACAGCTTGAACTGAGCAACAGCCCATGAATAGCCTAGTTCTGGGTATTCATCGCCATCTTTTGGAATAACACACAGACCCAGGGAGGGTATTTATAGTCCAGTGTGAGGGGTGGGCAGGACGAGATGAGTCACACTTTATTCTTCGCTGCTCAGTGCTGTTCTGAGCCTTTCCCTCTGACTCAGCACCAGTGGCCTCACAGCTGACAGGGCCTAAATGTGGCAGCAGGAGCTCAGGAAGCGGTCATGCTGCTTAGTGAAGGTAGCTTAACCATCATGTTCATTCCTAAGTCACAGGCAAAATGGGAGAAAGAAGGTGACAGAGGGCTGGAGCTCCAGGGTGCTCGCAGGGGAAACCACAGGCCAGGGATATAAGGAAAATGTTTGGGAAAACACGGCCTGTCTTTTTCTCTGAGTTCTTCTCTGTTGCTCCCCTAGACTGAACTCTCCTAAGGCCTTTGTCATAATCGCCCATTTCAATAAAAATATCTTATATTTAAAAAGAATATGTAAGGGAAAGAATACTGTATTGGATACTAGGAGACCAGCTAGGTTGTCATCTCTTTCATGTCACAAACCTGCTATGTCATCAGACATTTCAACCTCTCTGGACTACAGGAGAAAAAAAAAAAAAAAAAAGGGAGGGATAAAGAAGGGATTCATATAGCGAGAAGACCAATGCTCTCTCCAAGCCAGCTTTCCAGAATTCCCTTCAGTGTGCCTTGGGAGTCTCATCTCCTTCCTTGCCACAGTCCTGGCAGGCCTCCACGGTGCTGAGGTAGAAGTAGGTCCTCGGGTCCCTTTACCTGAATTGAGTCATGGCTCACCACCACTACCACCAGCAAATGCCCTCTCTTCTTGCTGCCTCAGCACCTAGGGATTTCCTATTCCTTCTCCTCACCAGCTAATCACAGTCTACCTACAGCCTCAGTAGGGGGTCTCTATGCCTGATGCCTCCATTCACACCTCTGGAGCTCCTCTCCTGCCCTCTTCTGCTGTGGTACATTGGCCTCTCCTGCTCTTGTCCATCCTCACAACTGTCATCTGCCCACCCCTAAATCCATCATCCTTGCCCAAAAGATTCCCACTGCCCAGGGAAGAAGTCAGGAAGAACAGGAAGAACTGCGAGAAGATACATAGAGCATGTTTGGAGGCCTAAACAAATAAAGTTAAAAAAAAAAAAAAAAAGAACTAGAAGAAAAGAGAAAATGAAGACCTCTTTCCACTGCTAAGGTTTTTGTTGTTGGGAATGTGTGTTTTGGGGACACAATAGGAGCTTAAAAAAAATGTGTACTAGTGAATAAAATAGCATTCCCTAACCCTAACCCTTAAAGCTGTTTCCCAGAGTTGACATTACATACTTGCTAGCCCTGTATTTCATGTACCCATGATGGGGTAAACAGCTTTTCTGTGGGCTGGCCTAGGAACCCCACTCTCATGTTTGTTTCTATGGGAAAATGCTGCCTGAGTGGCATACAATGGACTTACCAATGATCTTCGTAAACTACGTTTCCTTGCTCAAGCATGGTTTATATAACAGGGAAACATAAAAATCTGCTAGGCAAAAGAAGAAATCAAAGAGCAGCCATCTTCAACTATAAAATAATTCGATATACATATATTATCATATATAGATGTGCATATATGTACAAATATGTAAGAAGTAAGGTGGTAAAAGTAAATTACCTATTTGATCTAACACATACATACACCTCACTCTCACCTTCATTTATAGCCTGGGGTCGGCATCTCTAGATTATCCCCCAAAATACATGTTTACTGTGAGAAAGGAGTTTCAGTAGGCCAGACATGGTGGTTCATGCCTGTAATCCTAGCACTTTGGGAGGCCGAGGATCACCTGAGCCCAGGAGTTTGAGACCAGCCTGGGCAACATAGGGAGACTCCGTTTCTATGAAAAATAATATTAGTCAGGCGTGGTGGCATGTGCCTGTAGCCCCAGCTACTCAGGGAGGCTGAGGCTGGAGGATCAGTTGAGCTTAGCAGTTCAAGGCTGCAATGAGCTATAATCATGCCACTACACTCTAGCCTGGGCTATACAATGAGACTTTGTCTCAAACAAAACAATAAAAAGCAACGAGAAAGGGGTTTCAGTAATGTTGAGAATACCAAATACACTACAAAGGAAGTGCAGACTATATGCTAACACCCAAGGATCAAGAAAAACAAGTATTTGGAAAAGAACATAGACACCCAGAAGAGCTAAATGTAGACAGTATAGTTCCCTAAAATACTTATTTTTTTTTCCTTAGAAAATAAATGCATGGACGCTCCTGGCTCGAGGCTGGGAAGTTGTGGAGGGAGTGACGTACACCACACGCTCTCCTTTAGAGCGGGTCCAGTGGTCCTCTGAGAAGGGGGAAAGACACAGAGACAGGAATGGGTGAGGTGTATGGGGGGCCTGAGTGTGGCTGAAGACTCGGAAAGAATTTTGTATGTGGAGCTGAGCTGCTAAGGTCTGAAAGGCTCTGTCCTAAGGGACTCTGGGTTCTGAAATAGGACGATGAACTGAGCAATACAAATGCAGGGTCTGTGAGGGTGTCCCAATCACACCACTGCCCATATGGGCCATAGAGATGCCACCTCTGACCTCACAGCTATCAAATACCTGGCATGCATCTGGCACTTCAATTCAGTCTTTCGTCATGAAACTGAACATGAAGGAGGAGGCCTCAGGAAAGAAGGGCAGGAAGCGGGAGGGCGGGGAATGGCACCTCCCTGCTTTTGTCCAGCGTAACTCACCTCATAGAAGAGTCCTTCTGGGAACTGCCGGAAGCACTGAGCGCACACGAAACACTGCTCATGGTACAGCTCCCCATTACTGTTTACGATCTTCTCAGCGGGCGCAAAGCCGCCCTTGCAGCGCTCGCAAGTGGCACTGGCCAGGGCATTGGCCATGTTGCTGTAACACACAAAGAACAGCAGGTTGCAGACTGTCAGCCTCTTCTTAGATCGAAGATCGAACAACACTAAGAACCGAACAGCAAATTCTATCTGATCACAAAAACCCTATTTTATCTAAAAAGCTCAATTTCTTGTTTGTTCCTTACATGCTCTTAACTCGGACTCTTCAGCCTCTTTACCCTAGCATCTGAGGCTCTGTAAGGGTGTCCCACTTTGATTCTGTTTCTAACATTCTTGGCATTCTTCTTGCTAAATATACTATGAATGTGTGCCTGCTATGTGTTAGGCACCTGAGACAGAGATGAAAGTTATAAGCTGCTCTCAAGGAATTGGGTTTACAGCTTAATAAGTAGCTTAATTAAAATATCCAAAAGTTGACATCTCAAGGTCAGTTTCTTTCCCTTCTGAGAACAGAATCTAAAATGCATGTCAACTAAATGCCATGTCATATAACCTAGACACGGGTTACCCCTTTGATTAAATCCTGTGGAAAACAACTGCTTAAGTAGCCTTAAAACCAGCCAAGATGCCCCAGTCCTGTTACCTAATCAGTAAGACGAACCTGATTACCAATATTATAAAATGTATCTTAAAATCACAGAATTTTACATAATAAAGATCATTTTACAGATGGCAAAACAGGTTCAGAGATGGAAGGATCAGACCAACATCACAAGGCTAATTAGTTAAAGGAAGGCACAGGACTAGAAATCCAGGTCCCCTGCTCATAAAATCACACTGTCAATCATAACAGATTACACCACGAATTTCTTTTTTTTTTTTTTATTATTGTACTTTAGGTTTTAGGGTACATGTGCACAATGTGCAGGTTTGTTACATATGTATCCATGCGCCATGTTGTTTTGCTGCACCCATTAACTCATCATTTAGCATTAGGTATATCTCCTAATGCTGTCCCTCCCCCCTCCCCCAACCCCACAACAGTCCCCGGAGTGTGATGTTCCCCTTCCTGTGTCCATGAGTTCTCATTGTTCAATTCCCACCTATGAGTGAGAACATGCGGTGTTTGGTTTTTTGTCCTTGTGATAGTTTACTGAGAATGATGTTTTCCAGTTTCATCCATGTCCCTACAAAGGACATGAACTCATCATTTTTTATGGCTGCATAGTATTCCATGGTGTATATGTGCCACATTTTCTTAATCCAGTCTATCGTTGTTGGACATTTGGGTTGGTTCCAACTCTTTGCTATTGTGAATAGTGCCGCAATAAACATACGTGTGCATGTGTCTTTATAGCAGCATGATTTATAGTCCTTTGGGTATATACCCAGTAATGGGATGGCTGGGTCAAATGGTATTTCTAGTTCTAGATCCCTGAGGAATCGCCACACTGACTTCCACAATGGTTGAACTAGTTTACAGTCCCACCAACAGTGTAACAGTGTTCCTATTTCTCCACATCCTCTCTAGCACCTGTTGTTTCCTGACTTTTTAATGATGGCCATTCTAACTGGTGTGAGATGGTATCTCATTGTGGTTTTGATTTGCATTTCTCTGATGGCCAGTGATGATGAGCATTTTTTCATGTGTTTTTGGGCTGCATAAATGTCTTCTTTTGAGAAGTGTCTGTTCATGTCCTTCGCCCACTTTTTGATGGGGTTGTTTTTTTCTTGTAAATTTGTTTGAGTTCATTGTAGATTCTGGATATTAGCCCTTTGTCAGATGAGTAGGTTGCAAAAATTTTCTCCCATTCTGTAGGTTGCCTGTTCACTCTGATGGTAGTTTCTTTTGCTGTGCAGAAGCTCTTTAATTAGATTCCCATTTGTCAATTTTGGCTTTTGCTGCCATTGCTTTTGGTGTTTACACCACGAATTTCAAACACTTGAAAGGACATGACAGGGATACCACCACGTTTCAGAAGTTAGGAAAGTGACACCAGGTTGTCGAGTAACCACTGTTGCAGCTGGTGACGTGAGAAATTCCCCCGTCAGTAACCTCACTACACCTTAAAACACAGAAGGCATTCAATAAATAATCTCAGGCTCTAACCATTGTGCAATTTGGAAGAAGGAAAGCAACATGGCAGACGGCTGCAGTGGCTCATGGCTGTAATCCCAGGACTTTGGAAGGCCGAGGCCAGTGGATTACTTGAAGTCAGGAGTTCGAGACCAGCCTGACCAACATGGTAAAACCTCATCTCTAGTAAAAATTCAAAATTAGCCAGGTGTGGTGGCACATGCCTGTAGTCCCAGCTACTTGGGAGGCTGAGACAGGAGAATCACTTGAACCTGGGAAGTGGAGGTTGCAGTGAGCCGAGACCTCGCCACTGCACTCCAGCCTGGACAACAAGAACAAAACTCCATTTCAAAAAAGAAAAAGGAAAAGAAAAGCAACATGGCTTTGACAGGCATACAATTAGATGAGGATTTCACATGAAGACCTATTTATTTCTTAAAAGTCCTAGAAATGGAGAAGGTCCCCCATGCTGAGCAGTAACTGGCCAAGCGGTCCTTCAATTTTTGGCAAGTTTATTTTCACAGGTCTACCCACAGCATGAGCTCTACACCTGTGTGTCTAGTCCCCTGGTACAGCTTCTGACCTTCCAGATATTTAATCAATGTACTTCATGAAGTTACTACCAACATTCTCCTGAATTTTCACAACCAACTAGAGAGACGGACAGGTGGACAGTCTCCATTCTATAAACAGAGTAACTAACTGCCTTGCCCCTATTGGTTTCCAAGTTTTGCTGTTTCCTTAGCAAAAGTGGTTCCACTTACTTGCTTCACTCCCCTCCACACCTCTGGAAGACAACTTTCCCTTTGCCTTCCTCCCCCAAATGTTTCACAAAACAGTCATCTTGTTTTGTAGCCTTGCCATAAATAACTGCGTGCAGACACACCATGTTCATCACTTCAGACCAGTCAAAGCTCAACTTTATTTAACAGGTTTGAATGCAGAATTAAAATGTCACAAAAAAAAGGAAGGAAGGGAAGAAAGGGAAGCAGCTTCACTGCTCAGTAAACCTGGCCTAAGCCTCATGTTAAAATGAATTTCCATTTTGTCATTTCAAAGTTACTGTGGGTTAGGGAAAAAATCTGTAAAATTCTCGTCATCGCCCAGCTTTGCTGTAAGCCAGATGATTGTGGCAGTTTTACAAAACTCTGGAGGGGTCTGTGCTTCTTCCTTCTTCCTGACCAAAGTCCACAGGTGTTCCTGGATGGAGGAGCATGGTAAGCTCCACATCTGCCTGGTCATTGTCAGTACTGTTCTCATTATTGTTCTGAGGAAAAAGTATTTTAAACTATTTGGAAACCATAAGATGCTGCTCAAATATATGGCACTGTTATTAATTCTAAACCCTCCCAAAAGATTCACCAAACCTCAACAATCTTAATGGGACTCTAAAAAAGCCCAGAAAGAATATTCTAGAATGTCCTGGATCATTATCACCTAAATCAGTGGTTTTCAAAATGTCAGCGTCACCACAACCCTTTCAGGAGGCAGAAAAGTCCTCTCTTTTCCAGCTACATCTCTGTGGGAGGCCACATTTTCTTCATATATTTCATCTAAAACAATATACTGTAATAGGTTGAATGCAGAAAAACAAATCTGAGAAACTTTTATTAACAAGATTTGCAAAAATGTAACACAATGCCATCCTTTCCTCTAAGCCTCTTCCATTTTGGAAAACCGTTATTCTTTGTGAAAACATTAACATTTACTATTATTAACACGTAATAAGCTTAGTGTTGTTTTTAAATGAATTAATAAGTATTTAAAATTGTTCCCAGTTTCAATTTCTCATATGGTAAATACTGACAAATGAAAGTTCTTTGGGGACCTTAATAGTTTTTAAGAGTGTTAAGAGGCCCTTAGATTAAAATGTTTGATTATCACTGACCAGTTTAAACCCATTATAATATAGATTGTTTCTACTTAAGTTCAAATACTCAAGTAGAGTTAGGAAATAGGTAGATACATCATAAAAACAAGCACACAGTTACTTCCCACACACAGGAAAAATGCGCTAGTTTTAGAGGTAATATAATATGTATTTTGCAAGAAGTATTCCTTTTCATCACAAGCAGGGGGAGAAAGGAAACAGAACAATCACCTTGCTGCCCCCTGAACCAGTCAGGCTTCCCTTTCCTCTTTTGCCTTTGACCCTCTGGCACAATGCCTTTTTTTTTTTTTTTAATGTTGATTTTATATTTAATACTACAGATGACAGAAATTACTTTAAAAAAGTCATTAGTGACAGTTATAGCTATCATCAGATTAGTTATAATTAATTAGCTAATTTTTCAGAAAAAGATTTTCACTAGAAAGTGTTGATGACAAGAAATATAAGTGGGGGAGTATCTATCTATCTATCTATCTATCTATCTATCTATCTATCTATCTATAGATAGATATTTATATGTAAAAGTCAGGCCAGGCATGACTGATGAAGCTGATCCACTTCCACAAATCAACCTCACACAGCACACCTGATATCTTGCTTTCCATTATTCAAGTATGCAAAACAAATTGTTTGGTCCTAAAATGCAGCAATGTATAAATCCAAAAATCTTCTTGAGAGTTCACCAAGCAGTTAAAATATTGGTTACTGTATTATTACAATTCCCCAGTTACTGTCAAACAGAGCTCTCTGTGAGTTGTGAAGGTAAGTGACATCTGTACCAAAGAGCACGGATTATGGAAGTAGAGAACCGGGTCAGTTAAATTCTCATTAACTCTTACTTGACGAATTAGGGATATGCAGTAATTCTAAGCTCACAACTTTGAATGAGGTCAATAATCTTGAGCTGGTCTGATGGCTACTCTGCATTTTCTTAAAAAAATGTGTTTGCTAAAACCCATTTAATAATATAAATTAGCCTAGCTTTTTAGAGTTAACAGTATGTTCTATACGTGTATTGATTTGCTACTTATACAATATATGTATTTATTCATTCAATTAAGAAACCCAGTTAGCTTACTTCAAATTGTTGATTATTACACATAACAAAAATATTTATCTTTACCAACAGTCTGTAATTTGTTTTTTCCAGTGTTCCAACCCATCTGCCCCTTATCTTTGGGCCGTTTTAGACTGCAGAATTTTTCTGATGTAATTACTGACAATGACAACACTAAGCCTCCCTTGCTGACGACATGATGAAAATGCAGTTACCAAGTGATCAGGAACCTACTGAAGACGGGGCCGCCATGCTCTCACAGTGAGGGCAGCACCTCCCTCCCATCTGCGTGTCGCTGCATGTCTTACCGACAAAGCAGTCTCCTGTCTCCCTAAACATGCTGCGCTGCGAGCCCCTCGGAGCCCTACCACCCTGGAAAACTCCCACCCAAAGTCCAGTCAATAAAATTGTATGGGCCAGCTCAGGATGGCTCCTGAACAGACAGCCAAGAACGCTGGACCTGGAAGAGGGCACTCCAGGAGAGGAGACACTCACAATTTCGCATAAAAGTCACAGAACTCCTTGTAGACTTTGACGTCACTGTGCCTGCGCTGCAGTTTGGAAACAGCCCTCTCGTCCTCAGTCCCATTGGCCTCGTGGACACTGTTAAGGGCTGCTCGGGGGATTTCTTCGTTCTCTGGGATAACGCAGGGGCGCGCTCGGCCTGAGAAGGCCATCGTGGGTGCTTGAGAGCTCTGAGCACAGGGACGAGAATGGCAGGACACAGAGCCAGGAGAAACAATATCCAGGCCTCCCTGCTTCCCAGCCAGGGTCACTCCCACTGTTCCCACGCACGTCAGCCTGGCCCGCCAGGGTCACTGCTGCTGCTTCATGTTAAGAGCTCAGCAGCACAGTACACAGTTACATGGCAGTCAGGATTTACTGATGCGTTCTGGAAGTTCTAAAAAACATTCCACAAAGTAGTGGCACAGTCTTTGTCAGAGCGGCAGTCCCAGTGGACTCTGCTATAAACACTGCACCAGGAGACCGGGGCTACCTCGTAAGCCTCCAAGAGAAGGAAATATCCACACGTGCCTTGCATATTTGCCACAAGACTTCATCACCAATGCCGTGCTTTTCACTCTGGAGGGCATAAGAGGCTTCTGGAGACGTTGTAAAACACCCCCTGACAAGCTCTCCCTCAGGCTGAGGCTGCTGGCACACTCTGAGGAGCATTTGAATCCTGCCCGGACCTGGGCTTCCACAACCCTGGCCATGACTGCCAGCTATGCCCGTTGGGTCCCTTTCCCAGGAGGCCATGAGTCCCTAAAACTAAGAGCTATGTTTGATTTCTATCACCTTTGCTACTGGTACATAGTCACAGTCCAATCTCAGCTTCAATGAATGGGCACAAGTGGAAACAGACAAGGGCCGGTGTTTAGTTATAACTCTTCTACTGGACTCCAGCTAACCTCAAAGCTTAGGTGAGCCGATGTTTCTCAGTCTCTATCATGACTAAGGAAGCTGTTACATACTTTGGCATTCTTGCTATATTCAGTCCACACTCCTGTCTCCTGTGATTGAGTTAGCAACGCGAAAGGAAACTAAATCACTAAGCCAAGGAAAAAGTCAAGCTGGAAACTACATCAGGCAAACCTGCCTCCTGTTTTATTGCTAAATAAGATAGCTACAAAGACAACAACCTACATCCCTCCCTCACCATTTGCCCCCAAGAAAATTCCTTATGGAAAAAGGACAGACACAACTCAAAGTCATCCCTTTGAGGCTCACCTGAGACAAATGCATAACTGATTGCTTCCTCTACCCTATTGTTCATGTAAAAATGTAGGTTCACTGAGCCAGACACAATTGTGTATTCATCGGAAGGCTGATCAAGGACTCAAAAGAATGCAACTTTTTGTCTCTTATCTACTTCTGGCCTGGAAACCCCCTACTTCGAATTGTTCCGCCTTACTGGACCGAACCAATGTACATATTACATATATTGATTGATGTCTCATGTCTCCCTAAAATGTATAAAAGCAAGCTGTACCCCGACCACCCCGGGGCGCATGTTGTCAGGACCTCCTGAGGCTGTGTCATGGGTGCGTCATTAACTTTGGCAAAATACACGTTCTAAATTGAGTAAGACTTGTCTCAGATACTTTTCGGTTTACAGCAATGATGACAATCATGATGTAGCACTAGAGACAACTAAAGGGCTCAGAATCTTTCTCATGTCCCCGTCCTTTCAGGGCAGTGTGCCACCCACCAAAACCAAGAGACTGTGAAATAAAATCTACAGAACAGGCACAAGGCACACTGATGGACAGTCACGGAACCAGCAGCGGATAAACAAAATGCAGCAGAGACACCAAGTAACAACCATAAATAATGATATCCAAGAGTCAGTGAGTGTTTCCTATCACATCCCTTAATCCTTCCCACGGCTTCTGAGATAGGTGTTAGTTACAAATGAAGAAACTGAGGCACAAAGAGACTGAATAACTACTAAGGAGGTGGTGCAGTCAAGACTTAAACCTAGGCACTCTGAGTCCACAGCCTATGTTGTTAATCCCTATGTGAGAAAATGGTAAACATAATTACTGGAAAGCACAATGGTTAGCCAGAAAAGATTAGGGAGCAGGTACCAGACAGGACTGGAAGCAGGGGACCAAGTCTTTCTACTTTGAACCCTACAAATCTCAGAGGATAGGTCAAGAACTCAAAGGCTGTGGGTTACAGATCCTGCCCAGGCCCAAAGCCTATGGCTGATGAAACAAGGGAATCACCATATTTAAATAAGAAAGGAACAACCTCATGGTTTAAAATTTTTCCTTTCAATTTATCTACATTTTCTAATTTTTTAGGTTTTTTTTTACAATAACCATGTGAAACAGTGAGGAGGCAGGGAGGGAGAGAAAGAAAGAGACAGACAGACAGATGGATGAGGACAGAGGCAGGCTGACTCAGACCTGAAATTTAATGCATCCGGTGGGGGTGGCATGGTAGGAGGCAGGAAGCCACGTGAGCCTTCTGCTCAGAATTCTCCCTCACAGTCTCCCCAGTGCTCACATCTTACGTGACTACAGTACAGGAGCAAAACCAGGAATCTGACATTGCAACAATGCGTGTGTGCGGGTCTCTGTCATTTCATCACATGGGCAGCTTCCTGTAACAACAGCCTCTATCAAGTTACAGGACTATTCCATCACCACAGACTTCTCTTTCATGTTATCTCTGACCATCACATATCTCTGCACACTCCAACACTCCTAACCTCTGGCAACCACTCATGTGTTTTTTATTTATATGATTCTGTTATTTAAAGAATGTTACCTAAATGGAATCATTCATGTGACATCTTAAGGCTTTTCATTCAGCACAATGCCCTGAGACCAATCCAAGTTGTTCCACATGTCTGCAGTTTGCTCTTATTTACTGCCAAGTAGTATTCCATGACATGGATGCATAGTTTGTTTCACTGTTCACCCGCTGAAGGGCATTTAAGTACTTTCCTTCCAATTTGTGGCACTGTGAATAAAACTATAGAAATTTCTGTATTGAATATATTTTTATTTCTTTGGGATAAATGTCCAACAGTAAAATTGCTGAGTTGTATGGTAAGTGAATGCTTAGTTTTTAAATAAACTGCCTGTGATATTGTGACTTTTAATAATGTCTCTACTAAAAATACAAAAAATTAGCTGGCATGGTGGTGGGCACCTGTAATCCCAGCTACTCAGGAGGCTGAGGCAGGAGAATCGCTTGAACCTAGGAGGCAGAGGCTGCAGTGAGCTGAGATCGTGCAACTGCACTCAAGCCTGGGCAACAAGAGCAAAACTCCGTCTCAAAAGAAAAAAAAAAAAAAGTTTAGGCAGCACACAATTCTTCCAAAAACACTACCTGAAGTCACTTCTCTTACTTAGCTACAACAGAGTAAAGCTAAAAGAAATATGTTATTTTTTCAAGAGGACAATTTAATTCCGAATAAACACCATAGCTCAACTTTTATATTCAGGCATTTTGATACTGTTAAATCATTTTCAGGAATAAATAATGTCACTCTAAGAAATGCAAACAAATTTGACTGAAACTACTACTGCCACGGCAGTGGCATCAGAATAGCCATTGAAGTAGGGTGGGAGGCTGTTGTTTGAAAATACCAAAAAAGTCAGATTCATCTGAATAGAGGGTCTGCTAGGTGGCTTTTGGTGAAGAATTAGGATTATGCGAGGCCCTCAATTCCCTAAGGGCGTTTTTCTTTTTTTTAATGTTGAAAGTATTTATTTTATTATACTTCAAGTTCTGAGGTAGGTACATGTGCAGAACGTGCAGGTTTGTTACAAAGGTATACATGTGCTGTGGTGGTTTGCTGCACCCATCAACCTGTCATCTACATTAGGTATTTCTCCTAATGCTATCCCTCCCCTATCCCCCACCCACCCTGGACAGGCCCTGGTGTGTGATGTTCCCCTCCCTGTGTCCACGTGTTCTCATTGTTCAACTCCCACTTATGAGAACATGTGGCGTTTGGTTTTTTGTTCTCGTGTTAGTTTGCTGAGAATGATGGTTTCCAGTGTCATCCATGTCCCTGCAAAGGACATGAACTCATCCTTTTTTATGGCTGCATAATATCCTATGGTGTATATATGCTACATTTTCTTTATCCAGTCTATCATTGATGGGCATTTGGTTTGGTTCCAAGTCTTTGCTATTGTGAACAGTGTCACAATGAACATACATGTGCATGTGTCTTTATAGAATGATTTATAATCCTTTGGGTATATACCCAGTAATGGGATGGCTGGGTCAAATGGTATTTCTAGTTCTAGATCCTTGAGGAATTGGCACACTGTATTTCTTCCACAATGGTTGAACTAATACACACTCCCAACCGTGTAAAGGTGTTCCTATTTCTCCACATCCACTCCAGCATCTGTTGTTTCCTGACTTTTTAATGATCGCAATTCTAACTGGTGTGAGATGGTATCTCATTGTGGTTTTGATTTGCATTTCTCTAATGACCAGTGATGATGAGCTACTTTTCATGTCTGTTGGCTGCATAAATATCTTCTTTTGAGAAGAGTCTGTTCATATCCTTTGCCCACTTTTTGATGGGGTTGTTTTTT
Organism: Nomascus leucogenys; assembly: GCF_006542625.1. NCBI lineage: Eukaryota > Metazoa > Chordata > Mammalia > Primates > Hylobatidae > Nomascus > Nomascus leucogenys. The sequence goes on from NC_044394.1 coordinate 75,663,237, forward strand.
TCTTGTAAATTTGTTTCAGTTCTTTGTAGATTCTGGATATTAGCCCTTTGTCAGAAGAGTAGATTGCAAAAATTTTCTCCCATTCTGTAGGTTGCCTGTTCACTCTGATGATTGTTTCTTCTGCTGTGCTCTTTAGTTTAGTCAGATCCCATTTGTCAATTTTGGCTTTTACTGCCATTGCTTTTGGTGTTTTAGTCATGAAGTCTTTGCCCATGCCTATGTCCTGAATGGTACTGCCTAGGTTTTCTTCTAGGGTTTTCATGGTTTTAGGTCTTACATTTAAGTCTTTAATCCATCTTGAGTTAATTTTTGTATAAGGTGTAAGGAAGGGGTCCAGTTTCAGTTTTCTGCATATGGCTAGCCAGTTTTCCCACCATTTATTAAATAGGGAATCCTTTTCCCATTGCTTGTTTTTGTCAGGTTTGTCAAAGATCAGATGGTTGTGGATGTGTGGCGTTATTTCTGAGGCTTTTGTTCTGTTCCACTGGTCTATATATCTGTTTTGGTATCAGTACCATGCTGTTTTTGTTACTGTAGCCTTGTAGTATACTTTGAAGTCAGGTCGTGTGATGCCTCCAGCTTTGTTCTTTTTGCTTAGGATTGTCTTGGCTATGTGGGCTCTTTTTTGGTTCCATGTGAAATTCAAAGTAGTTTTTTCCAATTTTGTGAAGAAAGTCGACGGTAGCTTGATGGGGACAGCATTGAATCTATAAATTACTTTGGGCAGTATAGCCATTTTCACGATATTGATTCTTCCTATCCATGAGCATGGAATATTTTTCCATTTGTTTGTGTCCTCTCTTATTTCCTTGCGCAGTGGTTTGTAGTTCTCCTTGAAGAGGTCCTTCACATCCCTTGTAAGTTGGATTCCTAGGTATTTTATTCTCTTAGTTAACAACTGTGAATGGGAGTTTACTCATGATTTGGCTCTCCATTTGTCTGTTATTGGTGTATAGGAATGCTTGTGATTTTTGCACATTGATTTTGTATCTGGAGACTTTGCTGAAGTTGCTTATCAGCTTAAGGAGATTCTGGGCTGACATGATGGGGTTTTCTAAATATACAATCATGTCATGTGCAAATAGAGACAATTTGACTTCCTCTTTTCCTAAATGAATACCCTTTATTTCTTTCTCTTGCCTGATTGCTCTGGCCAGAACTTCCAATACTATGTTGAATAGGAGTGGTGAGAGAGAGCATCCTTGTCTTGTGCTGGTTTTTAAAGGGAATGCTTCCAGTTTTTGCCCATTCGGCATGCTATTGGCTGTGGGTTTGCCATAAATAGCTCTTATTATTTTGAGATATGTTCCATCAATGCCTAGTTTATTGAGAGTTTTTAGCATGAAGCACTGTTGAATTTTGTCAAAGGCCTTTTGTGCATCTATTGAGATAATCATGTGGTTTTTGTCATTGGTTCTGTTTATGTGATGGATTATGTTGATTGATTTGCGTATGTTGAATGAGCCTTGTATCCCAGGGACTTGACTGAGGTGGATAAGCTTTTTGATATGCTGCTGGATTCGGTTTGCTAGTATTTTATTGAGGATTTTTGCATTGATGTTCATCAGGGATATTGGCCTGACATTTTCTTTTTTTGTTGTGTCTCTGCCAGGTTTTGGTATCAGGATGATGCTGGCCTCATAAAATGAGTTAGGGAGGAGTACCCCTTTTTCTATTGTTTGGAATAGTTTCAGAAGGAATGGTACCAGCTCCTCTTTGTACCTCTGGTAGAATTCAGCTGTGAATCTGTCCAGTCCTGGACTTTTTTTGATTGGTAGGCTATTAATTGGTGCCTCAATTTCAGAACTTGTTATTGGTCTATTCAGGGATTTGACTTCTTCTTGGTTTAGTCTTGGGAGGGTGTACATGTCCAGCAATTTATCCATTTCTTCTAGATTTTCTGGTTTATTTGTGTAGAGGTGTTTTTAGTATTCTCTGATGGTAGTTTGCATTTCTGTGGGATCAGTGGTGATATCCCCTTTATCATTTTTTATTGCATCTATTTGATTCTTCTCTCTTTTCTTCTTTATTAGTCTCACTAGTGGTCTATTTTGTTGATCTTTTCAAAAAACCAGCTCCTGGGCCGGGTGCGGTGACTCAACGCCTGTAATCCCAGCACTTTGGGAGGCCGAGGTGGGCAGATCACGAGGTCAGGAGATCGAGACTATCCTCGCTGACACGGTGAAACCCCGTCTCTACTAAAAATACAAAAAATTAGCCAGGTGTGTTGGCAAGTGCCTGTAGTCCCAGCTACTCATAGTCCCAGCTACTTGGGAGGCTGAGGCAGGAGAATGGCGTGAACCTGGGAGGCAGAGCTTGCAGTAAGCCAAGATCGTGCCACTGCACTCCAGCCTGGTGACAGAGCCAGACTCCATCTCAAAAACCAAACCAAACCAAACAAAACAAAACAAAAACCCAGCTCCTGGATTCATTTATTTTTTAAAGGGTTTTTCGTGTATCTATCTCCTTCAGTTCTGCTCTGATCTTAGTTACTTCTTGTCTTCCGCTAGCTTTTGAATTTGTTTGCTCTTGCTTCTCTAGTTCTTTTAATTGTGATGTTAGGGTGTCGCTTTTAGATCTTTCCTGCTTGTGGGCATTTAGTGCTATAAATTTCCCTCTACACACTGCTTTAAAATGTGTCCCAGAGATTCTGGTACGTTGTGTCTTTTTTCTCACTGGTTTCAAATAACATCTTTATTTCTGCCTTCATTTCGTTATTTACCCAGTAGTCATTCAGGAGCAGGTTGTTCAGTTTCAACATAGTTGTGTGGTTTTGAGTGAGTTTCTTAGTACTGAGTTCTACTTTGATTGCACTGTGGTCTGAGAGACCATTATGATTTCCATTCTTTTGCATTTGCTGAGGAGCATTTTACTTCCAATTATGTGGTCAATTTTAGAGTAAGTGCTATGTGGTGCTGAGAAGAGTGTACATTCTGTTGATTTGTGGTGGAGAGTTCTATTAGGTCCACTTGGTCCAGAGCTGAGTTCAAGTCCTGGATATCCTTGTTAACTTTCTGTCTCATTGATCTAATATTGACAGTGGGGGGTTAAAGTCTCCCACTGTTATTGTGTGGGAGTCTAAGTCTCTTTGTAGGTCTCTAAGAACTTGCGTTATGAATCTGGGTGCTCCTGTATTGGGTGCATATATATTTAGGATAGTTAGCTCTTCTTGTTGCATTGATCCCTTTACCATTATGTAATGCCCTTCTTTGTCTCTTTTGATCTTTGTAGTTTAAAGTCTGTTTTATCAGAGACTAGGACTGCAACCCCTGGTTTTTTTTTTTTTTTTTTTTTTGCTTTCCATTTGCTTGGTAAATTTTCCTCCATCCCTTTATTTTGAGCCTATGTGTGTCTTTCCATGTGAGATGGGTCTCCTGAATACAGCACACTGATGGGTCTTGACTCTTCATCCAATTTGCCAGGCTGTGTCTTTTAATTGGGGCATTTAACCCATTTACATTTAACGTTAATATTGTTATGTGTTAATTTCATCCTGCCAATATGATGCTAGCTGGTTATTTTGGCCCGTTAGTTGACGCAGTTTCTTCATAGCGTTGATGGTCTTTACAATTTGGTAAGTTTTTGCAGTGGCTGGTAGCGGTTGTTCCTTTCCATGTTTAGTGCTTCCTTCAGGAGCTCTTGTAAGGCAGGCCTGGTGGTGACAAACTCTCTCAGCATTTCCTTGTCTGTAAAGGATTTTATTTCTCCTTCACTTATGAAGCTTTGTTTGGCTGGATATGAAATTCTGGATTGAAAATTCTTTCCTTTAAGAATGCTGAATATTGGCCCCCTCTCTCTTCTGGCTTGTAGGGTTTCTGCTGAGATCTGCTGTTAGTCTGATGGGCTTCCCTTTATGGGTAACCCAACCTTTCTCTCTGGTTGTCCTTAACATTTTTTCCTTCATTTCAACCTTGGTGATTGACAATTATGGGTCCTGGCGTTGCTTTTCTCGAGGAGTATCTTTCTGGCGTTCCATTTCCTGAATTTGAATGTTGGCCTGCCTTGCTAGGTTGGTTGGGGAAGTTCTCTTAGATAATATCCTGAGGAGTGTTTTCCAACTTGGTTCCATTCTCCCCATCACTTTCAGGTATACCAATCAAACGCAGATCTGGTCTTTTCACATCGTCCCATATTTCTTGGAGGCTTTGTTCGTTTCTTTTCACTTTTTCCCCTCTAATCTTGTCTTCACGCTTTATTTCATTGAGTTGATCTTCAATCTCTGATATCCTTTCTTCCGCTTGATTGATTCGGCTGTTGATACTGTGTGTGCTTCATGAAGTTCTTGTGCTGTTTTTCAGCTCCATCAGATCATTTATGTTCTTCTCTAAACTGATTATTCTAGTTAGCAATTCACCTAACCTTTTTTCAGTGTTCCTAGCTTCCTTGCATTGGGTCAGCACATGTTCCTTTAGCTCGGAGGAGTTTGTTATTACCTACCTTCTGAAGCCTACTCCCTCCTGTTATTCATCAAACTCATTCTCCTTCCAGTTTTGTTCCCTTGCTGGCAAGGAGTTGTGATCCTCTGGAGGAGAAGAGGTGTTCTGGTTTTTGGAATTTTCAGCCTTTTTGTGCTGGTTTCTCCCCATCTTCGTGGATTTATGTACCTTTGGTCTTTGAAGTTGGTGACCTTCGGACGGGGTCTCTGAGTGGACGTCATTTTTGTTGATGTTGATGCTATCCCTTTCTGTTTGTTAGTTTTCCTTCTAACAGTCAGGCCCCTCTGCTGCAGGTCTGTTGGAGTTTGCTGGAGGTCCGCTCCAGACCCTGTTTACCTGGGTATCACTGGTGGGGGCTGCAGGCTGTTGTTCCTTCCTCTGGAAGCTTCATTCCAGAGGGGCACCCACCAGATGCCGGCCAGAGCTCTCCTGTATGAGGTATCTGTCAGCCCCTACTAGGAGGTGTCTCCCAGTTAGGATACATGGGGGTCAGGGACCCACTTAAGGAGGCAGGCTGTCCCTTATCAGAGCTTGAACACTGTGCTGGGAGATCCGCTGCTCTCTTCAGAGCTGCCAGTTAGGGACAGCTGAAGCTGTGCCCACAACCACCCCTTCCCCCAGGTGCTCTGTCCCAGGAGGTGGAGGTTTTATCTCTAAGTCCCTGACTGGGGCTGCTGCCTTTTTTTCAGAGATGCCCTGCCCAGAAAGGAGGGAATCTAGAGAGGCAGTCTGCAGGCAGCCACCTTGCTGAGCCCCGTTCGAACTTCCCAGCAGCTTTGTTTACACTGTGAGGGTAAAACCACCTACTTAAGCCTTAGCAATGGCGGACACCCCTCCCCCAACCAAGCTCGAGCATCCCAGGTCGAGCTCAGTCTGCTGTACTGGCACAAGAATTTCAAGCCAGTGGATCTTAGCTTGCTTGGCTCCGTGGGGGTGGGACCCACCAAGCCAGACCTCTTTCAGCCCCCTTTCCGGGGAGTGAATGGTTCTGTCTTGCTGGCATTCCAGGCAGCACTGGGGTATGAAAAAAACTCAAACACTACCACTGGGGTATGAAAAAAAAAAAAAACTGCAGCTAGCTCGGTATCTGCCCTAAAGGCCGCCCAGTTTTGTGCTGGAAACCCAGGGCCCTGGTGCTGTAGGCTTCAGAGGGAATCTCCTGGTCTGTGGGTTGCAAAGACTGTGGGAAAAGCGCAGTTATCTGGGCCAGGGTGGAAGGCATAGTCCCTAATGGCTTCCTTTGGCTAGGAGAGGAAGTTCCCAACCCCTTGCGCTTCCCGGGTGAGGCAACGCCCCACCGTGCTTCAGCTCACCCTCCTTGGGCTGCACCCACTGTGCAACCAGTCCCAATGAGATGAACTGGATACCTCAGTTGGAAATACAGAAATCACCTGCCTTCTGCGCCAATCTTGCTGGGAGCTGCAAACCGGAGCTGTTCCTATTTGCTGTCTTGCCAGCAAATCCAGGGCGTTTCTTAACAGGTTCTATACTCTAATCAGCCCTCATGGCTAAGTTGGGTCTTTGGGAGATCCCACAGGACAGGTCTGAACCCCAAATGTTCCTTAAATCCACCCAGAGCAGAGTGATTTCTACTTTATGAAAACAGTTGATGAATTTGTCATTTTCTGATCATTACTGCGTGTTTCACTTACGGAATGATCGACCTACTGTGGCAAATCTGGGACTGTGGCTGCATAGGTCCAATAGCTTGGTTAAGGGCCCCCACTCACTGCACAGTGATGCAAAGTTGGCACACAGTAGTGTCCTGTAAAGAAGGCCGTAAAGCTTCAGATTCCAACTGTCTGCTAACTTCATGATTTTAGTCAAAACTAACTCCACCTCTGACATAAGCCATGGCCAAAAACAAATAAGCTACTTGGAGATACCATACAAAAAATTACAGCTATTTCCAGCAGCTCAAATAATTAAGGCCTGGATAAAGTCATGAAAATAGCAGCCAACATTTTTTTAAAAAGCAGCTTTCAAAAAAACACTAGTAGCTTAAAATTACTCCTCTTAAGTAGTAATGATGGACTTATGTACATCATTACCAAATATCTGTAGGATTTAAAAGCCAAACTGGACATTTTAACCAATTGCCTCTAAAATACAGGACTCCAATATAGAAAAAGAGGAGTGGTTAGTAAATGCTTCATTCTATTCCACAAATAGATTTGCATAATTGATGGCTAAATGGAGCACTTGGCAATAACAACTACTAGATGAAACTTCTCCAACTGCATTCAAAGGCTTCCAGGTCATAATGGGGTATTTGAATTGTTGGGGTGGCCTGGTTAAATTACCCTATGCCAAAATGAACTGTTTCTACTATCATCCTCTATCCTGCTCAAATGGAAAATATAATCTAATTTCCCCCAGACTAGTAAAAACAAAACAATCATGACATGCAAGTAAAGATAACAAACCTGGGAAGTTCCTTCCCATTTTGTAGCTTCTAGAACAAATGCACTGGGTTTTCTTTCAACAGTGAGAAAAAAGACAAAGTTTGGCCAGAAAAAGATATGGTTTTGTAATTAATATGCCATTTTGCCTTGTCAATTTTTTTCCTAATTCTTGAATGCACAGGCAAAAAGAAATTATTCATTACCACAGAAGCAAGAGAGTGATAAAGAAATAAATGTACATTTTCTCAAGCTAGCTTAAGATAAAGAAAATAGCACATTTTTTACATGTTTGTATTAGCATTGCTTATTGGGATTATTATCAAAGTAAGGCAGAGCTACTGTGGCTTTGTTACGTATGTTAAAAATAACTGAAGAGTCACTAAAAGATTATCACCTAACAATAATAAAATGAACAAAACAAATTCTCTCCCTGTGCACCATCGACTCCATCCCAGGGGCCCAAACCATCCCAAACACTGGAATCAAAGTCCAGAAATTACAATGAGGCTGTAATTGTGAGAAGGCTATTTGCATCTGATTGTTTGCAAGAAACTCCCTCTGAAATGAAACTTAATCTAAGAGTTAGAGACTCTCTTTGGTGTTGCAGATAGGTTTCTTGCATCCCAAACTTTATGATATCTTAACTGTATTTATTTCCCTTAAAAGGAAAATGAGTGAAATGCCATTCAATATCAGGTTGAAATATTTCTGGAAGGAAACTAGCAGGCACCCATTTAAGTCTTAAAATCATCTAAAATACAGTGTTTCAGACGGAATATCATCCAGTCACAAAAAAAGAATTAAATCCTGTCAGTTGTGGCATCATGATGAGCCAGGGGTATATTATGTTAAGTGAAATAAGTCAGGCACAGAAAGACACATGCCAGATGTTCTCACTCATATGTGAAAGCAAAAATACAATTGAACTCACAGAAGTAGAGCGTAGAGTTGGTTATTAGAGGGTGGGAAGGGTGGTTGGGAGGGGAGACAGGGAGAGGTTGGTTAAGGGACTCAAGACTCAACATTACAGCTGAGTAACAGGAATAGTTCTCGGGTTCCTCAGCACTGTAGGGTGACTAATGTTAAAAATAATTTATTGCATATGTTCAAAAAGCTAGAAGAGGACTGTGAAAGTTCTAAACCCAAGGAAATGATAAATGTTTGAAGTGATGGATATGCTAGTTACCCTGATTTGATCCTTATGCATTACATGCATGCATCAAAATAACACATGCACCCCATAAATATGTACAATTACTATGTATCAATAAAAAATTCCTCCTCTAGTATCTGAGGGAAAACTATCCTAGTTTTATTCCCAAAGCCCACAGGCCAAAGAGAGAGGCCACTCAGGAGCCCCAGGCAGAGGTGTACTGAGGGACAGCCCAGAGAAGGCAGGAATGGCCTCACACTCAACCTCAGTGTCCACGGGGTTCTGCAACATGAGGCAGGTCTGAAAGTGCTGTGTGGCCTAAGAGACACTGGCAGAGACAACAGGCAGAAAGTACTGCAAATAAATAGTTCAGTTACTCAATCCTAACCAGTTTTAAAAGTCTTGACAGCCTATGTGGTGGCCTGTTTCTTAAGAAGCACCTCTCCCTGAATTATCTCTAGAAAAGTTTCTAACATGAACCAACCAACAAATATCTACCCACAAAGGACTTTGTAAAGGACATGGAGCCTGGGGAAAGGAAAGGAGAAAGACTGAAATCAAGCTCCTCCCAGCACTCTCTCCTTTCTCCATGATACTCCGAGTGCCTCAGACACTCTTGTGACGCTCTTGCTCCCTGCAACAAGCCATCTTGTCCCTATGATAATGGAGACACTCCCATCACACAGGAAACCCATCATGGAAAGACACGAGACTGGATGGGAAAACAGAATGGGCAGCAAAAAGGTACAATCATTAAAAGCAGAACACTAACAAATGACTGAACAATGGCAAGCCTCAGTTTCTGTAAGCCCGTGCACATGGATGTGTAAGTGCTTTGGGATGGGATCACTGGACTGTACTGTTTTGGTTTGGTAGGCTGAATTTGTCAACTTTTATCAGCCCAACAGCAATATAGCTTATTACGGAAAATGTATGAAAGGCAGAGAAGAATCACTCATATTCCTGCCAACTAGAAACAAGTACTTTAACATTTTGAGCTCTATTCTTTTTAAAATACATGTACATAGCGGCTCACGCCTGTAATCCCAGCACTTTGGGAGGCCAAAGTGGGTGGATCACGAGGTCAGGAGTTCAGGATCAGCCTGACCAACATGGTGAAACCCTGTCTATACTAAAAATACAAAAATTAGCCGGGCGTGGTGGCAGGCGCCTGTAATTCCAGCTACTTAGGAGGCTGAGGCAGGAGAATCACTTGAACCCGGGAGGTGGAGGTTGCAATGAGCCGAGATGGTGCAACTGCACTCCAGCCTGGGTGACAGAGCGAGACTTCGTCTCAAAAAAACAAAAACAAAAACATGTACACATATATGATATATGATCTTAAATACAGGGTTGTTGCAAGGTGACTTTAGAATTATCTTTAAAAGTGATGATCAACATTTCCAGCACTGGGTGAAACATATAAAGGATATACAATTTTCTGGATGAATACCATTGTCCCTTTTTTTTCTCCTGAACTTTCTGCTTATCAGAAACCTGCCCAGTCCTCAAGTACCCGCTCAAGAGCTTCTCCAGAAAGCTTTCTTGACATTCCATTCCAGGCCTTATCGATCTTCTGTTCAGCAGCCACAGTACCCACTCTGTGTCCATGCAGTGAGTGGGTAAGATTTTCATCGGATATAATGTTGTGTTCTGTATTGCAAAGGTGCTCCTCATCTCCTCAAGAACACCAGGAGGCCCTTAAGTAGACATTTTTTTTTTCTTTTTTTTGAGACAGAGTCTTGCTCTGTCACCCACGCTGGAGTGCAGTGGCACGATCCATGCTCACTGCAAGCTCCATCTCCCGGGTTCACACCATTCTCCTGCCTCAGCCTCCTGAGTAGCTGGGACTACAGGCGCCCACCAACACGCCCCACTAATTTTTTGTGTTTTTAGTATGGATGGGGTTTCACCATGTAAGGCAGGATGGTCTTGATCTCCTAACCTCATGATCCGCCCGCCTCAGCCTCTCAAAGTGCTGGGATTACAGGTGTGAGCCACCGTGCCCAGCCTTAAGTTGACATTTCTATTGAGTCTTTTTGTGTTTTGTTTTGTTTTGAGACAGAGTCTCGCACCGTCGCCCAGGCTGGAGTGCAGTGGCGTGATCTCAGCTCACTGCAAACTCTGCCTCCTGGGTTCACGCCATTTTCCTGCCTCAGCCTCCCAAGTAGCTGGGACTACAGGCACCCGCCACCACGTTTGGCTAATTTTTTGTATTTTTAGTAGAGACAGGATTTCACCGTGTTAGCCAGGATGGTCTCAATCTCCTAACCTTGTGATCCGCCCGCCTCGGCCTCCCACAGTTCTGGGATTACGGGCGTGAGCCACCGTGCCCAGCCTGTGTTTTGTTTTTTTTGAGACAGAGTCTCACTCTGTCGCCAGGCTGGAGTGCAGTGGTGCAATTTTGACTCACTGCAACCTCTGTCTCCTGGGTTCAGGTGATTCTTGTGCCTCGGCCTCCCGAGTAGCTGGAATTACAGGCACGTGCAACCACACCAGGCTAATGTTTGTATTTTTAGTAGTAGAGACGCGGTTTCACCATGTTGGTCAGGCTGGTCTCAAACTCCTGACCTCAGGTGATCCGCCCGCCCCGGCCTCCCAAAGTGCTGGATTACAGGCATGAGCCACCACGCCCAGCCTCTTTTGAATCTTTATACCCCTCATGGCACCAAGCACACTGTCATCATGCAATCCATCAAACTGGGCATCTTGAGAGAAGTCCCTAGACTGCCTGCAGAGGGCATCTAAAGAGGGTAAGCCCTGGTGAGCTGTGTCCCTCCCCAGACACCCAGACAGCCCAGTCCAGCTCATGGCCTTTGGTGTAACTTTCTCTCCTCAAGAAAGACAGCTCAATCAACCAGAATCACTGTAGTTTGAAATCTATAAGCCACCTCACAATTTTTTTTCTCCCATGGTCCCTCAAATAAGCAGTGTTTAGTCAATTTAAAAACATTCTTGGGCTGGGCATGGTGCCTCATGCCTGTAATCCCACCACTTTGGGAGGCCGAGGTGGGAGGATCACTTGAGCTCAGGAGCTGGAGACCAGCCTGGGCAACGTGGTGACACTACATCTCTACAAAAAATTAGCCGGGCATGGTGGCATGCAGCTGTAGGTGCTACTAAGGAGGCTGAGGTAGGAGGCTCGCTTGAGCCTGTGAGCTGTGATCGAGCTGTGATCACGCCACTGTATTCCAGCCTGGGAGACACAGCAAGATACTGTCTCAAAAAAAAAAAACTTAAAATTTTCTCTCATAGGTTGATTTTTCTCTGACCATTTAGAAACTTTTACTAGAAAATGTCTCTGTACTAGTTCCTTCATATTTCAACTCACTTATCTTTTTATTCTTTTATTTTTATTCGTATTGTGATCCATTAACATACATTCTCACACCTAAACATCTTTTTAAAATGATAACATTGTGTTCTGGTCAAAACAGACAAATTAGAGGAAGCTGTGTTTCCAATACAGAATGGCAGTATTTTTAGCTACTGACTTAGGAGAACGCCCAGATCACCAGTGACAGCCTCCAGTGTGTCAGGAGCTCTTGACATGGCTGTAGTGGCTGCAGCACCAGAGTCTCTGGCTCTAAATCACACCCTTATTTTAGTTCTGACTCAGTCAAGGCTATATCCCTGGACATTAACCTTCAGCTACACTGGGAGGGAAGTCCGTGGGAGTTTTTATTTTGTGACTAAGCTTAATGCGGGGTTTACTTCCCTCAATGATAAGGTAAAAGAAAACCATGAGAATTTCAGAATAGAAGAACAGAATAAAAAACATTTTAATTGAGTCAAGTGAAAACAATGAACCCTTTCAAATTCAAATGTACATCTTTCACTGCTTGTTATTTTCTTTTTGACACAGAATACGTTTTGTGTAGATTTTACTGCATTAAACAGCATTTGAAAATACTGACCAGGATGAAGCAGAGGAACTAAATACATATATATATACACACACACACATACATATATACACACACATATATATACACATATATGTATATTTTGCTGAATTTAAAAAGGTTTCTTCTCTTTCATTAACTTTAAATTTTATGAAATGTACACAGAAAGGCAAGGGATTATTTCAGCTACCATAACTTAGATTTTGCCATAAGTACAATGAAAAAAGATGTGGAAATTGTATAAGGTCAGGAGGTCAACCACTGTAAGCTGGTGCTCATGTAACACTGCCCAGCTACAGCCAGGCTGACAGCATCTCCCAGGGGCCTCAGTCACTCCTCTTGTTCTGCAGGCTCCTGTGCTCAGCCTTTCTCTCTCCCCACAGAGCTCACCATTCTCTGTCATGGAATGAAGCTATGGTTTTTGAAAGCAGTTCACAGGGCTAAGTAGGAAGCTCTTTGTTCCATTCCTTACCTCTTCTCAAAAACTGGTATTCTATACATCTAGCAATAATATATAAAATTACGGCAATTACCCACTTAGACAGACCCCCTTGTGTCCTGTAGGAGGCATCACTGGGATATTACTGGGCGCCGGTGACGTAGTTACTGCCGCCTCTGTGAATCTTTGTCCTCTGTGAGCAGCACTGAGGCCTTGTCAGTAGAGGGTGCTGGAGAGACACTGCAGGAGGAAGAGGTTTGCTTCCCAGTCCTGCCTGCTCCCTGGGCAGAGCTCATGCAGCTTCTTCGGTGTCTAGCTCCTGTAGGGCATGGTGGCCAGCACCAGCTTCCCTGGCACTGGCCCCTTGAAAGTTTTGCAGCAGAGTGCCTTGGCCCCTGATGATGCATGCAGCCAGCAGCACCCATCCCTTGGCAGTCAGCTACGTAGGGGATGCCTTGGGTGAGGGATCTCACTGGGAACAGCCTTCCCTGGTATTTGAAAGGAGGATTTCCAACAATCTGTGCCAGCGACTTTTCTGCCATGCAGCACGCCCTGGTAGTGTGACCCCGGGCACGGAGTAGGGCTCCTCCCTTGGTGCTCTAACTCAGCTCTAGGGTCCGTGGCTGCTCCTTACAGCGGCTATTCCTATACTCTTTTGCTTTCTCTCCTCTTACTAGCCAATTCCTTATTCCTCCAAAACCTTGTTAGAGTTAGTAATTCTAACTTTATACTAAACCCTTCCTGTTCAAATTAGTGTGGGTTTTCTCTCCGGGTTGGACCCAGGCCGACAGAGGCAGCCTATATGAGGACTCTGCAGCTGATGGTACTTAGACCTTTTGGGCTCTTTCTCCAAGATCTCACTTAGCAATTTAAACAACTGTATTTACATCCAAAACTAGGAACAGACGGGGGGAGAAGTGTGTTATCAAGTAAAGGTACAGAATAATAAACCTGTCAGTTAAATGGGAGTCCAAGTCTGTCTACCTCATTCTTTTTTTTTGATATGCAGTCTTGCTCTGTCACCCAGGCTGGAGTGCATTGGCACGGTCTCAGTTCACTGAAACCTCCCCCTCCCGGGTTCAAGCAATTCTCTGCCTCAGCCTCCCAAGTAGCTGGGATTACAGGCGCCCGCCACCACGCCTGACTAATTTTTGTATTTTTGGTAGAGATGGGGTTTCACCATCTTGACCAGGCTGGTCTTGAATTCCACCTGCCTTGGCCTCCCGAAGTGCTGGGATTACAGCCATTCTTTTTTTTTTTTTTTTTTTGAGATGAAGTCTTGCTCTTGTCCCCCAGGCTGGAGTGTGATGGTGCGATCTCAGCTCACTGCCACCTCCGCCTTCCGGGTACAACCGATTCTCCTGCTTCGGCCCCCGGAGTAGTTGGGATTACAGGCACCTGCCACCACGCCCAGCTAATTTTCGTATTTTTAGAGATGGGGTTTCACCATGTTGGCTAGGCTGGTCTCGAACTCCTGACTTCAGGTGATCCACCCACCTGGGCCTCCCAAAGTGCTGGGGTTACAGGCGTGAGCCACCGCGCCCGGCCACAGCCATTCTTTATTTATGTAAACTAGAGGCCACACATGGACTCATTGTTCAAGTCAGGGTACGAAGATACGTCCACCCCACACCCCCAGTGTAGACCCCCATCCTGATGGCACTTTCTGGCCCCAGTGACATGTCTGGGGGCCACTCAATGTGAGCTCCTGGGTTCCTCTGTGACCCCAGCAAAGAGGCAAACAGGGACACACACCCATTGGTCAGTCCTCAAGAACAAGAGGAGAATAAAGGAACTGAGGCGGTCAGTGAACTTTTGCTCTTCTTGAAGATGACTGGGAGGGTGCTAGGACAGCAGCTCCTTGGGCAGTCGCTGCACTCTGCTGCGTCTGGCCGCGAGGGCTTCTGTGAAGCTTTACTGTGAGTGCGCCACATGCTTTCCTGTTACGGTCATTCCTGAGCCTCCCTTCCTGTCACATCACTCCCACAACAGAATGAGGCAGCTGCCTGTTTTCCAAATAGTCCCTCGATTTCAGGACATTTGTGGTGAAAAGGACCATGTGTACCACTTAACACTGATGTGTGTGGCGTCTCTCCAGAGATGTGGCCAGGACAAGGTGTCACATCCAGAAGGCACAGCTTCAGGAGTCTGAAAGCCAGCCTTGGGAGGGCTGCAAGATTCGCCTCATGCTAGTGGTAGGGGCAATGTTCTGTATGAGCGTCTTTGTTTCCTGAGGGGATTGAGAAAAATCTAAAATGTAATGCAGTAATAGTCTGCACAATTTCTGTTACAAAATAAACTTCTAGGAGATGACATATTACCTCATTATTTCTTCTCTTTCCTCATCATCTACCTCTCTCCCAATCCCCATTGGTACAGACACTAAATTGAACAGCTGGCATGCTGAATTAACATGACAGTCACTGAAAACTGAGTGCTGCATGAGAGCTGGCAGCTGGCACACCAGAGAGCCCTGCAGTCCTTCTTCCCTCCCCCTACAGACATCCTGCTAGGAGACCCCAACCTGACACAGGTCAGTTACTGCATGGACTTCCTTGAGCTTTGCCCAGCCTGCTTCCTCCCTCTCTACCCTTGTAAGAGTCTTTGAGGACAATGCTCCCTCCTCTTTCCTTTGGAGCCACAAAGAGGCCACAGCCAGCATCCAGTCCCCATCTCAACCACAAACCTCCAAGAAATACTACGTCTAAAGAACGGTGGTGTGCAAGAGAGAATCACAAGAAAAGCTTGGTGGGAGAAACACCACAATGGAGCTCAGGGAGATTATTTCAGGAAATTTTGTAATTGAGGCACAAGGATGGACACACACACACACACACACACACCCCTGTGTGTAAACTTCTTATCATTTAATTACTTAAATAATATAAAATAAAACTTAAATTTCCTGATTTTAGGGCAACAAAACTCCCTGCTCTAATCCTTTTATAAACAGCACTGTCACCAGGGATTTCAGTTCAGAATGGCAAACATGCACTTGTATGACTCTGGGCCAACCCAGTCTTTTAATTCAAACCTTTAACCAACTATTAGTAAAGCATAAGACAGAACAATCTCTTTTATGGCAGCTCATAAATAAAAAAGCAAAAATGTAATTAAAACTAACGTGGCAAGAGGCCAAATTCATAGGCTGAGAAAACAGAACAAAATAACTGAGCTTCAAAGAGCTTAGAACCTATTAGGAAAGCAAATCAAATGGTGAAACTGAGAATGGTTCAAATAAACTAATAAATATGGTGACTATTTGGACTGAATATAAGTATAAGAGGTCTGACCCTCTAATGATAGCACCTATGCTGGTTGTATAAAAAGTCAATAATTTAAGCCTATTTAAAAGCAGCAGTCATTTTTACTCTTCTATGGATGGCAATATTCTAACCTATTAGCAACAAACCACCACATAACTATTTCAAGAGACAGTTTTATCCTTTGAAATAAAACTGCTCTGAAACACAGAAAATAATTCGTGTTAAAAGAATACATAAAAATAACCTCACCAAATCAATTAGTAAGAATTAAGATGCTGGCAAAAACAAAGGGACAGAAGAGCAGGAAGCAATTCAAAAGGCAAAACCAAATCTTCCACTGCCGTCATGATGAACATTAACTATTTCAGAGCAGAGCAGGGGATAGATACATGGATGCTTCCTGGAGTGGAGGGGGAAGGGGACAAGGGAGTCACCTGGTACACTTTATTAACCTGAGCACAAACATAATCAGAAGAACAATATCATAATGGTTCATAAGGCAATGTCAGTGCTTTCTCATTCAGAAATCAATGTGTACACTTGCTATGCAGGTACAGATTATCTCTAAGTAAACTGCTTATATAAACAGACTTTTCAAGGTCAATTTACCTTCTTTTGGTTAAATATTTTCATCTACATTTAAGTAGCCTGAGCCAGTATTCCAGTTCTCTGAGGCCACAATCCCAGGCACTCATGTATAGCTCTGTAGAAGTTGCTGAAGTGCCACTCCTCATATGTTGATTCTATAGCAGTATCTGCATTCCTTCTTACATTTTCAAAGCTGAGGAGGCAGAGAGGCTTCTCTTTGGCTTGCTTACCATTCATTTGGCCCCAAATACCATTTTGTGCAATAAGGTCTAGCATTGCCTGATAAAGAACAAGGTGTCCAGAACATCAAGACTCTGGGCATATCCTCCCTTGAGTTTTCCTTCACTGTTCATCACACTCTGAGAATGCTCATTGCCTGACCTTGAGACACCTGGACCCAACATCCTATGCAGCATCAGCACTTAACTTTTAACATGGTGTCTTTCAAGGCAGAGAAGACGGCTGAATTCAGCAGATGAAATCACCAACACGAGGTACTTAGGAAGTAAAAAGCAATTAACTTTCTGCTTTTCAAACATGTGTGGCTTCTCAAAGAGTAAAAAGGGAAAGTATCAGCTGGGCACGGTGACTCAAGCCTGTAATTCTAGCACTTTGGGAGGCCAAGGCGGGTGGATCACCTGAGGTCAGGAGTTCGAGACCAGCCTGGCCAAAATGGTGAAACCGCATCTCTACTAAAAATGCAAACATTAGCCAAGTGTGGTGGTGGGCGCCTGTACTCTCAGCTACTCAGGAGGCTAAGGCAGGAGAACTGCTTGGACCCAGGAGGCAGAGGTTACAGTGAGCCAAGATTGCACCACTGCACTCCAGCCTGGGTGACAAGAGAGGAACTGCATCTCAAAAAACAAACACGAAAGTACCTATTCTGTGAAGGAGGCATATATGGAAAGCAGCTCCAAATGTGAAGGAGCTGAGAAACTAAAGAAGGAGATAGACAAATCAATTTTGTTGGTATTGGGTGGTTTACTGAAGGAACTTACAGACAGAAGTGTGGTCTTGGTCAGCCACAAAACAGGTAGATCCCTGCACCACTGCTCCCAGACCATGAAGAAAGGGCATGTGTGCAGACAACCCTCCAGAACACGGATGCTGTGCGCATCACAGCCTGGAGTCTGTGTGACAACATCCAGGTTGACATGTTCTTACACTAGGGACAGTAAGTAAAGTAGTAATCAGGAGCCATTGAAAGGTCTCAAAGGAGGCTAATCAGAAGTCAACATGGCATGCTATAACAGATGTCTTAGAAAAAAAAAAGGCAACACAGCAGATTAGCATCCAAGACAGAGTCCCTTTTGTTCCACAGCGTACAATCATTTGATATTTAAAATACAATCATTTGATATTTAAAATGAAACACAATAAATCCTCCTTGAGTAGGTCTAAATCTGTTAATATAAAAACATTCACTTCTTTTACAAATCATATTCAACTAGCAAAGGGAGAAACTCAAAGCTCCTAAAAATAACTGACTTGCAGAAGTCAATTACTAAGTAGTTATTCAAGACACTGGACCCAGTCCAGTGGGCTATACCCAGACTCCTCACCCACTCTCACTCAGCAACTTAAAACAAGTGTATTTACACTCAAAACTAGGAAGGGATGGGCAGAGGTATATATTATCAAGTAAAGGTATAGAAAATAAAATCTTCAGTTAAATGAGAGTCCAAGTCAGTCTACCCCATTCTTTAAGCCAGAGGCTAGTCTACCCCATTCTTAAGCCAGAGGCTAGAAGCCGACTCATTAAGTGTCCCACACTCTGTAAGCCAACTTCATCCTGTCATAATAAATTTTAATTGTCTGAAAAATCAAACAATTCCATCCCTGCTCCACAGATGTAAAAGCAGTAACCTGAGATGTTCATTTTTCTGAATCTAATCTTTTACCCCCACATTATCATTTTCACTTTCTAACAACATTAAGAAATATTGTTTTTTTCCAACACAAAATATGAAAGGCTTAATGATTACCATAGAACGACAGCCTAGATTAAGGTAAAGAATCCTACTTTTTTCCTCCTCCACCCACTCAACCTCCAAATTACTCATGCTAGAGCCACGGGTGGTGAAATCCTGGTGTGGCTTATATCCCAACAGATACACAGGTAGCTGACAGCAGAGGGAGCCTCAGGGGCTTTGCTATATTCCTGACTACTGGGATAGATGTTTGGATGGGGCACAACCACTTATCAGATAAGCCCTAAATAAATGAAAAAGTATAATGTGTTAGTTACGCATAAGGGAAACATTAAAACTGTGCCATTCGTCATGATACGTATTTCAAAAAATTTAAAACCTTTGATTACTGAAGATTTCAAACATATATTAAACGAGTATAACGAATCCCTCTGAACCATTATCCAACTCCAAAAGTCATCAAGTCATGATCAATTTGTTTTATCTACTCATTATCATAAAATATTTTGAAACAAATTCCCTACATTGTATCACTGGATCCCTGAGTTCTTCAGCATGTAAGTGTGATATAATTAAGCTCTGACTTCCTATAGCAGCACAGTGAATTTCAAAGGAGGCTCACTCAGGGATGTCTGAATTCCACTGTTTTTAAAATCACACTTTTAAGTGAGGCAGGCTGTCTTCTGGTTTTCTTTTTCTTTTCTTTTTTTTTTTTTTGAGACAGGGTCTCACTCTGTTGCCCAGGCTGGAGTACAATAGTATGATCTCACCCCACTACAGCCTCAACCTCCCAGGCTCAAGCAATCCTCCAGCCTCAGCCTCCCAAGTTGCCAGGACTACAGGTGCACGCCACCATACTTGGCTAATTTTTGTATTTCTTGTCGAAATATGGTTTCACCATGTTGCCCAGTCTGGTCTTAAACTCCTGGACTCAAGTGATCCACCCAGCTTGGCCTCCCAAAGTGCTGGGATTACAGGCATGAGCGATGGTGCCTGGCCTTCGCCTGGTTTTCAAATCTTGATCTCCTAAACCAAGACACCTCTGCAGCTGCCACGGGACAAAGGAAGGGCCTCAGGAAAGGAATCTGCAGTCTAGGCCACATAGCCTTCTCTCCTCACATCACCTCCATGGAGAATCGCTGACTGTTTCATATACCACAATCCACAGGGAAATCCTGTCTGGGGAAAAAATGACTCTTTAAAGCTTCTGAATGGACCAAGCCTTTCTTTTTATATTTGGAGGAAACTGGGCTTCAGAGAGGCCCAAGGTAAAGTTCCACTTCCCCACATGCTAAACAAGCTCATTAAAGGATGCAATGTCAAACAAACACAGTAACCACCCACACCTTTTCTGAGAGTCTCAAATGGAAAGTCTTCTCTATAACTGATACTTGCATTTTTTCATCTGTTCTTGTGAGAATCAGAAGCTCTAAAAACACTGACTAGCTTTTTGAAATAATCCAACCTCTAGCTATTTCTATTACGAGTGAAAGTTAACTCACTATAGTTGAAGCAGTCAATTTCAGTCTCTGTCCCCTCTCTTTCTTTATATACATCTCTGAAGACCATCCTAGGTTCATTCATAGAGAAGAAACTTTTTTGGAAACAATCCTATACATCTTTCCACCCAAACATGGTTGAAACATTACAAATTAGAAGCCAACATGTAAGTTGTGATCTGTTTCTAGTTCCATGCATACGAATACTTCCCTGTAACACTGTCATTTTTTCATTCTCATTACCCCAATCGATTAGAATTCTGACAATAAAATGTACCATTTCCTCCCAATACCACACAACAGTCTTCCTTTAAACAGCTATAATAGCAGATGGCAACAGAGATAGACAAAGGTGATGGCAATACGTTTCTGTAGAATTGTACAGCTGCTTATGATGGACACCAAACATATTGATATTGCTTTAAGCACATATGGTCAAAGAAGTATTCTGCTCTTTAAAAAAACACTTCAATGCAGTCCCCGCTACTCGGAAGGCTGAGGATCGCTTGAGCCAGGGAGCAAAGGTCGTGCCACTGCACTCCAGCCTGGGTGATAGAGCAAGACCCTGTCTCAGAAAAAACAAGAACCTTCATAAAACTCATTACTGTCATATTTCTCTTCAAAAATTAATGCACTGAGGCTGGGTGTGGTGGCTCATGCCTGTAATCCCAGTGCTTTGGGAGCCAAGGAGGGTGGATCACCTGAGGTCAGGAGTTCCAGACCAGCCTGGCCAACATGGTGAAACCCCGTCTCTACTAAAAATACAAAAATTAGCCGGGCGTGGTGGTGTGCCTGTAATTCTAGCTACTCGGGAGGCTGAGGTGGGAGAATTGCTTGAGCCTGGGAGGCGAAGGCTCACTGCAGTCTAGGCAACATTAATTTCACTGCCTCTTCAATAAATGATCCAATAAACTGCTTTCATAGCTCATTTCATTCATTTATCCATTCATAAATATTAACTGGAAATCCCTAGTTTAAACTGATGCTAGTCACTAAGTGAGAGCTAGAAATGACTCCTGGCCTGATTTGACAGTGACTGCACATGGATGGTATCTGAGCCATACATACTGAAGAGCCATGGGAGACACTGAAAGACAAAGGAAAAACTGAAAAGAAGTAACCAGTAGGAAAACTAGGAAAAGGCAGGGCTGAGGAAACAACGGAGGAGAAAATTTTAAGAAGAAAGTATTACTGCTGTCAAACTTCAAGAAGTCAAGGGAAAGTGACCAGAGCTGTGGTAAAGACAGACACACTGAGAAGATGGCCTTATGACCACAAGGCAGAAACAGGAGCAAGGCACCTGCAAGTCAAGAACACTCAGCACTGCAGGCAAAGCCCAGTGCTCGGAGAGAAAAGGAAGCATCTCCCTTCAGGGTTCAGTGGGGGCATGGCCCTGCTGACACACTGGTTTCTGACTTCTGGTGTCCAGAAATCTAAGACAACAAATTTCTGTAGTATGAAGCTACACCGTTTATGGTAGTTGGTGATGGCAGCCCCAGGAAACAGATATAACCATTTAAAAAAACTTAAGGAGGTCCATATTTATGTGAAACATATTTAATAATTACTACTAAAAGAAGTTTTTTTTTTAAATAAGAAAATATTCACGTCCAAAGTTTGTTTTAGTCACAGAATAGCCAATGAGTAGCACAGACATATAATCAGTTGCTGTGTCTCTAAGATACATACATGTAGAATAAACAGTACTGTTTCCTTTTAATAACATCCATCCAAAGTCAGGTAGGTAAAGCACACATTTTGGACAACTATCTTTTCTGACTTTTATAAGTAATTTATACCTGAGACTTCAAGACGTTGTTTGCTTTTTTAAAAACCAACAAGAAAGCAACCAAATTATTGATATTTTGGGATTTGTCACAATAAATAATTTAGATAATTTGATGTGTACTGACAACAAAATTACAGATTGATTCTGTTAAAGTTGAGGTTGGTTCATTCCTAAATGTCTCCTATAGCAGTGCAAAAAAAAAAAAAACAAAAAACCAGAAAGGGATCATTATTCAATAACTTTTTGCTTCTTATCATTCCTTTAACAGACCTGATTTTTAAGCATCAACACTGCTATTTTTAATTTCAGCATAAACTCCCTCTACTAGTCACACATTGCTTAATGACAAGGATATGATCTGAGAAATGCATCGTCAGGTGATTTAATCATGTGTGAACATCATAAATATACAAATGTTCACATAAACATACACAAACCTGGACAGTACAGCCTATTACATGCCTAGGCTATGTGGTATAGCCTGTTGCTCCAAGGCCACAAACCTGTACAGCACAGGACTGTATTGAATACTGTAGGCAACTGTAACACAACGGTTAAGTGTATATATAAAATAGCTAAAAATATCATATTATAGTATAGTAAAAATATGGTTTAAAAGATTAAAATGGTACATCTGCATAGGGCAACTTCCTTGTAATCTTAAGAGACCACTGTCATGTTTGTAGTCTCGTTGACTGAAACGTTTTATGCAGCACATGATTACATGCAGAAATATTTTAGATGACTGAAAAATACATTTTCCTTTGGAAACTAAGCTTTCCAAAACTACTGAAAGAGAAAAGCAAAATAATCATGATCTATACTCTGATAGATACATCCGTCTCTTAGGCTTCTCTCAGTGTGATACTGTACATAAATAAAAAGTTAATAATTAAGACTTAAAAAGTAGAGTGTAAAGAGTTTAATCTAGAATAAAAGAGGTACCTTTAGGCCAGTTTAGTTTCTCATTCCTTTACTCATTCAATGAGAAACAGATTCTGAACTGCAGTAGGTGCTATATGCACAGGAAATATGGTAAAGTCTCTTGCCTTGAAGAATCCCCTCTCTATTATATGGGGGAAGGAGGTGAGAGGGGGTGAAGAAGGGGTCTAGTAAAATCAGTTATTACAATATAAGTACTTGTAGGTTATAATCAAACATATAGGAGAAAGCACTATGAACTTTTAAAAAGCAACACTAGCAAGTGGTTTTTCTCTTTCCTATAGCAAAGAGAAAAATATTTCTTATTAATTGTCCCATGTGTTTGCTCATTGCTGGGAAGACTAAATGTACCCTCACTGAACCATCAAATAATAAGAACAGATAATATCAGATAATAAGATAATGGCAAAACTGCAATTTTATCCCTATTGTCTAACAGAC
Source organism: Nomascus leucogenys (assembly GCF_006542625.1). NCBI lineage: Eukaryota > Metazoa > Chordata > Mammalia > Primates > Hylobatidae > Nomascus > Nomascus leucogenys. The sequence goes on from NC_044394.1 coordinate 75,686,031, forward strand.
TACATTTCTAAAACTAAAATACAAACATAATTTTTCAGTTAAAAGTTGGGCCAAAAAGTGATCAGCAAACTGCAAAAGAGGTATGCAAGAAACACACAGCCTAGGCTGAGCTACTCCAACGTTGACTGAATTCTAAGCACTAACTTATTTGAATCAAAGACAGAAACCGGTTTCATAACGATGACCACCTTTATAGCCTTCAGTTCTTTCTCCCTTATGGGATCATGAGAAGTGGTGGGCCCACACACAAAAGCCCTTACTTAATGCAGTGCCTGGCCTATAACAGGGGTTCATTTAATGGTAATGCACTAGTCAGGAACACATGATCTGAGTTTTCACTCTCAAACCAAAGCAAGGACATTCCCACCACTTAAAAATGATTTTATATGCTATATCTATAAAAACATGAGCTTGGAAGGTTTATTCTATAACCAGAAAGTAAAGGTTACATTTCTTTGCACTTCCATTCTTGGTTAACCTAATCCATCCAGGAATCAGGAGAAGGGTACTACTTCAAGGTCAACGCTGCAGGAAAGGAGGTCTAAGAAGTGAAGAGCTCACTGCCGCTGTGTGGCAACTTCACATTTTCACTTTACTCCTAAACTATTAGGGATACAAATTTCAAACTGCATTTTTTTTTTTTTTTGGATTCATATTCTTTTCAAATGGCTGACGTAGTCCTGATTTTATCCAGGCAAGATAAACCTAACTGGGAGGTGAGGGAGTGAGGAGGGCAGAAGCATGGCTGAAGGAACAGGGAAAAGGGAAAGCTCTAGGAGTTCTTATCTCAGCACTAGACCAGGGGTCAGCCCAGGTTTTCTGTGAAGGGCCTGAAGGTAAATAACTTTTGTCTTTGTGGGCCACATTGGTCTGTGTCACAACTCAACTTTGCCAGTGTAGCACAAAACCACCACAGGCAACACACACAAATAAGCATGGCTGTGTTCCAGTAAAACTTCATTTGTGGACACTGAAATTTCAATTTCATGTATTTCACATGTGAAAAATATTTTTGTTATTTTTTCAACCATTCAAAAATGTAAAATCCATCCCGAGCTCATGGGCCATACACAAAAAGGCAGCAGGCCAGATTTGGCCTGAGAGTCATAGTTCACCTGCCCCTATATATATTTTTTGTTTGTTTGAGGCAGAGTCTCACTCTGTAGCCCAAGATGCAGTGCAACGGTGTGATCTTGGCTCACTGCAACCTCTGCCTTCCAGGCTCAAACAATTCTCGTGCCTCAGCATCCTCACTAGCTGGGACTACAGGTGTGCGCCACCACACCCAGCTAATTTTTTGTATTTTAGTAGAGACTGGGTTTCCCCATGTTGCCCAGGGTGGTCTTGAACTCCTGAGCTCAGGTGATCCGTCTGCCTCAGCCTCCCAAAGTGCTGGGATTATAGGCGTGAGCCACCGCGCCCGGCCTACCAGCCCCTATATTGTTATTTATTTAGAGACGTAGTCTTGATGGGTCACCCAGGCTGGAGTGCAGTGGCGCGATCTCGGCTCACTGCAACCTCTGTCTCCTGGGTTCAAGTGATTCTCCTGCCTCAGCCTCCACAGTAGCTGGGACTACAGGCGCGTGCCACCACGTCCAGCTAATTTTTGTATTTTTTAGTAAGATGGGGTTTCACCACATTGGCCAGACTGGTCTTGAACTTCTGACCTCAAGTGATCCACCTGCCTCGGCCTCCTAAAGTACCGGGATTATAGGCGTCAGCCACTGCATCCAGCCACCAGCCCCTATATTAAGCTGTTTTGAACCCAACCAGGAGAAACTTGAATTTTGTATTGTTTCTAATCAGTTATTTATAGATTCCTTGTATCTGAGGCAGAGAAAAAGTGACTTTGAGAATTTTTAAAGGGCAGGAATTTCTCAGGTGTGTTTGTCATTCAGGTATTCTCAAAAAACAACTATGTTTGAGTGCAACATAATTTAAAAGACAGAACAGCTAAAGGAGTAAGTATAGGTACATGGGTATGTCTTAGATGTTATTTTGGGACACCAAAAACTTCAGGGAAGAAAGGGTGAATGCCTTGTGAAGGTCTGGGGCTTCCAACCCACCGGAGCAAGCATGTCACTTGTGTCACTTCACTCTAACTATAACCACCAAACACAGTGGGTAATGCTCCACTGTACAAAGTATGTGAATAAAGTCAGTTTCAAGTCATATTTAATACTTTAAAACAAAAGTCTAGGAAGCCCAGTGTTTGTCATGCCACCTTTTACCTGCCTCAGTTTTGAACAATTTCAAGTTTGACGCCAGAATTATTTTCATGTGTATTACAGTGCTCTTTAAGTACATGCACCTCATGTTTCAGAGCACAGCCTTTTATTTAAACTTTAAGAGAAAAAAATGTTTTCTGGCAGTGGCCATGGCCAATTTTAGTCTCTGAAAGTTTTTCTGTTAAGAGTCCACAAACATAACAAGAAACGAACACGTGAGTAAGAAGGAATGAGAGTTGGAATGGGTCTTATGCAATACTTGAGACTGTGTGAAAGATGTTTGATAGCACATGTATTCAAAATCAAATAACTGCTCATGCAGAGAAAATCTGTGGTCATATTCAATATGCCCAAACCTAGGTGGGTGTTCCTGTGACGAGGCCTGTGTCTTATTCCTCACTGTATCTTTACTTTGCAAATAGTAGGCACTCAATAAAAATTAAACAATGAATTAACTGTATGGCACTATTCGCAAGATAACAATGCCACCTGCCTCACTGAATTGGTGGTTTGAATTCTGTGACAGTAAATAATGTTCAATAATAGTAGTATTTTTATCCTTATTTTTTTAAAAAAAGAATAAACCAAGGCTTAAAAAGATTATATAACTTCTCCAACTGAGTGATACTGAAACTCTGGTGTACTAACTTCAAAGTCCTTACTCTCTCTGATTCCTATTAGCTCAGAAACTTCATTTAATTCTGAAAATAGGCTTAGTATAACTAGGGTAAAAAAAAAATATTACCTAAGCTGATTAAAAAAAAAAATCCAGGCATAAACAGACAATGGTTTACCTTTCTTGGCTAACCTATACTTCTGAATAAGGAAAATGATCATTTTCTCTACATTAGGGGACAAAAGTGGCAGAAATACAAATCCCTTCTATGACCAGATAACTACATCACCAGAATGGGTGACAAAATATTTCTCTTTAAACAACTAGAACAGGCAATACTTAAGAATTACTCTTCCTCTTTTAATTAAATTCTAAGCAAAAAAAAAAAAAAATCTAGTTGTTCGAAAGAGCATTATAACTATGTAAATAACTACCTCCTTGGCATATCCGTTATTTTACTCATGAGTACTTTGGCTATTGTCTGAAAATAAAGAAAAGATTGGTTTAGAATTTTTTTTATATAACTTAATTTTTTCAAAAAAGGAAATTCCTCCAAACCCCGAAATCTGAAATTAAAACTGTTTTTGGTAACTTCACTCTTGGATCCACTGTAGACTGGAGTCTACCAATAAATGTTGGTTTCGGAGGTCACTTCCAATTGTCTATCTGGTTAGCAATACAGAGCTCAATATTTTCACTAACCTCACATACAAACTTCGTAACAATTTAAACTCTGAGACTTTTAAATTGTTTAATCCAGTCAATTCAAAGTTAACACATTAAATGTAGCTAAGAGACACCTGACATAGTAGGCAGTAAGCTCTAATAATGTTAGTGTCAATAATAGTCCTTTAATGCTACCCTCTTCAAAAATTGGTGAGTCAACAATTTTAAAATAAATGTTTCTTTAGCAAATTACAGTTATTGCAGTATAGCTGTCTATGACAAATACAAATTTAATAGAGAAGTTTTAAGCTTGTCAATTTGTCCTTGTTACATTTAAATAGAGAATTTAAAATAAACTCTGGAAGTTAGTTTGTAAGAAAAAGAACAATAGTACACAAAGTATAGATAACCTTCCCGCAATCTAATCAGAATATTCAAACACTTAAATTAAGACCTTCAAATTAAAGTACTAAATAGTAAATGTAGTTTAAAAAAAGGAAGTCTCTCTTTACTGCAGCCTTCTGTCATCAGTAAAACAGGAACACCCCAGGAACAGAGAAATCAGTTAACACAGTATTTTAACACATAGGCTTAATGTTGTAGAGGCTTTCAGAACCTCAAATCTAAGAAATTTTCAGTAGTTGCAACAACAAAAAAAATTATGTTGTTTTAGGGAAATTCACTCTGAAAGCCAAGAACTCTAACCTTTTTAGTTAAAAAGGTTTCCAGATTTTTGATGTCCTTCCTTCCTAGGCTACATTCAATAGTTCCACTGCATTCCTTTGTTACACCATTTCAGTAACAATCTCCATGACACCCCTCCCCCAACCCCAAACCACCACAAACTACCCCCCTTCATCAAAACACAGACAAAAACATGTTCCAATCAGCCAAAGAAAACTCTCTTTAAACTAAGGGGAAAAATCAATTGTTTTCAATTTAAAATATTTCTGGTGATTATATAATTTTTAAAGACATAACAACACTGCAGGTTTGGAGAAGGGGTAAAACAACTTAAAGGATTTGTGAAGAAATGGGCAAAAGTATTCTGGTTTTGCACAGTTCCAATCAGTACAATCTTGATATTGTGTTCAGTCTTTAATTACAGACTAAGAGGTTACTTTTCAATTAGTACTTCCCAAAGCTGCATCCACTTAGGCATGAATCCCCACTGCACTTACTAGATTAGATGTCTTGACCTTTAGCCAACCATGACTTTCCACTCACCTTAGCTCTTCCTCCGGTAACCCATTTACTCTCAAACTATCGGGACGATCTCGTCTTCTCCTGTAGAGACGTGAATGTGAAAGCTCTTTAAGCTGTAATGCAGTCATACTTCTCTCCACACATCAATTGCTGACACTTTAAAGCATTTATGCTCAGCAGTGTGGCTGCCAGGGGAAAGCAGTGTCCCTTGCGGAGGGACCTCAGCACACCTGACTCAGCCTTAGAAACCTCCAGGCAGGCCAAGCTGCTGAAGCACAGCTTCCTGTTTCTCACTGGTGCACACCCTCCTCAGCAAGGCACAACTTGCCTTATCTCTGGGCCTCGCACCTTGGGGAGGGGGGAGTCGGTGACCAAGAAGGCAGGTTACTTACTTGTTTATTAATAAGCAAAATTTAATTGTTATGAATAATCACACCAATTCCTTTAAAAACCTTGCCAGGACCACTCTGAACTAAAATTGGGCTAAAAAGCTCCAGTAAGGTACTCGCTAAAGAAGGGTCCTGCTGTTTTATTTGCCAGGAAATCCATCAACACTTCACAGGCAGTTGTCAGTTTAAAGAACCGCCTGGTTATAGTGAGCTCCTTAGGGACATTTTCCTTAAAAAGGAGAGGAGGGGCAGAATTCTAAAGGGAAGCAGTCCAATTCCTCCCCCTTACCACACTCTACTCTAAATCCTCTTCAGAAGGGAAGGAAGTGTCTTTGGTCCACCCACCCCTCATTAAATATTACTGAAAAATTCATAACTGAAAGGAAGATGGTTTCTTCATTCATTCATTGTAATTACTGTCTGTGAATAATGCCCTCTCCTAGGGCAGGCCACCCCAGCTGACACAATGCTGTGGGCTTTAAGGTGGAATGGGTCCTATATACCCTGTATTTATCTGTACATTTGACCTCGGAAAGTGACAATGTTAGGAAGGTTTTGGGTGTGGGGATGTGGACAATAGAGGACAGGTTTGGGGCAAGTCCTTCGTCATCCAGCTCAAAGTGATGCTACCCAACAGCAGGCACAGCACAGCCCTCCAATCCACTTCAGTCCCACTGGGAACATAGGACCACACCACAAACACAGGCTACCTCCCAGCAAGCTCTTAGCCAGTAGTTTGACTGCATGGTTCTAGGAATTTCTCTCTGGTCAATTTATACCAGCCTCTTTTCCTTTTAGAACCTTCTCGACAAGAGCACAGAGAAATGGGTCCAATAATATTTTTACACTAAGAGAGAGTTATTCCCATCTCTGAGAGAATCGGCTCTATATATACAAAAATTAAGGCAACCCATAGGAAAGGGAAGTCTATATCTTATTCCTTCACCCAGGACACAGATGCTAGTTCACCTGAGGGCTACCATTTGTTATGCTAGGTCCATGGCCCCAGGAAAAACAAATGACTTTTCATAATTGCCATTCAAACACAGCATATGTTTTTAAAGATGCAGGGAAAAAATTTACAATTTTTGTCACTACACTAGATTTAATGAGTGATGAAACACGTTTTAAAAAATCAGTTGACAGTTACATCTGTCTCTGGAAGGGTACACAAAAAACCAGTAATACTGGCTGCTTCTGAGGGACCTGGGGAGACAGGAGCAGAAGGAAGCATTTCCACTACACACCACTCTACACCTTCTGAACTTTGAATATACTGCCACTCAAAAACAAATAGAATTTAGAAGATTTAAATACCAAACAATTTGGTTTACAGTTACAGAAACATTTGAATTTAGAACTCCTAAAGTATCCAATTCTGTCTGGTTTTTTTTTTTTTTTTTTTGGGACAGAGTCTCCCTCTGTCACCCAGGCTAGAGTGCAGTGGCATAATCTCAGCTCACTGTAACTTCCGCCTCCCAGGTTCAAGCGATTCTCGTGCCTCAGCCTCCCCAGCAGCTGGGATTACTGGTTTGCACCACCACGCCTGGCTAATTTTTGAATTTTTAGTAGAGATGAGGTTTTGCCATGTTGGCCAGGCTGGTCTCGAACTCCAAGCCTCAAGTGACCCAACTGCCTCGGCCTCCCAAATTGCTGGGATTACAGGCGTATGCCACCATGCCCAGCCTTCGTTTTTTAAAATCGAGACAAGTTAAAAAAAAAAAAATGAATAGAAATAACCACTAATCTTCCCTGTTTTCGCCTCACCATCAACACAGAATACACGCCTAATGAATAAAATACAAATCAATTGTATATTCATTGCAAATACAGAAATCCCAACATTAAATATGACCTGTCTCCATAGGAAATGTAAATAATTGCTTATTTTTAGAAGAGTTTTTAAAAATTAATGCAGCTTGCTGACAAGGGAAAAGAACTTGGTGACTACTAAAGATTAACCAGACAGGAAACACCTAACTGTGTAGAATGAATCCTGCATTTGATGAGACTAGCGTTAAAAGGATGTGCAGGGGATGAGACAGGGTGGGGGAGAGCAGTAACAGGGACAGTTAGTTACCAAGCCATAAAACAAACGAGCTGAAACAATTCTTGCCCTCTGACTTTTAAAAAGGCTGTACTGACAAACAGGAACTTCAGCAAATCAATGTTTATTTTCTGAAGAAACTGCCACAACTGAGTAGAAGTAAATTCTGGGCCTTTGGGGAAGGCCCTTTTAACCAGGATCTTTTTTTTTTTTTTTTGAGACGGAGTCTTGCTCTGTCACCAGGCTGGAGTGCAGTGGCGTGACCTCAGCTCACTGCAACCTCCACCTCCCTGCAACCTCCACCTCCCGGGTTCAAGCGATTCCCCTGCCTCAGGCTCCCAAGTAGCTGGGATTACAGGCACGCACAACCATGCCTGGCTAATTTTTTGTATTTTAGTAGAGATGGGGTTTCACCATGTTGGCCAAGATGGTCTTGATCTCCTGACCTTGTGATCCGCCCGCCTCAGCCTCCCAACAGGCTGGGATTACAGGCATGAACCACTGTGCCCCGCCTAACCAGGATCTTTTCACTGAAGATAGAGAGAGAGAGAGAGAGAGAGAGAGAGAGAGAGGACTGCTTTCCCTCCCCAGCACCCTTCAGACAGCAGCACATCAGCACAGGGAAGGGGGGCAGATGGGCAAACACCCAGCACACACAGCAGGGCCATGACAAAGAGAGGGAGGAGGAGTCCCCATCTATTTTTCCTTTCAAATGTACTTTCCCATGGAAATGGAATTATTAATTATGCCTGAATTCTCAGATCAGGCCCTATTTAAAAGGGTTTTAAATTTCAAATAAGTGTCTTAGCATGATTTTGACAGTACAGAGGGAGGCCTGTATAAATGCATTTTCTGTGGGTTTCCAAATAGAGATATTTTTCATTTTAGCACTCTAAAAAAATCTTTGAAGGTCAGTCCAGACTCTCATTCAATGCAGAATTCCCCACCATCATTTTCCCCATGGCCTCATCCCTATACAATATCTACGACCTGGGATTTTGTCTCTTCTTGGACACTTGCAGTGATGGGGAACTCACTACCTCATAAAACTCCCGGGGCTTTCCCCCACATGCCCAGTGGTTCTTAAGGAACAACAGTTCACAAAAACTGGGAATAAGACATTTGCCTTAACAATTGGTCTGGCCCTAATTACAACTTTTTGTCCTTTTTTCCAAACTGTTGGGTTCTCCCTGAATCTGTACTTTGACTCCAGCAGATCTCACACCCTCATCCCAGCTGAGAGGACTGGACTCCAAGAGGTCCCCGGACAGACTGTGCTTCCTCTCACTTTCTAGCCTTTGCACATATGGCTTGGTAAGACTGGAAGAAGGATCACTGGCAGGACTAACTCCTGATCATCCCACTAAGACTCACTACAAGGATCATCTCTTCCGAGAAACCTTTCTAAACCCCATATCCCTCTTACCGCTGCATCTATAGGGCCAGGGACATGGAAGACAGTCACGTTTGTTAAATAAGCTTTGTGCTTCAGTTGTTCAACCAATTAATTTTGAGAGCCTAATCATTTTACGATGTTATGTTTGAGAAGAAATCTCCAGAGTTTTGAAGGTTTTTCATTTCTGCATGTAACACTCAACGTTACCTAAATGATATTTTAAAAGACACACTTGTTCTACAGTTTTGGAAAAATTTACTTTCTTGGTGAGACTAAAACTATGAAGATTTCATATTTGTGGAGTTGAACAGTACCTTCCACAAGTATAAACATTTTCCATTTGTGATAAGAATAAAAAATTAGCCTGGATTTTTGCCTAAACTTGTCATAGTCCAGCTTTTAGCATCCTGTTGCCATTAACCCCTTCAGATACAAGAGGGTAAAGAAACCTAATTAAACATCATTAATCATAAATATGATTGATTAATCATTAATCAAAATCATAAACATCATAAATATGATCATTAATGTTACTGAATCATCAATTATTTCTCCTATACAGAGTTAAGAAAGCTGCAAGCTGGTTTCCATAGCTAACTGGGGCTCACTGCCAGTACACTAGGTACTAATGGCCCGTAAACTGGTTGAGCAGCTGTATATTTCCAGGCCATTAATTTCCTTGTGTGACATAAAAGAAGAATGTTATGTTTTGCAGCTAACTTTGCACTTGATGGAAATGAATCATTTTTAGTTTATGTTTTATCTCATAAATAATCATTTACAGGGAAAAGCAAATTTTATCGAATAAAGCAAGAATATCCCTCCATACTATGTCCAACACACATTCATCTGGCAAACATTTATTTGCCAGCCAAGCTGTCTTCCTAAGTGAGGTCTCTCAAGAGTGCTCTAGGCTATAAATTTGAAGGAAGAACAGGGCTATGTATCTGCTGCAGAAAAGGGTTCAATGATGTACCATTGTGAGTAGGCTCAAGGTCAAGCTAACTGGAGCAGAGAGTATGAGAAGGCAGAAGCAACTGTCCACAAAAACTGTTCACTGTGTGGAAAAAAAAAAATCACCAAAATATGGTCCCACTCACAAGCAGATAATATTGCAACTGTCTACAAGCCCCTCTGAACTTTCTCCTTTATCAGGCTTCCTGGACCTCTGACACATCTGAGTGGATAGGCTGAGCTGTCATTAAAGCTCATATGAGGCCAGTGTGGTGGCTCACGCCTGGGATCCCAGCAATGTGGGAGGCCGAGGTGAACAGACAGCTTGAGCCCAGGAGTTTGAGACCAGCCTGGGCAACACAGTGAGACCTTATCTTTACAAGTAATACAAAATTAGCTGGGCGTGGTGGTGAGTGCCTGTAGTCCCAACTACTAGGGAGACTGAGATGGGGGTATCATGATCACTTGAGCCTGGAAGGTCGAGGCTGCAGTGAGCTATGGTCACACCACTGCACTCCAGCCTGGGTGACAGAGTAAGACCCCTATATCCAAAAAAAAAAAAAAAAAACACCCAAAAACAAACCAACAAAAAACAACAACAAAAAAAGCCCATGCAAACTTGCCTGTGTCATTCTCATACAGCAGCCTCTTCCACAACCAGCAACATGGGGCCATCAACAGTCTTCAGTTTAGACCACTAACAAATGTTCTCAAAAGCCACGGATACAATATGCAAATTTTCCAGGTATATTTCCAAATAATTTAGAATGCAATTCTAAGTAACCTAACCAATCCCACATTTTCAAGGGGCCAAGGGAGAGTACAAGGTAGGTTAGTGGAAGGATACAAGAGGTGACCAGTAGACATTTAGCTGACAAGGAAACTCCCTTGCTGTGACTACCTTATAAGTACACATGAAGTCATTTAACTATCACAGTCCTCCATTGTTCCATTTGGATCAGAAGTGGCTGAATTAGGTGACCTCCATGGTCTTCTCTGCAGGCTAACATTACTTGGTTTTCAGACAGGACCTGTGCAACATGACTCCCTGACTAAGCACACTTCTCTCCTTCTTCATATAGTCAGAAATCTCATTCCTGAATAAAGCAGGTACATATGGGCAGGCTCTGCACATTCAGCAATTTCCCAAAGGCATCAGTGTGCCAGGCCTTTGGGGTGTGGAGAAGAACCCTGAGCAGCCTCTGGGCTCCCCAGATCCTTCTCCACAAACACCTTTTCTTTGGTCACAAAGCTGCTTGAGGATAAGAGCTCTAGAGTAGATAAGGACCACAAAAAGGCATGCTGATCACCCTAGCCCCAACATACCCCTCACCCCGCCCAAAGAGAACAGAGGGTCCTCCTCAACAGAGCGCTGACCTTTCAAGGGAAGGAACACAGACAGAAGCTTGCAGCAGGACTGCACTTTTCCTCCCTGAGGGCAAAATATAGGGTATCTCACTCAATGTAGTAAACTTGCTTCTGGAAAACTACACATAAAGCTAAAACTTTAGCACATAGAATAATTTTTCTTTCCCTAAATGAACTTATTTTTAAAAGGAATTCTAGTGGTACTCTTCACAAATGAGAGCTTTTCCACAAATCCAGATTTTCCCATAATTTGACTTAAAACTAGATACATATATATGTATTGAAATCACTTTTTAGATATTGTTTCTATCCATTCTGCCTCTCCACCAACTATACATACAACTATATGCTATAGATTCTAGCGTATCTATATCTGCTCAGCATATTTCTAAACTAAACCGTCATTACAAAAAAATCCAATAGGTTAAATACTTCTGTGTGAGAGGAGAAATGTAACAGTTACTTGCAAGCTAACAGTTCCGATATTCTGAAGACCAGAAAGAAAAAAAAACGGTTCTTCTCCCTGCCCTGGAATTCAAGGGGTGTGTCTTAAAAAATAAACCACAATTCCTGCCCCACCCCAGTATAGGTTCATGACTATAGCCAATATTGTCAACACATCAACTTTCACTTCAAAATTGTTTTTACCAGGTTATCAAAATACTCCCCAGGTTTTGTGTGAAGTCTAATCTTAAAGGCAACAACGCACATAACAAGCTGTGTGGCCACGTTTCTGATATCTATATTATCCCTTTATTTATTATTTTTTCCTACCTCCGATATAAAAGTTCAATTCAATGACACAAATAGAATTTAGAAATTTAAGGGTATCTAGCCCTAAAGACAAAAGTTTTTCAAAAACTTTTATTTCCTATGTAGTGTTACTATGCCAAAGTGACTGATGGTAACTGAAAATGATAATGTAAACATGTACTTGGCATAAAGGTGTGTTCATGATCTACCATTGAATGAAAAAAAGACCATAGGCTACAAGCTATGAGATTCTATTTCACATGAAAAGACCACATATGTACATATCATGTATGTGTCCACACCCTCCCCAGCATCTAGAGGAGTGTCTACCAAGACATCTCTGGTTGGCAGGGACTGGAAGCCTAGGCAGGGTCTGGGTGGTGAGAGAGCAAGTGCAGGGCAGTTCACGTGGAGGAGACGCCTGAGCATGGTGAGGACCTGTCAGGGGGATGAGACTGGCAGAGGCATGGGCCTTCCAAATCCGGACCACAGGTTTAAAGTGGATGAGAAAAAAGCAAAAGTCACATGCTGAGGGTCTGTCATCAGCCAAGTATAAGAAACAACACAGAAGGGTGCCTGGTGTGCCCCCAACCCAGCTGTGCACCTCACATACCTTTAGTGAGCATCTAACCTAGGCTGGGGTCTGCTCTTAGCAGCAGAGACTCAGTGGCCTCGTGGAGCCTGCAGTCGAGTAGGGGACACTGGTATCAACCATATAATCACAATTTAAAACATGTCAAGTAGTAGAAAGTAGGGTGCAGAGTGGATGCTGACAGCAGGGAGGGGAGCAGGACAGCAGGGGCAAGCTTCCTGAGACAGAAACATTGGATCTGATCCAAGAAACCAGGCTCAAAAGCAAGAGGGCCGGACCCTGTGGCTGCGGGGAGAGCTGGGAGGTGAAATGAGACAAGAGACATGGGTGGTGGCATGTTTCAAAGGGCCTGGTGTTCTTCACCCTGAGAGGCAAGGGCAGCCCGTGTCTTAAGCAGGGTACTGACAAGATCCCATCTGTTTGCTGAGGACCCCTCTCTCTGAGGCAGCAAAGGCCCCAGGGTAAGGACCAGCACAGCTGTGCAGAGCCACATGGCAGTCCAGGGAACAGACAGCAGCTTGAACTAGCCAGGGTGGTGACAGAGAGAACAGCAAGGAGAGTGGACACAAAGATGTGTAGGAAGGGAGGGGAGAAGGGCAGACTGGACACAGAGGGCCAGGGAGGGAGGCAGGAAGCACCGACACTACTAACGTTTCTCCGCACATTCTTTTGTGGACATAGCAACAAACAGACCTGGTGAACTACAGCATGAGCCAGACGTACTTCATGTTGCCTTAATCTTGTCCACAGAAAGGTAAGCGTTTTAAACCTACTTTGACTCTAATAATAAAGACTTTTACGAGTTTACAAAAGAAAAAAGCTAGGACATAAAAATGTTTGCTTGTATTGTAAAGCTCAGTCAACTATTTATGTAATATAATTATTACTAACAACTGAGGTTGGAGTACCTACCCAGCACATTATGTGTTATTAACCTCCATCTCAACCCTATGAGGCATGTATCACAATTATACCCATTTACAGATGGGAAAACTGAGTCTTAAAGCAGTTAAACGACTTGACCAAACAATACAACCAATAAGAGAGTGTGGATCCAACCCAAGTCGATTTGACTGAAACAGGAATGTTTCAGTCATTAAACTGCACTGTCCCAGGGCCTAAAACATTCTCCCCCACAGACCATCACAAGGTCAAGTCTGAACTAGCATTGCCTCTTCAACACTGACAACCTAACCCCGGAAGCTTCTGGGAAACTGGGTGCATAACAGGTGCAGGAGCCGCAGCACAAGTCCCGGAGTGTAAACACTGACTAGAAACTACCCAGACACCTCAGCCAGCCCACACTTTCTCTCCCTCCAAATGACCCAGACCTAGTCCACGTGAATATTGTGAATGGTCGGTTTGAGGTTTCTGAAAGGAGCCTCGTGAGGTGCTCAGGTGCAGTCCCCACTCATGTGTATTCCTTTTCAGCTGGTTTTCTCCTGCAGGTTTGGAGGCAAAAGCTAGTGAAAGAAAGTGACCTTCTACGTAAATGAATTCCTAGATTCCTTAGGAGTCTTTGGGTCCAAATTACCCAAACTACTTTATTTCCTTTTAGAGTACATGGAATTTTTCAATGTTTCCAACAGTTCTGGGAAAAAAATAAAAAGGCAGATTCTAACAGGTTTTCTTCATCATAGCAACTATGCTGAAACCAAGGGTACTGTTGAACAGCAACACGCACTGGAAGCAATACAAACAGCAAACTTCAGGAGGGCGTGGGTGTATGAAGAGGCAATGATGATGTGTGACCACACCGATTTCGGTTCCTCTGAGAACACTTCATACCACAAACACACTTTAGAGCTCAAGCCAGTCAAGCAGCCACTTGCTCCTACTGCTTCATGCAAAAGAACTCTGGTAAAGAAGGTGATTTTAATTCTAAAACAAAAATCCAACCAGTCACTCCGTGAGACTAATAAAAGAAAGGCCTGAAGTTTTAATCCTCCAATCCTGATCTCAAGAACCCCTGCCAAGAGAAAAAACTCACTCTTAGGGCATATATATATATATACATATATATATATTTTAGATCATGGTTCACAGCAACTTCTGCCTCCCTGGCTCAAGCAATCCTCCTACCTCAGCCTCCTAGTAGCTGAGACTACAGGCTCACGCCACCACACCCAGCTAATTTCTGTATTTTTGTAGAGACAGGGTTTTGCCACGTTGCCTAGGCTGGTCTCGAATTCCCGAGCTCAAGCGATCTCTACGCCCTGGCCTCCCACAGAGCTGGGATTACAGGCGTGAGCTACTGCACCCAGCCTAGAGCCAATATTTTTGATTGATCAAAACATACTAGGGAACTATGTTCTACTGAATAAAAATTCCCAAAATAGAAGTGAAATACCTCAAAATGTAATGAGACCACTATATAGAACCAAAGCAAATGCACTATTTCTAAGGAAAGTGAAAAAAAACACTGATACATTATTTTTTAAATCAGAGCCTTGGGGAAGACCCAGTTCCTTCCCCGGGGCTCAGTATGATTTAGGAAATAGCAACTTGGTCAAGAGCTAGATGTACTGAGTGCTTCTTATGCGCCCAGAACTGTGATAAGCACTTTGCATACACTGGCCAAATTTAGTTTTTACAATAATCCAATGAAATAGTACTATTATTATTCCCATTTCAAAGGTGATGAGACAGACATAGAAAGTGTAACTTACTATACAGTTACTACATAATTGAGTGGAAAACTGAAACCTGGCCTCAGCCTGGTTTTAAACCATAACAGTGTACTGCCTTCTAGTCAGAAAATGGTTATTTTTCTCAGCAGTAGATGAGAACTTATAATCAGAAATCATTTAAAAATTCAACCATGGCTAAACACAATGTGGTATCCTGGACTAGATGATGGCATAGAAAAAAGACATGATGAAGGTAATGGAAGGTGCTGACAAGAGGGGAAGCTAGGTGAGGACTATGTGAGGATCATCTGAGCTCCTGACCTCTGCAACTTTTCTATAAATCTAAAATTATTCCAAAATAAGGTTTATTTTAAAAATTCAAAACTTTAATTCTACATGACAACAGAGCTGGTATCTCTGTCAACGACTGGAGGAAAAACAGAGAAGGGGTTTTCCTGCAGATTAAGAGACTTAACAGACATATCAATCAAATGTATTATTAAACTATGGCCTTTGTTTAGATCTTGGTTTAAAGAAAACAAATGTAAAAGGCTACTCTTGGGACAAGTGAGGATATTTGAGATTATGGGTGGGGTACTGGACGGTGATAAAGAATTATCACCCATTTGTTAGATATGGTAATAGCATGTCCATCTTCTCAGAGACCAGCTTATAAAAGAAAATGTCCATCTCCTCAGGGACCAGCCCTGAGGTATTTTGGGATGAAATGACCTGATGTCTGGGATTTACTTTTAAATAATTAAGAAACAAAAGAAAAAAGAATATGTGAGGCAAATATGGCAAGACAGTATTAAGTGTGGGTGATGAGTATAAGAGGATTGTTTCTTCTATTTTTATATTAGAATGAAAATTTTCAGGCTAGGTGTAGTGGCTCAAGCCTGTAATTCCAGCACTTTGGGAGGCCAAGGCAGAAGAACTGCTTGAGGCCAGGAGCTTGAGACCACCTTGACCAACACAGTGAGACCCCATCTCTATTTTTAGAAAATAAAAAAGAATATTTTTATAATAATACACACGTACACACACAAACACACACACACAAACACACATATATTTTTTGTAACCGAGTCTCACTTTGTTGCCCAGTCTGGAGTGCAGTGGCACGATCTGGGCTCACTGCAAGCTCCACCTCCCAGGTTCACGCCATTCTCCTGCCTCAGCCTCCCAAGTAGCTGGAACCACAGGTGCCTGCCACCACACCCGGCAAATTTTTTTGTATTTTTAGTAGAGACAGGGTTTCACCATGTTAGCCAGGATAGTCTTGATCTCCTGACCTCGTGATCCGCCCCCCTCGGCCTCCCAAAGTGCTGGGATTACAGACATGAGCCACCGCGCCCGGCCAATAAAATATTTTTAAGTTAAAAAAAAAAGTTCAACCGTGGGGATGAAAACAAGCATAACTTCCTTAAAGCCAGAACGTCATACACTGCTGTATACGTGTGCAGTGTGATGCCCCAATGGCACAGCAGAAGGCATCACGTCAGGACTCCTGGGTTTTCTGGGTGCTTCCTCTAATGAGAGATCTGAAGTATCGTATCTGAGGATGTTAAATAGATTGCCCAAGATCATATGAAATACATTAAGGGATATGTTACATTGTGAAAGAATGGCACCAGGAAAAGGGAGGAGAGAATATTCTAGGTGGAGAGGAGAATGCAAAGGCATGGGAAGGTGGAGAAGTGAGCCAGGGAACAGTGGGCGCCTCACTCTGGAAACAGTAGGAGCAATGACTGCGGGGAGCTGGGAAGTTTAGAGTCAGCTTTTGAAGAGTGAGAGCCAGGCTGATGGGTTTATGTGACGGGTGATAAGCCGCACAAGGTTAGAATTCCAGGTGGGGAGGGGTGCAATCCTGGAGACAACCAGTTGTGGAAGCAGCTCCAGGCAGCAACACCTGCCATGGGGGAGGGGAGAGAAGACTCCAGAGGAGAAGCCTTTATGCTTTGCCAGGTAAACAGGTTGCTAAGAAAAAAATCAAACAAGATTAGCACACACAACACAGGAAATTATTTTGCATGTATTTAGCCAGATCATGCCCCAAACAAGAACACTTCAAACCCTCAGTACTCTCGAATCACCGATCCCACCCTCTTTTTCTATTACTCTTGGGAGATAACCCCACCTACGTTAGAGAAAACAGAAGTCTTCAGAAAGACGCCACCTCAGCTGTCACCAAGCTATTGTCCCTACTTCTTTCAGAGTGCCCTCTGTTCAACTGCAAATTAAAATATAGCACAAAATTAGCCCTGCCCCAAGTCTGTGTTACTGTCATCTTGTTCTAGTGGCAGTAATGACAGTAATAATCATGGTGTTAATGCTTCACATACTATTTCATTTGATCCCCCTAACACCCTGTGAAATGAGCGATATCCCTATTTCTTGGAAGTAGAAACTGGGCTCCCAACTGATGAGTGACGGAATGGGCATCAGGGGCCCCATCTATGATCACTCTACTACCCTGCTTCTCTCAAGATCAAGAAAACAGATTTCTAAAATTGTGATGTCTTCAACGAAATGCTGTATAGCTGTAAAAGAAAATTCACTGAAGCACAAATCTACATAAATAAATGTTTTAAAAATGTGAGTGGGCTGGGCGCGGTGGCTCACGCCTGTAATTCCAGCACTTTGGGAGGCCGAGGTGGGCAGATCACGAGGTCAAGAGATTGAGACCATCCTGGCCAACATGGTGAAACCTCGTCTCTATTAAAAATATAAAAATTAGCTGGGTGTGGTGGTGGGCACCTATAGTCCCAGCTACTCGGGAGGCTGAGGCAGGAGAATAGCTTGAACTCGGGAGGCGGAGGTTTCAGTGAGCCGAGATCACGCCACTGTACTCCAGCGTGAGCGACAGAGTGAGATGCCGTCTCAAAAAAAAAAAAACAAAAAAAAGTGAGTGAAAAAGGCAACTTGCACAGTAACACAAACAGTACATACCAAGTAAAATATAAATGAAAGAAGGAATCCCAAGCACCGTTAAGAATACATAAATGTGTAATGAAAGTATAAAGATATGCACAAAAGTGAGCCAAACTCCATTAAGGAAAGGGTTTCCTCGTGGAGGAAAACAGGAGAAGGGAATGTGATTGGAAGAGGAAACTGAACCAAGAGACCTCAACTCTGTTTGTAAGGTTTTATTTCTTGAGGTGGGTGGTAGATATCTGGAGGTTCCTTTTATTAATTTCAGTATCTTCATTATTTTTAAAAGAAGGAAAGATGAAGATGCAAAGCAAACACTCTGAGTATGTAAGTCCACAAAGTTTCAAAGCACTGTGCCTGCCACCATGTGGATCCTGAAGATGTTACAGGCACACAATTTTCAGAGGATGAAAGAAACAGGCATTAACTCTGAGACCAATATCACATGCATGTTACCCACAGTGAAAGCCCAAGGAGCCCCTACTTGATACATAACCAATATTAAAATCATATCCATTTCCAAATAATGCTTAATAAAACAGAAGACATAAAACATTATGCTAAGAGCCCACTCAAAGGAAGACGAGAAAAGTTAAGGGATATAAACCATAAGACTAGCAAAAACAGATGGGAAAGACTGGGTTTCAGGCACAATTAACAGGTAAATGAGGACCTGTGAACTGACTTTAAGACCTGGAAGTAAATAAGCAAAAAGAATACAGTAAAATGGAACTCCACCCATGGTATTAATAATTTCACTTGTAAAAGTTAGTACTTTTAATACGCAAATTTATTAGAGAGATCAATACCTCTTTTCTAGTTATATCTAGGTTAGAGAGAAATACCTAAAAATTAAACCATGGTGAATCCTACTAGATGCACAAAAATACACCCTGGTGTAAAAATCACTTCTATATGTGCACACATGTACTATTTATGTGATGAAGATACCAGACAACTGGTGTGCTCAGTTATGTTCTATTTGTGTTTCATTTGGAGGGGGAACAGCTCAATATTGTGCAGCAGCACTCACCATGTCATGTATCTTGATTCGATGTGTCCCTCATCACCTGGCTATCCAAGCTAAGCTCTCCATGCTCATAGATGGCACCCTCTCACTGTGTCCTCACATGCAGGAAGGGGCAAGTGAGGCAAGCAGGCTCCCTTGGGCCTATTTTATAAGGGCACTAATCTCATTCATGAAAGCTCTGTTCTCATGACCTAATCATCTCTCCAAAGGCTCCAGCTCCTAATACCCTCACTTTGGGGTTAGAAGTTCAACATATGAATTTTGGGGAGACATATTCAGACCACAGCAGCATGGTACATGAGACATACCCTTTACTGCATACTCACCTGTGTGGCCTCATTCCAATCACTTTTTCCCTTCTAACAACTAATTGTGCTGTATTTTAATTTCCCAACCACTTCCCTAGACTCAGCACACTCTTTTGTGTTTCCAGATCTACCATTTCTCTATGTGGATAAACCTCCAGCCTCTCTCCTCACATAGGACTCCCACAATATTCCCATTTGGTGGAGCCTTCCAGAGCTCCTCCAGGGAGGCAGTGGAAGCTGTTCTCACCTCTGGGATCCTACTGAACTTTAGACAAATCTATTTTGTTGCACTTGCTGTATTGTGTGTTGTTTATACGTTGGTTGCTCTTCCTCACTGAAATGTGAGCTCTTCAAGCCTGGCAATAGTAGGTACCTAAGAAATGCTTCTTGAATGGTTGAATTCAGTTCAGAAGCTTCATAGAAACATGATAGTGCTAATAAAATTGTAAAAGTACCTTACAAATTGTGATTTTTTTCTTACTAACGTATACACACATGCACATATACTGAAATCTGCCCCCCTTCCAAAAAAAGTCCTCGATTCAGTGACAGAGTTTGCTGGTGAATCCAGCTGGCTTCTTATAAAGAATCCCACACCTTGGTGAATTTTTAAAAATGTAAAGTCTGACCTTCAGCTTCTGAAGCTGAGCAATCAATGTTGTCAGCACACCTAAGGTAGATCTGCCACTCAAGCATCCTCATTCACCCACTTTTAGGACTGATGTGTAAAGCCAGAACTCCAACTTGCAAACTAAAATATCTAGCTTTCATAAGTAATGTGTTCTCTCCTAGACACAGGTCAAATGAAAACCTAAGTTATAATTAGAAGGTTGTCTGGTGTGCCTGAATTCATAAAAATAGTTATACAGTCTGAATACTCAGTGACTACAACAGCCAGATTCACCTCCCCCAAATTGGGGGCAGAGCTGGCAGCAGGAACCTGGTACTTGGGCCCGAGGGCCACGCTGCCTGGCCCCCAGGCCTGTTTGCCAGCTTCACCTCTGTGACTGCCCATACACCTGCTGCTTCCATGCTCACCGGGCCTTTCAGATGGTCATGTCCTTTCTTTACATACACGTCCAGAGCCACTCCATCCCCTTTAGGAGACTACAGAGCTCTACTCCTGTGTCAAGTTTGAAGTTTCACTCTCAGAGCATCTGACTTCTTTTCTTTCCAAGTTGCTCTTGGGTCCCTCACTGCAGTCAAGTATGGCCCACAATACATAGATAAAACGAACTTGGTTATAAGGATGAAGACTATACCGGATGGCATTCTCTAAGTGGGGCATCACTAAGTCCAAACACTGACACATTCTTCTGCTTGTGTTTCTGCTTATGTGAAGCCATGTGCTGGGCATGTACTAGGTACTGGGCAGACATTTTTGGAATGAATAAAGAGGAAAATGGGGACAGCATAAGAAGCTGAAAGGAATAAATTTCAGTAAGTTTCAAAATATGGAAATTAAAAAAAAATTTTATAAAAAATTAGGTATTTTGAGCGAGCTCTTTAGCTTGACACACGTAGGTTTCTAAGATACATGCGACAGAAACCACCTTGGGTTAATTTTAAGCAGAAGAGATATTTAATAAATGATACTTGAATGCTCACAGACTCTGCAGGATTAACAAAGAACCGAGCTTGTTACAACACCTTGCCCAGCGGGGGAAGTCTGTCCCCAGCCCTACACCTCCGGACACAGTGTACCACATGGACCAATGCTGGGTACTGGGCTGTGCTGCTCACACTGGGTCCCACTGCTGCCCCTAAACAATGGGTGTCATGAGTGCTGTTACAACCGTGCTCTCCAGAAATGATTCCAGGCAATCCCTATTTCTTTGCATCTCTAACTTTCAGGTCACAGTCCAATACAGGTGTACCTGACGGCCAGAGCTCAAGGCACATTCCTGTGCCTCAGCTGCAGCTGCAGGGGAGGTTAGGAAGGCAGGCATCTGGCCCTTCCAGATTCTCAAGAGGGAGCAAGCTTCAGTATCCTGTTCAGACTCACAAGGTGGGGAATCACCAGACAACTGGATTCCAATGAAAAAGGAACTATGTGGCATTAATCCCTGACCCATCAATCCTTCCTGCAGGTAAATTGCTCTTACCTGGCAGAGATCGAATTTCAGACTACCAAGTGCTCCGTACAGTTGAGACGCTGCCTTACTGTCTGTCCAACAGACTCCACTCCTGCTGGTCCCCTGCTCCTCCTTCATCCAACTCAGAGGAGCAGGGACAATGGGGGCAGTCTTAGACAACTCTCTAGTGCTCTTCCAGGACAGAAAGAAAGGAAGCTAACTAATGCTAGTTACAAGAAACCCATCTTGAGGAAGGGGGATGAGGAGTAAGACTTGTTTTAAGGTAATTAAAATATGTTAATATCCAGTCATTTCTATTAGAACAAAATTTAATTTGAGAGACTAAGGATAAAAGATCTGAATGCAGTAACCATCTAAAATTTGAAAATGTTAATGTTTTCAAAAATTGCTACAACTCCTCTATGGCACAAATCATCAAACTTCTGTAAAAGGCCAGATAGTAAATATTTTAGGCCTTGCAGGCTATAGTCTTTGTGGTGACTAGTCAACCCTGCCCTCATGGTTCAAAAGCAGCCACAAACAATAGTAAAGAAGTAAATGTGGCTATGTCCCAAGAAAACTTTATTTATAAATAGAGCACTGAAATTTGAATTTCATATAATTTTCATATCATCCTTTTATTTTTTTCTCAACCATTAAAAAAGGTCAAAATATTATTAGCTCACAGGCTGTAAAAAATAATAGGAGGCCAGAATAAAACTAGAAATAAATAATGAGGAATTTTGGAAACTATATAAATACATGGAAATTAAACAATATGCTCCTGAATGACTAGTGGGCCAGTGAAGAAATTAAGGAAAATGAAAAATTTCTTCAAACAAATGATAACGGAAACGTAACATACCAAAACCTATGAGATATAGGAAAAGCAGTACTAACAGGGAGGTTTATAGCTCTAAATGTTTACATCAACAACAAAAAACCCTTCAAATAAATAACCTAACAATGCATCTTAAGGAACTAGAAAGGCAAGCGCAAACCAAACCCAAAATTAATAATAGAAGAAAAGAAACAATAAAGTTCAATAAAAAGTTTTTTTGAAAATTAAACAAAATTGATAAACCTTTAGCCAGACTGAGAAAAAGAGAGGACCCAAATAAATAAAATCAGAGATTAAAAGGAGGCCAGGCATGGTGGCTCACAGTACTTTGGGAGGCCAAGGTAGGCAGATCATTTGAGGTCAGGAGCTCAACACCAGCCTGACCAAGAGGTAAAACTCTGTCTCTACAAAAAAATAAAATAAATATAAAAAAATAAAAAAAACTTAGCCAGGCATGGTGGCACACACTTGTAATCCCAGCTAGTCAGGAGGCTGAGGCAGGAGAATCACTTGAACCCAGGAGGCGGAGGTTGCAGTGAGCCAAGATCACTCCAGCCTAGGTGACAGAGCAAGACTCTGTCTCAAGTGGGAAAAAAAAAAAAGGAGATGAAAAGGAGACATTACAACTGATACTGAAGAAATTTAAAGGATCATTAGTGGCTACTATGAGCAACTATATGCCAATAAATCGGAAAATCTAGAAGGAATGGAAAAATTCCTAGATATATACAACCTACCAAGATTGAACCATGAAGAAATCCAAAACCTGTACGGACCAGTAACAAGTAACGAGATCAAAGCCATAATAAAAAGTCTCCCAGATGATGGCTTCACTGCTGAATTATACCAGACATTTAAAGAAGAACTAATATTAATCCTACTCAAACTATTCTGAAAAATAGAGGAGAGGCGAATACTTCCAAACTCATTCTACAAGGCCAGTGTTACCCTGATAACAAAACCAGAAAAAGACACATCGAAAAAAGCAAACCTGGCCAGGCGAGTGGCTCGTGCCTGTAAATCTCAGCATTTTGGGAGGCCAAGGCAGGCAGATCATTTGAACCCAGGTGTTCCAGACCAGCCTGGGTACCATGGCGAAACCCTAAAAATACAAATACATCCCTACAAAAAATACAGAAAATTAGCCGGGCATGGTGGCACATGCCCATACTCTCAGCTGCTCAGGAGGATGAGATGGGAGGATTGCTTGAACTCAGCAGGTTGAGGTTTCAGTGAACCATGATTGAACTACTCACTCCAACCTGGGTGACACAGCAAGACCCTGTCTCAATAAAAAAAATAATAATAAAAGAAAACTACAGGTCAATATCTCTGATGATTTTGATGCAAAATTCTTCAACAAAATACTACGAAACAGAATTCAACAATACAATCATTCATTGTAATCAAGTGGGATTTATCCCTAGGATGCAAGGATGGTTCAACACATGCAAATCAATCAGTGTGATAAATCAATCAATGTGATACATCATATCAACAGAATGAAGGATAAAAACCTTATGATCATTTCAACTGATGCTGAAAAAGCATTTGATAAAATTTGGCATCACTGGCCGGGCACAGTGGCTCACGCCTGTAATCCCAGCACTTTGGGAGGCCGAGGCGGGCGGATCACGAGGTCAGGAGATCGAGACCATCCTGACTAACACAGTGAAACCCCATCTCTACTAAAAATACAAAAAATTAGCTGGGCGAGGTGGCGGGCGCCTGTAGTCCCAGCTACTCGGGAGGCTGAGGCAGGAGAATGGCGTGAACCCTGGTGGGCAGAGCCTGCAGTGAGCCGAGATCGCGCCACTGCACTCCAGCCTGGGCGACAGCGAGACTCTGTCTCAAAAAAAAAAAAAAAAAATTTCACATCACTTCATGATTTTAAAAAATCTTCAAAAACCTGGGTATAAAAGCATACCTCAACATAATAAAAGCCATATATGACAGACCCACAGCTAGTATCATACTGCGGGGAAAAACTGAAAGCCTTTGCTCCAAAATCTGGAACATGACAAGGATGCCCACTTTCACTACTGTTATCAACACAGTAGTGGAAGTGCTAGCTAGGGCAAGCAGAGAAGAGAAATAAAGGGCATCCAAATTGGAAAGGAAGTCTTCAAATTATCATTGTTTGCAGATGATACGATTTTATATTTGGAAAAACCTATAGACTTCACCAAAAAACTATTAGAGTTGATAAATTCTGTAAAGTTGGAGTATACAAAATCAACATACAAAAGTCACTACCATTTCTATATGCCAATAGTGAATGACCTGAAAAAGAAATTTAAAAAGTACTCCCATTTACAATAGATACAAATAAAATAAAATACCCAGGAATTAATTTAACCAAAGAAGTGAAACATCTCTACAATGAAAACTATAAAACACTGATGAACAAAATTGAAGAGAACACCAAAAAATGGAAAGACATTCCATGGGTTGAAAGAATCAATATTGTTAATATGTCCATACTACTCAAAGCAATTTATAGATTCAATAAAATCCTTATCAAAATACCAATGACATTCTTCACAGAAATAGAATAAACAATTCTAGACTGGGTGCAGTGGCTCACACCAATAATCCCAGCACTCTGGGAGGCCAAGGTGGGTAGATCACCTGAGTTCAGGAGTTCGAGACCAGCCTGGCCAACATGGTGAAACCCTGTCTCTACCAAAAATACAAAAATTAGCCGGACGTGTGTGTGGAGGAAAAGTTAAATACTAAATTTGAACTCAATTGAACACGGATACAAACAATGGTCACCAAGTCCTGAAACAGGTTGTGTGAGCCCCTTGAGGCATTCATCCAGCGCTGTTTCGGAGAAATCTCTATTTCAATCTATTCTTACACGTTAGTTATTGAAAAACAATAGACAATCACAAAAACAAGTTATGACCTTTTTGTGTTCCTTAAGGCCAGTCACGAAGGGCACTCGTGACTGGGTCTCATGCCAAACAACTTGTTACAAAAACAGCTAGAGTCCCAGACTGCACCGAAACTTCATGAGACCTTCCCTCGCTGTGCACAGACAAGTGGCTGACTCTGGAGCCCAGGCTGTTGCTTCCCGGTCTGGTGATGAATCCTCCATAGTTTGGTGAGTGTAAAAAATATATATATATATCTTTTCCCTTCTCCCCTTCTCATTGCAATTTGTTTATTATGTCATTTGTTTATCATATCTGCATTGCCATTTATGTGGGATAAAGCTTGTTTACCCTTAAAGGTATTGTGTGTGTGTTTTTCTTCCCTCCTCGGGCATCTCCCGCACAGAAAAGCATGGTGGTGGGTGCCTGTAATCCCAGCTACTCAGGAGGCTGAGGCAGGAGAATCACTTGAACCCAGGAGGCAGAGGTTGCAGTGAGCAGAGACTGCACCAATGCACTCCAGCCTGGGTGACACAGTAAGACTGTGAAAGAAAAGTGAAGAGAAGAAAAGAGAAGAAAAGAGAAGAGAAGAGAAGAGAAGAGAAGAGAAGAGAAGAGAAGAGAAGAAACAAACAATTCTAAAAATTTATGTGGATTCACAAAACACCTGGAATAGCCAAAGCTATCTTAAGCAAAAAGAACAAAACTGGGGGAATCACATTACCTGATTTCCAATTATACCAGAGAGCTATAGTAACCAAAACAGCATGGTATTGGCATAAAAACAGACATATAGACCAATGGAACAGAATAGAGAACCCAGAAACAAAATCCACACACCTACAGTGAAGTCATTTTCCACAAAGGTGCCAAGAACATACACTGAGGAAAAGACAGTCTCTTCAATAAATGGTGCTGGGAAAACTGGATATCCATAATGCAGAAGAATGAAACTAGACCCCTACCTCTCACCATAAACAAAAATCAAATCAAAATGAATTAAAGACTTAAATCTAAGATCTTAAACTATGAAACTAGTATAAGGAAATGTCTGGGAAACTCTCAAAGACATTGGTCTGGGCAAAAATTTATTGAATAACACCCCACAAGCACAGGCAACCAAAGGAAAAATGCACAAATGGGATCACATTAAGTTAAAAAGCTTCTGCAAGGCCAGGCACGGTGGCTCACGCCTGTAATCCCAACACTTTGGGAGGCCAAGGTGGGCAGATCACCTGAGGTAAGGAGTTCAAGACAAGCCTGGCCAACATGGCGAAACCCCGTTTCTACTAAAAATACAAAAAATCAGCCAGGCATGGTGGCGGGTGCCTGTAGCCCCAGCTACTCGGTAGGCTGGGGCAGGAGAATCGCTCCAGCCCAAAAGGCGGAGGTTGCAGCGAGCAGAGATTGCGTCACAGCACTCCAGCCTTGGTGATAGAGTGAGACTCCATCTCAAAAAAAAAAAAAATAAAAAATAAAAAAAAAACCAAAAAATACAGCTTCTGTACAGCAAAGGAAAACAATCAACAAAGTGAAAAGACAACCACAGAATGGGAGAAGATATCTGCAAACTAACCGGCTATCTGACAAGGGATTAATAACCAGAATATATGAGGGGCTTAAACAACTCTATAGGAAAAAAACCGAATATAATAATCTGATCAGAAAATGGGCAAAATATATGAAAAGACATTTCTCAAAAGAAAACATACAAATGGCAAATAGGCCTATGAAAAGGTGCTCAACATCACTGATCATCAGAGAAATGCAAATCAAAACTACAATGAGATCTCATCTCACCCCAGTTAAAATGGCTTATATCCAAAAAGACAAGCAATAACAAATACTGGTGAGGATGTGGAGAAAAGGGAACCCTTGTACACTGTTGGTGGAAATGTAAATGAGTACAATCACTGTGAAGAACAGTATGGAGGCTCTTCAAAAAACTAAAAATAGAGCTACTATAGGATCCAGCACTCCTACTGCTGGGTACATACACTAAAGAAAGGAAATCAGTATATCAAAGAGATATCTGCACTCCTATGTTTATTGCAGCACTGATCACAATAGCCAAGATTTGGAAGCAACTTAAATGTCCATCAACAGACGAATGTAAAGAAAAAATGTGGTACTTATACACAATGGACTATTATTCAGCCATAAAAAAGAATGAGATCCAGCCATTTGAAACAACATGGATGGAACTGGAGATCATTATGTCAAGTGAAATAAGCCAGGCACAGAAAGACAAACATCGCTTGTTCTCACTTATTTATCTAAAAATCAAAACAATTTAACTCATGGACGCAGAGAGTAGAAGGATGGTTACCAGAGGCTGCAAAGGGTAGTAGTGAGACGGGGAGTGGGAAGGGAATGGTTAATGGGTACAAAACATTAGTTAGAAAGAATGAATAAGACCTAGTATTTGATAGCACAACAGGGTGACTACAGTCAATAATAATTAAATTGGACATTTAAAAATAACTAAAATAATATAATTAGATTGTCCGTAACCTAAAGAATAAATGCTTGAGGGGACAAATATTGCCCCCCCAATAAAATAATTAAACAGAAACAGGAGGTAGATTTGGCCCACAGACTAAAGTTTAGAGACTCCTCCTCAATAGGAAGAACTAAATACCATATTTGACAAACTTAAACAAAACATCATTATTATAGAGCCTTGAGAAAACAGATTTTTCTTTGTAAGATGCTAACTCCTTAAACAAAATAGCAGACACCACAATTCCTGAAGGAATGAATACCTTAAAGACCCACACAACCACAGCTTTTTGAAAGACCAGGGCTACGTTTACAATGACAGGAGAAACAGACGCAGCTTCCATGATGCCTGAACTGGCATAAACAACAGAAGAAATGAACAGTGTCAGACTGGCACACATCTGCCTGGCCAGGGCCTCACTCCCACACTCCGTCTGTTCTCCCAAAAGGATTCCCCCGCTCCCCAGATGGCTAGTATCCAACCATCAGGGCTTAATCCTAAGCAAAATATCGAACTAGCTGTTTTCTTCTCACTGGCCTGGTATCGGCAAAGCTAACCATCCGGCTCTGCCCTACCTTCAACTTTCCTTCCAAACATAGTACTCCTCAATCTCTCCTTCCTCCTAGCCTATACAAAGTCACAGTTTATGTTAATTTTATTAAAGCTATGGCAACAACAACAAAAAGTCTCAAATCACATCTAAGACATACCAGGTGACAAAAATTCATTTATAAACTAAAAAGTTTGGATAAAGTAGACATTTGTTCTAGTTTACTATGAACTGATGATATACTGGCAAACTTACTAGATGGAGGGCTTTGAGCCAGCTACTTACACATCAGGTCCTAATCTATGAAATAGCCCATGCTGCAGTTGTAGGAATGAGGGGTAAAGTTCATAAGCCACCCAGTGCACAGCCAACCACAGAGGGTGCTCATAATTGGTAGCTATTCCTAGCATGATGAGAAACAAGGATATAATAGAAAACATTCAGAATTCATCTGTAGAACATGTGGGAGAAGGCTTTAAAAAAATAGCATTTCTGGCCAGGTGTGGTGGCTCACGCCTGTAATCCCAGCACTTTGGGAGGCCAAGGCGGGAGGATCTCCAGGTCAGGAGTTCAAGACCAGCCTTGCCAACATAGTGAAACCCTGTCTCTACTAAAAAATACAAAAAATAGCCGGGTATGGCAGCGGGTGCCTGTAATCTCAGCTATTCGGGAGGCTGAGGCAGGAGAATCGCTTGAACCTAGGAGGCAGAGTTTGCAGTGAGCTAAGACTGCATCATTGCACTCCAGCCTAGGCGACATGCAAGACTCTGTCTCAAAAAAAAAAAAAAAAAAAAGCATTTTTGCATGTATTATAGATAAGCGAAAAGGAGAAAAAAGAAACATGCACAAAGAAATTCTTTTAGCTATGCAGGTAGAGATAGTCTGTGTGTGTGCCTCTGTCTCTTTCACACACAGACAGACACACACAAGCAAGCACATACACAGGAACCTACAATGGCAACCTGCCATAAAGAACTTGATGTTGTATGCTAGAAAACATCACCCTCTAGTGACTGCTAGTGAATTTGCTGCTCATTCAATTATCAAGAATTCACAATGTTTTAACTCTTCTATCCAAAAAAAGCCTTTAAAAAAGTCTTCAGAAATGCAATCATCATTACAATCACGTGTTGCTGTGGCTGGACTGGGGGCATGAATTCCTGGAAGTTATACAAAAACTTTCTATGCATGTGCCTTTGTGCGTTTTCTTCTATGAAGGTCCTAAGTGTTGAGTCTCAAAGTGGTCTGTGAATAAAAAAAAAGATCAAATTATCTTTTTGATCAAGCGTGGTGGCTCACACCTGTAATCTCAGCACTTTTTTTGGAGGCTGAGGCAGGCAGATCACCTGAGGTCAGGAGTTCGAGATCAGGCTGGCCAACAAGGACAAACTCCACTTCTACTAAAAATACGAAAATTAGCTGGGTGTGGTGGTGCGTGCCTGTAATCCCAGCTTCTTGGGAGGCTGAGGCAGGAGAATCACTTGACCCCAGGAGGCGGAGGTTGCAGTGAGCCAAGATCATGCCACTGCACGCCAGCAACAGAGCAAGACTCTGTCTAAAAAAAAAAAAAAAAAAAAGGATGTTTTGTAGGGAAATTAATGAACCATCCCAAGTACTTCAAGTTCCTATTTCCTCAACATGCCCCCCTCCTTTTTTTTTTTTTTGAGACAGAGTTTCACTCTTGTTGTCCAGGCTGTGCAATGGTGCAATCTCAGCTCACCGCAACCTCTGCCTCCCAGGTTCAAGCGATTCTCCTGCTTCAGCCTCCTGAGCAGCTGGGATTACAGGCATGCACCGCCACGCCTGGCTAATTTTGTATTTTTAGTTGAGATGAGGTTTCTCCATGTTGATCAGGCTGGTCTCAAACTCCTGACCTCAGGTGATCCGCCCATCTCGGCCTCCCAAAGTGCTAGGATTACAGGCGTGTGCCGTGCCCGGCCAACATGCCCTTTCTTTACATACACCCCTAATGGGGAATGTAAAATCTGAGACCTACCTAACTGAATTCCATTGATTTGTTCTGTAAATCATTTTACATTTATGTTAATCTTCCAAAAAGTGTGCTCCCATTTTCCCCACCTCTTATTTTTAAGATGTTGTCATCATAGATATCACCAGACTCCTGAGCCACCGTCTCCGGCTTTTCTGCCCCTTCCACAGCTACAGCTCATCTTCCACAGACCCTTTCATTTCCTCCTTTGGAAATTAAAGACAGCACATGCTCATTTATCTCACACTCTTTTGTAAGAATTACAAATTAATTTGTATTAATACTAAGAGTATTAACTATCGTTAATTAGAAATAAGCTGAGAAAGATAAAGTACCATACAAATGTTGACCGCTGAATGGCTACAGGGACACAGGAAGTCAAAACAGTATCAAGTCTTTCTACGTCTGCGGCAGAATGCCAAAGCCCTGACACACATCCTTTTAGCAGTTTTAAGTCACTTCTGCAAGTGAATACTAGGAGATCGTCCCTTACTCCTGATCTTTGCTCTCGGGGGCCACTTCAGCATAAGCCTTCCACCCTCCACAGATAACCTCAGGTTCTCCTCAAGCCTCTAGATCTTATTTGACATTTTATTATAGGTAGCAACTTCTTGTATACTTAACACTGTTGAACTGTTGAGTTTAAAAATGATTAAGATGGTAGATTTTACGTGTTTTTTACCACAATAAAAAAATGAGGCTCCAAATGAGCTGCAAAGTGAGGGCCCTAAAAGATTATATAGGACTCTAATTCTAATCCTTTTCATTTTTCAGATGAAGGAACAGAATGAAAGTCCCATAGCTGAGAGCCAAGAACAGGACCTGGGGGGGTACACTGATTCCTAGTACACAGTTTACTACAAAACAACAACAACAACAACAACAAAATAAACCAAGTACAATGGGAAAAACTGAAGAAAATAGTTAAGTGGGACAAAAACAATAAAGTAGGCAGAATCACAAAAAGAAAGAAGACCAAGGGAAAATTTCAAGAACATTTTTTAAAGTAAGAAAGCATGGAAGAAATGACTGAATATTATAAATATAGGATGGTCCCTGTTTTGCTGGAATAGCAGTCTCAAACCATCATTTATCTTGGTCTGGGTGGAGCTGAGGTCTGGGAATTCCCATATAAGGTAGCTTGTTCATGCTTACTTCCTTAAGCACATATTACACCTCCTCATCTGAAAAAGGCACTGGAAGAAAAGATTCTTTGGGAATGACATCCACACATACATTAAAGGCTGTGGTTTCCACTCCTAATGGTTAGTAGATTTGCCAAGACACAGCATCCTCGCAACCCCCACCCAAATACGGTTCAGCATCTAGCAGTCAACACCACAGAGGCTTCCTGTGGTCACGACTGGCAGTGGTGATAAAGGTCGGTATGACCTTACTGCTTTCCATAAATAGCCCTTCAGTCAGTAATGTCCTTGCATGATATGGTCACATTCTTTCCTTTCAAGAGCAGCCCTGCTTTTATGTATGGTACCTTCCTTCCACAGAGCTTTCCATCTCAGGTGAAGCTGCTTTCTTGCCCCACCATAATTCCTCTCAATGACTTCAAAGAAGGGCCTCTACCTTCGACTTTTTTTTAGGATGAGTCCCTCTACCCTTTTTTTTAGAGCTATGCTGTCTACTTTTGTAGCCAGCAGTCACATGTAGCAACTTGAAATGTGGCTAGTCTGAATTCAGATGGACTTTAAAGTACCCACTGAATTCTCTTAGTAATTTTAAAATGCTGATGACATGATATGTATATAGCTTGGACATGATGACAGTTTGATATACTGGGTTAAATTAAACATATTATTAAAATTAATCTTCCCTATCTCTTTTTGCCTGTTTTAAATGGCTACTAGAAAATCTTAAACTACACATGGGGCTACATTGTATTTCTACAGGATAGCACCATTCTAGATAGTATAATAAGCCCTGCTTATTGAATACGCTCAGTAGAAAGAAACCCTGGAATCCCTTCATTTCAAATGATCTCTTGTCGGCCAGGCAACTTTCTTCGTCTGCAGGTGAGATTCTTCATCTGTAATGTAGACAAAATAAACCCCCCTCACAGACTGGTAAGGACTGAGAACACAAAGAAAGCATTTTAAGCATTCAGCAACACTAAATGTGTTCTCAGTAAATGTCACTTCCCTTTCTGTGGGTGCATTCAGTAGCTGGTTTAGTCATCTTGGGGTTAGTCATTGAATGTCTGGATTCCAACCCTCTTTGTTCCTTCTCCACTCTAATCACTTCCACAGAATTCACCATAACTTATAGGGCAGGGGTGTGTGGTGAACTTTCTTCCCCACAGCTGAATATTTTGTTCCTACCACTTGTCGACCATATCCTTCCCACCTCTTCTCTGCTGGTCCATTCATTAATAAATTATTAAAATTAATCTCAAAATTCTGGCTGCTGCTCATTTTCTCCTTAGGGCCGTTACCAGTAGCTCACTGCTATTGTCTGAATTTAAAGGGAGCTTTGTTACTATTCTAGCTATTTCATGTGTGAACACTTCCTTCCCCTCAAGTGCATGGATATCCTTTACTTACCACTAGGG
Organism: Nomascus leucogenys; assembly: GCF_006542625.1. Lineage (NCBI taxonomy): Eukaryota > Metazoa > Chordata > Mammalia > Primates > Hylobatidae > Nomascus > Nomascus leucogenys. The sequence goes on from NC_044394.1 coordinate 75,718,549, forward strand.
TCTCACCAGATATGTAATGACTGCAGGATTCTACAATAGTCCTAGAAATAAGTAAAATAAAACTGAATGTTGACTTTTAATTATTGACCAGGCCAATCAGGATTACAGGAATGAAAAGTACCTTTCATGACTAAGAAATCACATCTGACTTGGCAGTCTGGTGTTTATTTCTGGCTGGTTTATATGTGGAAAATTCACTTTATGATTTCTTCCCAGCTGTTGCTAGCAGTGTGCTAGGCTGGCAGCCCTGAGAGTTGAATCACCCCCATGGATGATACTATTTTCTCCTTCCCCACCCAACCTTTCCCAAATACTTGGCATTTTTTAGTATTATACGGGTGCTAATTGTTCTGAAAGTCTGGCTTAAATTAAAGTTTATTGTAAATTGACATAATTTAGCATCTGGGTATCATTCTGCCTCTATGTCCCTTTTCACAAAGACAGCAACTCCAGGTCTGGGTAGGCTTGAGAGTGGGGATGGAGAAGTAACTCCGCCAAGACCTTTTCCCCAGCATTCCTTTATAGAAGGCAGGGGGTGAGAAGGAAAGAATTAGTGAGGGAAAGAAAAGGCAATTGAAGGGGAGAAGATTTAAGAAAGAAAAAAGCAAAAGAAAGAGAAGAATGGCTTTTTTCACAGTAGAAGTCACACAGTGGGAGGCTTGGATAAGGTTTGGATATGTTTGGAAGTAGAGAAAAACCATCAGACTACAAGGCACTAAAGTGAATTTGGTTGCTTTCAAACCCTGAACTCTGGTAATTCTGGATCTTAAAGGAGAGATGCATAAATGATGCAGAGTAAACTAAAAAACAAAGGCAGAGAATGATTGGAAGTCCCTCAAAAAGTTAAACATAGAATTACCACATGACCCAGCAATTCCAGTTCTGGGTATATATCCAAAAGAATTGAAAACAAGGATGCAAACAGGTATGTGTAAACCCATGTTTACAGCAGCATTATTCACAATATCCAAAGTATGGAAACAACCCAAGTGTCCTCCACAAGTGAATGTTACACACATTTTACTATTAATACAATAAAAAGGGGAACATTTGTTGTCCACCTAGATCCCACCAAATATCAAGCTAGGATCCTTTTACATGCACTACTCACAGATTAAATACTATCGCCATTTACAGATGAGGAATCTGCAACTCAGATATTAAATAATTTGTTGAAAATCACACAAGTGGCAGAAGTAAAATTTAAACCCAAGGTCTTTCAACTTACACCACAGTATTTCAAGGATAAATAGGCTCAATGAATAAAGAACAAGCGAGAAAAGTATATGCTCCTTATGGTCTGAAACTGTTAAATAAGTGACAAGAAAGACCATAAACATCTGAACCCAAAGAACTAGGTAGTCTAAATGTCTTCCCAGGCTGCAAACAAACTTTCTTTTAGCATAGCACATTTTAAAGCCCTATAAGGGAATCTTGCCTCTTCTCCACACACCTCCCTCCCACACAAATTGGTAAAAGTTATTTTTCAATTTTCTAGATTCTGTACTATATGTCCCATCTGGGCTGATAAAGTATCCTTTTCTCCCAACAATATTACCATACATTTGTGGCAACATTTGGGGTATAAAATACCTCCCCACCTGCCATTTCACTTACTTTAATCAAGCACTCTACAGGACATCAACATTTCATCCTGTAACTATTCTGACAAACTGTGCCCCAGAAGTGACACACTGACTTAGAGCTAAAACACTGCTCCTGTATACCTCTTTCTCCTGGAACTAATGGGTCAATCAACATATTGCTAACTTTTGGGCAAGACCCAATTTAAAATCACTGTTAAGTCCCCGCATTAAAAAAACAAAACTAGGCTGGGCGTGGTGGCTCACGCCTGTAATCCAAGCACTTTCAGAGGCCGAGGCAGGTGGATCACCTGAGGTCAGGAGTTCGAGACCAGCCTGGCCAACATGGTGAAACCTCATCTCTACCAAAAATACAAAAATTAGCTGGGCATGGTGGTACGTGCCTGTAATTCCAGCTACTCGGGAGGCTTAGACAGAAGAATCACTTGAACCTGGGAGGCGGAGGTTGCAGTGAGCTGAGATCACGCCACTGCACTCCAGCCTGATGACAGGGTGAAACTCTGTCTCAAAAAAGAAAAAAAAACTAAAAACATTTTTACAAGTTCCCTTAAAAGGCCAAGCATGGTGGCTCAAGTCTGTAATCTCAGCATGTTGAGAGGCCAAGGCAGGAAGATCTCTTGAGGCCAGGAGTTCAAGACAAGCCTGGGCAACACAGCGAGACTCTGTTTTTATAAAAATTTAAAAAATTAGCCAGGCATGGTGGTGTGTGCTTGTAGTCACAGCTATTTGGGAGGCGGGAGCAGGGGAATTTCTGGAGCCCAGGAGGTCAAGGCTGCAGTGAGCCATGATCATGCCACTGTACTCTAGCCTGGGTGACAGAACTAGACCTTGTCAATCAATCAATTTAAAAAAAAAAGTTTCACTGAAGGCTTCCTCTTTTTTTCTGGGAACTCGCAGAATTACTGACATCAAGAAACTATCAATGAGACTTCAGACTCCTTCCCACGCCTCTGACAATGCCCAGGTTCAGGCCCCACCACATCATTTGCTCAGTCCTTTGCTACAGGATGTTCACACATCTGGCATTACCCATGGAAACCATTTCTCGGTCACCTTTGTGTCCCCAGAACCTAACACAGTGCTTAGCATGGGGCAACCACTCAAATGTCAACTGAATGAAAGACCCACTGACACATCCTTTTGTATGGTATTGCTATCTTGCTCTTTAGTCCTTCTAATCCATTCTCTACACTGTAATATTAGCAAACACTTCACTGCGACATCACAGATGCTTCCCTAATGTCCCCAAACTTTACACTGCCCTGAAGACCAATACTCCACATACACCCTCTCTCCCTGCCATTCTTAGCCTTCAAACATTCCAGCACAGTGGATAATTTTTGAATTTCTTTCATTCATTCAACATTTATTTACTGAGCACTTACTGCTCTGGGCACTGGGAATACAGAGGTGAACAAGAGGAAACAAGGCCCCTGCTTTAACAAATCTTCCAGGCTAATGCGGAAAACACAGCACAGAAAGGAATAGGGCAGGGGGTAGATCCAGAAAGCACTTGCAGCCCAGAATAAAAACTGGATGTTATTCTAGGTGAGATGGAAAGGCAATGGAGGACTCTGAAGAGAGAAGTAACATTGACCTGCAAATCTTTGCTCGAGCTGTTGCCAACTCTGCCTAGAACAACACTTTTTTCCATCATTTGTCAAATTCTTCAAAGCCCAACTCCAAAGTCACTACCTCCATGGTGCCATCTCTTAGAATTAAAGGGGGTTCCCCGCTCTTTTTGGTTAGCCTCAAAAATTGGCACTACCTGTGATGGCCTGATGTTTAGTTGTTTTTGTATATTTTTTAAACTACCACCAAGTGCTTATGTTCATTCAGAATATTTTATTCTATTTTCATTCTATCAGCTATGCAAAGTGCCTTGTTGTTTGCAAACTGAAAAGCATGTACCCTTTTTATCAACTGAAAGACCAAATTAAAATGATCATCCTCCTTTTAATGTTTTCTTTCTTATCCATGAAAAATACTTATGTTCTCCTGTTCATTATAACTATTGCTTATTTCTTGATTATGTATGTGAATGTACATATATACACACGTGTACATACACACAACGTACATCTATATAAGAGACTACCTTACACATGCAGTCAGTATCACTCTCAATGTTCTTGAAGGTTAACTGTAAAATCAATGCTTTTGCAAATACATTTAAATCTCTAGGAAGTCCACTGTATAAGGCAAGTCATGTAGTAAAGTAAAAGATTCTTTTGTGGGTAAATAATCACCCCTTAATAAATGTTTTCCAAATGCAGGTCTGAGGCATTACAGTTCCTTTAAGAGTGGCCTGCTGGGGAAATTCCACCCAACAGCAACAGAATGCATATTCTTCTCAAGTGCACATGGAACCTTCTCCAGGACAGGTCAAGAAGACTGAAATTATATCAGGTATCTTTTCTGATCACAATGGTATGAAACTAGAATAGTTTCTACAGTAACAGGAGGACATGGAAAATTAACAAATATGTGGAAATTAAACAATACGCTCCTAAACAACTATCGAGACAAAGAAAAAATTAAAGGGGAAATTAAAGAAGAAAATAAAGGAGAAATATAAAAAAATCTTGTGACAAATGAAGATGGAAATACAACATACTAAAACTTACGGGATGCAGCAAAAGTTAGTGCTAACAGGGAAGTTTACAGCAATAGACACCTACTTCAAAAAAGAAAGATCTCAAATAACAGCCTAACATTACACCTCATGGAACTAGAAAAATAACAAACTAGCCCCAATGTTAGCAGGAGGAAGGAAATAACAAAGATCAGAACAGATATAAATGAAAAAGAGACTAGAAAAACAACAGAATCAATGAAACTAAGAGTTTGTCAACAGGTACAAAATTAGGAAGAGTAAGTTCTGGTGATCTATTGTACAGCAAGGTGATTATAATTAATAATACTGTATTGTATATCTCAAAATACCTCAAGAGGATTTTAAGTGTTGTTACCACAAAAAAGTGGTATTTTAGATGATTGATAGGCTAATTACCCTGATCTGGTCATTGTACAATGTACATATGAACCAAAACATCACATTGTACTCCATAAATAAATGTGCCAATTAAAAATAAAACTTTAAAAAAGACCAGTTTTTTTTTTTTTTTTTTAAACAGCGTTTTACACGTTAATGAATAAGAGTAACTCCTTACTTAGTTATAGCTGCTTTCTTCTTACCATGACAGGACAAAAGTTCACTAAACATATTGCTAAATAGTACATTTCCCCACCAAAGACCCTAGGCAGCAGAAATAATGTTTTAAAAGAGTAATGTAATAAAATGCCAAAGGCATTACTAAGGTCTTTTATAGAAGGCTCTGCAGGATATAAACCATATGACACTAAATACCGCTTATCAATTGTTTTTAAATTTTTCTTTGCAAACAAAAGGCACAGTTTCCCTTCCACACCCACCCTACTTTGAAACCAATAAAACAAAGTTTTCACATATTTCAATAATTAAATACACATCTACAAGATACAAGAACCACAGTCATAACCTCTGCAGCAGGGAGAAAATTTTAAGCAGCATGGCTGAAGGTTACTACAACTCACCCAAGACTCTTTCTGCATAGAGAGTTTCAACAAATATCCTTTAGATTTGCTTCTTAAATAACTGAGAAAGATAGGTCATAAGGAAAACAAATCCAGAAATACAACAATACCCTGTGTTTGGCTGATTTAGGCAATCATGTCCATTTCTTCTCTTAAACTTCTCTCAAACTTCCACTCCTACACACTCTACCTGAGGCACCTCCAGCTCCCGTTCTCTTAATTCAAGAGTAAAGAACCTCCCTCCTGGCTCCTACTCTTATTTAACTTACTTATCAGGGCTTGGGAGGCCAGTTTCACATCACTGCGAATTATCTTTGAAAGCCTCTATTTCCTAAACTGTACAGAACTTCCTCATCTTAGCTTTGTCTCTGTTGTCTTGAACTATATTTGAGCCAATGAAACCAAGTTCAGGGTTTTTTTTTTCCTGTATTTAGTCAAATCATGTGACATGGTGTGTTACACGATAACCCCACTGTTCTGAAGCAATAGGACAACACCCCTAAATGTCATAACTCATATCCTGCTAAGTTGTTTTATATACTTTATGAAGTTAAGAAATTCATCTTAATAACTTACTGAAAGCACATATAACATGCAGACAAATATTAAGAAAAATGAATAACTGATCAGCACAGAAAGAGGTAACTTTTAAAAAATGATAGCCTCTGGCCCTCTGGATCTCTACAATAACTACACGTTTGAATTAACGGAGCTTCTTTACGTGCCCTCTGAATGCTACTCTGGGATCAAGCAGCTACTCCACACTACATTTTCCGGTGGCAAGGCGCAGGCCAGCTTAGAGACGGGCACGCCAGGCTCTGGCTGCTCCAGCAGCGGAAATTATTCTTTCTGTCCCAGATATCCCTGACAAACACAGTGCAGAGAAGAAGCAAGGCCAGTGGTGCCAAGGCCTCACATATCCGAATGAGTCACCTCCTGGGACTCCTCAGTGCCAAGTTTCCACTGAAGAATAAGGGATCTTTAGTTGAAGCTAAGAAAGAACTTGAGAGCAATTAATTCAGCCTTCCCCTTCCATGAATGAAGGTGTCCTTGCCTGAATTCACTGAAAATACAGTAAGAAAGCTCCTTTACCCAATTTCTTTATTATAGAGGAATCATTTTTAGGATAACAGCATTTCTAGGACGATAACATAACTAGGGCCTGAGATTAATCTTTACAAACAAGAAAATGGCCAGGTGCAGTGGCTTACACTTGCCTGTAATCTCAGTGCTTTGGGAGGCTGACCTAGGAGGATCACTTGAGCCCAGGAGTTCGGGCCCAGACTAGGCAACATAGGGAAATCCTGTCTCTGAAAAAACAAAAACAAAAACACACCACCACAACAAAACAAACCAAACACACACACACACACACACACACACACACACAAAAACTCCAAGAAAACAACTCATCACTTTTGCTTGTTATCCAACACTGAGACTGGGTACTAGCCACTTTTAGAGCTGGTGACAAGCTATAACCTGAGGGCACCCTGGCAGGTGACTATTTACAGGGAAGGGTTTAGTGCTTGAAAGAGTGGAAGAGCACATCCAAGACAAGCTAAAGGCAGAGGGAGTTCTAAAACTCAGGGTTCTGCCCAGCACTCCTGGGGGAACCTCACAGGCTTCATCTTCATGTACTCTGAAATCCAACGGTCCCAGCTAGTTTGGGAGCTCTCACACAATACTGAATGTAATAAAATTCCAGCCAGAATGTTTTTCTGGCTTTGATTTATTTACTTTATTTTGGGAGGTGGGAGTGGAAGACAGATGGAAGCTGGAAGTGAAAAGGCTGCTTTCGAGTGGGAAGCAGTTCCCTCCCCCATTCCCAGCAGGGACAGTCCTATGTCATGGACATAAACCCTGGGAAGCAGCTGCGATCTCTCTTGGGAGAAGGAAAAGAGAATGGAAGTCTTCTGAGCTACAGCCCCAAAATACAAAATTCCCTCTAGGAAGGCAGCTCGTGATGCTGCAGTTAAAATCTAAAGGAAGGAAACTGGATGCTTTTCTGAGTCCCAGCAGAACATCCTGGGCAGACTGGCATTGTTGTTAACTTCTCTACTCATGGATGGGTCCCATCAACCCTCCTCTGGAAGCCATGCACCACTCGCATTAAGGACTTATCATGCTTGAGGGTCTTCTCGTAATCGACCTCATCCCTTTCTTCTCTCAGCAGATATTACTTTATTACTTACGAAGAAAACAGATCATCTGGAAGGTTCTCTTTCAACTACCTCCCACCCATATGCTTACGCTTCAGGCCTTCAGTCCCAACAAGATCTGTTTGATGTCAGTCCATAAACTCACATCCAGACAGCCACTTTCCTTCTTTTTGGGCTCTTTCCCCCGAAGAGTTTATAAATAGGCTCCAGTTTCTGCTACGTTAAAATGAGTCTATCTTGAGTCACTCTCCAGCTACCATCACAGCTCTCTCTTTTCAGACACCATTTTCTTTTCCCTTTTTTTTTTTTTTTTTGAGACGGAGTCTCGCTCTGTCGCCCAGGCTGGAGTGCAGTGGCGCAATCTCAGCTCACTGCAAGCTCCGCCTCCCGGGTTCACACCATTCTCCTCCTGGAGTAGCTGGGACTACAGGCGCCCTCCACAACACCCGGCTAATTTTTTGTATTTTTAGTAGAGATGGGGTTTCACCGTGTTAGCCAGGATGGTCTCAATCTCCTGACCTCGTGATTCGCCCGCCTCGGCCTCCCAAAGTGCTGGGATTACAGGCGTGAGCCACCGCGCCCGGCCTCAGACACCATTTTCTAAAAGTTATCTCAACTCCTATTTACTCATCAACCTACTGCAATCTGGCAACACCTCTTACAGTCACAGTCACAGCTCTTAAAAGCCAAATCCAGAAGACATTTTTCAGTCCTTACCTTACATTTGACATTTTTAAATGATGCTTTCCTGGGAATTTTCTATTCCCTTGGCTTCCAGACCACTGTACTTTTATCCCTCTAGTCATCCCATCACCATCTCCTTTGCAAGAGCCTCTGCCTAGCTGTAGGTATGGCTACTCCCCAGCCTGACCCTGGCTTTCTGCTCCCCTCATTGCGCACATTCTCCCTGATGACTTCAACATTTCTCATGGCTCAACTACTTCCTCCCTGTTAGTGGCACTGGCTGGGACCTTCTTTAACTTCGCAATCATACATCAAATTGTCTGCTGATGTCTCCATACAGATATCGTCACAGGCAACTTAAATTCATGATGCCTAAAATAAACTTCCCTCCCCACCATGCCTAAATCCAATTCTTCATCTTAATGTGCCCTCTCTCAGGCATGGCAACATTATCCAAGCAGGCATGCCGCAGCCTCCTAGGTGGAGTCCCTGTCTCCAGCCTGGTCCCCTTCAATCAAATCCAACAGACAGAGCCAGCAAGCGGTCTAAGGAACCTGCTATCATTACCCTGCTTAAATTCTCTACTGCACTGAGGACAGTCAGCATCCCTTAAGGTAACATACAAAACCCTACATTGCCTGGCCCCATCATTTTTTTTTTTTTTTTTGAGACGGAGTCATGCTCTGTTGCCCAGGCTGGAGGGCAATGGAGCAATCTCAGCTCCCTGCAGTCTCCACTTCCTAGGTTCAAGACATTTTCCTGCCTCAGCCTCCCAAGTAGCTGGGACAACAGGCGTGTGCCACCACGCTCAGCTAATTCTTGTATTTTTGGTAGAGACAGGGTTTCACCATGTTGCCAGGCTGGTCTTGAACTCCTGACCTCAAGTGATCCGCCCATCTTGGCCTCCCGAAGTGCTGGAATTACAAGCGTGAGCTACTGCTCCAGGCCCTACCTGGCTCCATCTATGTCCCCAAACCCTCATCCCTGGACACTTCCTGCCGCTCACTTTACATAGCCTAAGAGGGACATACACACACCACACAGGCCCTGATCTCCATGCTGCTGCTCATGCTGACCTCGGCTGGGAAGGGCTTCCCTTCGCTAATGCTCACATCCTCAAACAACTCAGAAAACCTGTCCACACCTTCCTAGTCGACTCTCCTGCCTGGATCCCGCACTCCTCCTCAGGGATCCCATTATACATTCTCATTTACTCTGTGAGGATCATTTTATGAGCTCCTGTTTCTAACCTCGTGGAGGGCAGGGACTAGATTCCTACTCATCTTTATGCTCCTTGGGCCTCTGCTTAGCAGATACACTAGATACTTAATAAAGTTTAGCTAAACCGAGGCCTATAGGAGGGGCACTGTTGTTCCTTACCTCTGATAAGGAATAGGAAGCTCAGAATGAGGTTACGTGGCTTTAAAAGTCACCCAAGGAAAAGTCTAGGGGGAAACCTAGAATGCAAAAGCACACCAGCTAAAATAAGTCTTCTTGACAGCTGAAGGCCTCTCAGAGGTAAGCATGGTGGGAACGGGGAACATGTCTATGTTTTTCCTCTGTTACCCTAAGCCTGACAAAGTGTTACACAGTGCATAGCAAGTGCTTAGCAAGCACGGGCTGGCTCACTGTGATTGTGGAGAGATTGCTTCCATTTATATATAGACTATGTAAGAGTGGGTTTGCTTCTCTCCAGCAGATGGAGCTACAACCCTGTGTTATCTCCAGCTATGGTCTGGGAACCCTGAGAGAAGAACCAGCCTTTTCCACCCATCCCTTGCCATGCTTCTTTTTGTCCTTTATCAGTCTCACATAGAAGCAGCAACAACAGCTGGGTGCAGTGGTTCACGCCTGGAATCTCAGCACTTTGGGAGGCCGAGGCGGTCAGATCACTTGAGGTCAGGAGTTCAAAATCAGCCTGGCCAACACTGTGAAACCTCATCTCTACTAAAAAATACAAGTTAGCCAGGTGTGGTGGTGGCGGGCGCCTGTGATCCCAGTTACCCAGGAGGCTGAGGCAGGAGAATCGCTTGAACCCAGGAGGCAGAGGTTGCAGTAAGCCGAGATCACACCACTGCGCTCCAGCCTGAGTGACAGAGTAAGACTCCATCTCAAAAAAAAAAGAAACAGCAACAACAAAATAACAGGATGTTTTCCACAGACTATTCTGAATGGATATAGATCTTTTTTTAAAAAATTTATTCAATGCCCAATATACTTGCGTATCTTTTCCTCCCGGGACTTTAAAAAAATCTGGGATAATTTTACCCAACTTGATTTACCCAGTCTATCAAGTGCTAATCAGTGTCTCCACCTTTATATACTCTTCATAGGTCCTTGTTATGAAAGTCATTTATAACCCAAAATGTTCATCATACTCATCTCTATCTATATGACCTATGTCACTCAGGAAAACATTAGTTTACTAACCATCTCTCATTTAAAAACAAAACCCTTTGGGCCAGGCGTGGTGGCTCACGCCTGTAGTCCCAGCACTTTGGGAGGCCTAGGTGGGTGGATCATCTGAGGTCAGGAGTTCAAGACCAGCCTGCCCAACATGGTGAGACCCCTCTCTACTAAAAAAAAATACAAACATTAGCCGGACGTGGTGGTGCGCGCCTGTAATCCCAGCTACTCAGGAGGCTGAGGCAGGAGAATTGCTTGAACTCGGGAGGCAGAGGTTGGAGTGAGCCGAGATCACGCCACTGCACTCCAGCCTGGGCAATAAGAATGAAACTCGGTCTCAAAAACAAAACAAAACAAAACCAAAAACAAAAAACACTCCTTTTTAATATATTGTAACCATTGTCTTAAAGGATTTGAGCTTCTCAATAGAATGAATATAAAAGAACAATTAAGGGCAAAATGTTCATAGGTGGTAATGTTAGTACCACCTATGGAAAGTAAAGCATAAAGTCCAAGCAAATTTCATCCTTCCCTCAATTTATAATTTCATGGCATTCCCAGAAAACTTAGTGCTTATTGAAACTGTTGAAAAGTACTTCACGATGGTATCTTTTTTATTTTTTTTATTTTTATTCTGAGACAACATCTTGTTCTGTTGCCCAGGCTTGAGTGCCCAGGCAGGGGTGTGATCTTGGCTCACTGCAACCTCTGCCCCCTGGATTCAAACGATCCTTCCACCTTAGCCTCCTAAGTAACTGTCCCAGGCACATGCATGTGCAGGCACGTGCCACCACACCTGGCAAATTTTTGTATTTTTAGTGGAAATGGGGTTTCATCATGTTAGCCAGGCTGGTCTCGAACTCCTGGACTCAAGTGATCCATCGATCTTGGCCTCCCAAAGTGCTGGGATTACATGTGTGAGCCACTGTGCCCAGCCGATGACATCTGAAACAGATATCAACCTAAACCTGATGAAGTCAACCTAAACACAGTTAGGTTCTATGTTCATCATTATACAAAGGTGTTTTTCTTTCTTATGTTTTTAACCAGCATCAAAGTCCTGTGGATGCATATTTCATGACATTCAGCATCTCTGGCCTCAGTCCATTTAGTGCCTATGGTATCCCTTCCCTCAAACCATCGAGATAAACTAAAAATGCTCCACAAGTTCCCACTTGCTCCTTAGGGAACAGTTCCAGATCTGCTGAGGATGACAGACCCAGAGGATTTCTGAGGCCATTAAGCATTAATGCCAGAAGTACTCACTAAAGTACCTAAGGGAACCACTTGTCAGGGTTTGACTTAACTCCTTAATATTATACAACATTGAATACTACTAAAATTAAAGCACTGTAACTAAATTCATTTATAAACTTTACATTTTAATCAAGGAAGTCCCCAATTTGAAATATTTTCAAACTCTGACCATATCAAGAAAACAGCGTCATCATAAAGCAAGTTTTTTTGTTTGTTTGTTTGTTTTTTGAGATGGAGTTTCACTCTTGTTGCCCAGGCTGGAGTCCAATTGCACAATCTTGGCTCACTGCAACCTCTGCCTCCTGGGTTCAAGCAATTCTCTTGCCTCAGCCTCCTTAGTAGCTGGGATTACAGGCATGCGCCAACACTCCCGAGTAATTTTGTATTTTTAGTAGAGATGGGGTTTCACCATGTTGGTCAGGCTGGTCTAGAACTCCTGACCCCAGGTGATCTGCCTGCCTCGGCCTCCCAAAGTGCTAGGATTACAGGCATGAGCCACTGCGCCCAGCCTATAGCAAACCTCTTCTAAACATAGTAACATCTAAGAAAGAGCCCTAAACAGCAGCACTTAGTCCTAAAAGCCCCTAAGCTCTGGGGGCCTTTCTGAGTTTGGGAAAGCTACTATAAAAGAAAAATCTGAGGAACAATATAATTTTAAAGAGTTTTTTTGAGTAAGAAGCAATTCATGAATTGGGGAACACCAGACCAAAAAAGTTTTAGTGTCCCAATGACAAAAAGTCAGAGACAAGTATTTACTGGGAAACGCAGAAGCAAAATAAAGAAATTGTTTGATTGATTTGAAATTACAGAATTGCCTTTTTTTAGGTACCTTGTTGGAAAGCCCCTAGTTACTTAGTCATATGTTAGTTGGCAGCTGACGACTGGCTGGGGTTAAGTTTTACTTCTAACATAAACATTTATCAAAATGACTCTACTTGTTCTGCTTATGTCTGCAATTTAAGCAAGGCTGAGGTAACATATAAGGCCTAACTGGTTCTGTGTGCTCAGAGATTGCACAGGCCTGGTCTTCATTTTAACTTCCTTTAACAATACTCATTCCAATACCCACTCAGACCCAAACCTGCCTAAGGTAGGGGAGCAAAAGGAAGCACGTTGCAAATTCCATGGCAATACTGTGAGAAGATTCTAGCAGCCCACGGACACGAAAAGAGAGGAACAACCTTGGCAGAGGCCACGATGCTGGAGTGAGAGGGCCCTGATGGCAGAGCTGGAACCCCACAAGTAATTTAATGGGGAGGTGTTGTTCATACCCAAGTGTTCTTAAATTAAATGTGGTCTGCTTAGATACTCCAACTTATTACTTCATAACTGAATGAAAGCCCCATTCCCCTCCTGACACTCCCTCTCCTCCATGCAAGGGACCACTATGCACACAATGGTTCTAGTCCAAGCGAGAAACATAAGAGTCATCTTCAATAATTTAATCATCCTCACACACCTCCCAATGTCCAGCTGCAAAGTCCTTTCTTCTCTGCCTCTTAACTGTCTCTGAATCTATTTACTACTTTATATCTGTACAGGCTGCACCTACTTCTGGCACCATCACCTCTTATGTGGATTAATGCAACAGCCTTCTAACTGGCCTCTGAACATCCACTCTTTCCTAATCACTGCTCCCAAACCACCTCTTCTCTGAGCTACCGTAACACTGCCTTCTGGGTGGTCATGTCATCCACATGGGTAGCCATGTCGTCCACTCTCTGTTTCAGGTAACATCAACAGATCTAGTTGTCCTGACCACCTAACAGTCACCTACCTTGATTGACTAGGCATGGTGCTTCTTCCTATCCTCTGGCCACAATGACTGGTCCTGGTCCATTTGGACAATGGACTCGAACTAAGTTAATCAGATACTGTTTCTCAAAGACTAGAAATCTGTGTAGAGACTAACACCCTGCAGTTAGAGGAAGTCAACTCAGAGCACTGCTCTATAGAGACATCCCACAAGTTCTGCAGAGACACCGGGAAAGCCCTAGTTGTTTGCCCTTCTCAGAGACCTGTAAGTTCAGCCCATTCTTCAATTCCGGGAGCAACCCCACTATTTTTCCAGTAAATTTCTTTGAAGCTTCTGTTTGCCTGAGTCTATTCCTGTTGTTGATAATCAAGGAAACTACAGTGCCAGTAAAAACGGACCTGGCTGTCCTTGCTCCCACCCGGCATCCCCCAGCTCCAGCCCTCACTGCACAGGCTGCAGCCCTGCGGATCTGCCTGTCACATCTCAACAGCCCTCCTGGCCTGGTGCCTCTTACCTTCCTCCCTAAACTCTTCTTGGGATGATTCCCGTTCACCCTCGGACTCGGTCAAGAGGTCGCTTCCTCTGGGAAGTTCTCCGGAAGGCCCTCTTGCTCTACAGGAATTTGCCTGTGTCCTTTAGTCTGACCTCAAGTTACATGTGATGATTCCTGTTCACAGCTGTGCCCCATGCCAGCCATGCCAGGCAGAGGGCAGGCTCGCTGTGAATACTGTCAAACAAATGAGCAAACAAGGAAATCAGAAACACTTCAAATGAGTATTCAGGGAAGTGTAACACAAGTTTAAAAATAAATGTATTTCTCTGGAATCAAGAGACTCTAGACATCCAATATTAAATTCATTGTATTTTAATATTAATTCATACTCCAAATCATTTGACGATGTTTTTGCTTTGTGAAAATTCCTAAGTTGTGCACTTAAGACTTGTGCACTCTTGTATATTACACATTAATAAAATTTTTAAAAACACATTTAACATCACTGAAAACCACAGATATAGATTAGTAATAAGTTCATATGCTTGGAAACATTATATAGTGGTAGAAGGTACACTGACTACAAGTAAAATTATAGTCTTAATTATGCCACTTACTATAAGAGCTGTGACATCTTGGTTTGATAAAAATTCTTTATATTCAGCTTTAATATCCATAAAATAACATAATTACCATTTTGTCCAAATCTCAGGGCTACAGAATAGATTTTTTAAAATCATAAAGGTGAAAATTCAAATATAAGTTGTTTTTGTTACAAAATTCAGAATCATCTCAAAATGAATGTTAGTTAAACCAGTCAAAAAAAATTGGACTTTGGAAAACACAACACTTTGGCATGAAACTGCCTACAAAATCCCATGAATGTATACCAAAAAGTGATATAGGATAATGAATCCAGGATGCTAACCTGAAATTTAAGACTAAATTTATGCTTGAGGAACAAAAAAAGGATATCCCTACATCATCATTTTTCTTTGTAAACTAGATTTAAAAATTATTTACATTTCATGACCAGGAAGAGTGGCTCACGCCTGCAATCCCAGCACTTTGGGAGGCTGAGGCGGACAGATCACGAGGTCAGGAGATCAAGACCATCCTGGCTAACACGGTGAAACCCCATCTCTACTAAAAATACAAAAAAATTGGCCGGGCGTGGGGGTGGGCACCTGTAGTCCCAGCTACTTGGGAGGCTGAGGCAGGAGAATGGCGTGAACCTGGGAGGCGGAGCTTGTAGTGAGCTGAGATCGTGCCACCGCATTCTAGCCTGGGCAACAGTGGGAGACTCCATCTCCAAAAAAAAAAAAAAAAAATTATTTACATTTCATGAACTAAGACAAACATTTCTTAAGCTTATGATAACTGAAATGCTTTTAAAGAGTTCAGCTAAGGCATTAACCTTCTGGCTGCAGTAATCTCAGAGAAGGGGGGTGGAGGAAAGCGCAGATATTCCTTATTTCATATGGTGGAGATATTATAACATTTAAAACTATTTCAAAATAAGTGCTTGCATTTAAAGAGAGTGTAACAAAATATGAATGGATGTACAGATTAAAAATATATGAAACACATCTTTACATATACACATGCTAATGAGCTCTAAAAATAATTTAATGATAAAATGAACCATAATTAGAAATGGTGACTAATTGGCAATTTTATTGTATACCTCTCTATAGTATCAAAACATACAGGCTGGGCATGGTGGCTCACGCCTGTAATCTCAACACTTTGGGAGGCCAAGGTGGGTGGATCATGAGGTCAGGAATTCGAGACCAGCCTGGCCAAGATGGTGAAACCCCATCTCTACTAAAAAATACAAAAATTAGCCAGGCGCGGTGGCGGGCATCTATAATCCCAGCTACTCGGGAGGCTGAGGCAGGAGAATCACTTGAACCTGGGAGGTGGAGGTTGCAATGAGCCGAGACTGTGCCACTGCACTCTAGCCTCGGCGACAGAACAAGACAAGACTCCGTCTCAAAAAACAAAACAAAACAAAACAAAACAAAACACACAATCTCAGAATAGCATTTAACAGTCACATGGTAAGAGGAGAGAACAGATGGGCAAGACTTTATTTCTCAGAAAAAATAAATTTTCATTTTTTAACTGCTGAACCAAAATACTTTGTTAAGTTCCCAGAAATGCTAAACAGCTTGTAAGAACATTTGAAACACCTTTTTTCTCTCTTGCTTAAAAAATAAAGTACTACAATATAGAGGGATTCATGTTTGTTAAGAATGTAAAATACATTTAAGAATGTAAAAACATCTAGTTATTGTAAAAATTAACTTTTGAGCAAATGCAGTGTTAACCTACTCTTACCCACTTTGTACCATTAAAATAGGGGTAAGTAGAAAACAAATACATACACATTGAAAACTTCCATTTTCATTTCAGTGAATATTTACCCAATGACTACCATATCACTAACTGCTGTAGGTACAGGTCACTTAAGGATAAATAAGGCAGAGCCCGGAGTAACCTCCTAGACTGCGATGTACACACAACATATTGCAATATTCTGTGACACATCAGAGGCAGCATCTGCACAGCGCTGCGAAATGCAGAAGCAGCAAGAAAGGCCTAGGCCTTACCAGGTTCATCACGGAAGTGAGTCTGTATTAGCTGTGGTTCACGAAGTCGGAGAGGGAAAGGGAATTCTCAGGGAGTAACTCCAAAGAGCACTGACTTAGCGTGTGTCAGGCACTGTGCTAGCTTCTCAGGCAACAGCAATAAGACTCAGTTAACTGGTTTCAAATGAGCTTATCGTTCAAGCGAGACACAAGAAAACGTCAATCATAAAACATGTTGAGTGCACTCACAGCTCTGAGAGATCGTACTGTTTTCTGGAAGTTTAAAACCCATTTTCAAGGAATTTGAACATACTAGTGAAGATCAAACAATGGTATAAGGAAATGTGAAGCTGCGGCAGCCATGAGCATCCCTGTTTGGGATGGCCAGAAACTCCTGTTAGCACGTTCCCTCCTACCTGAGGGAGTCCTCCCTGTCCTTGAATCCTGATTGCTCTGTACCTCTTTTTAGGATATTTACCATATGTTGCCATGTATCAAGATAAATCTGAGACTTATTTACTCTTCCCTACTAGATTATAACCTCTGAGACTGGGAACTTTGTCCCTTAGCTTCTTAGCCACTGTAATGTGAGGCATAAGGCTCACTCTAAAGGGCACTTTAACTTGTGGCCGGGCACAGTGGCTCACGCCTGTAATCCCAGCATTCTGGGAGGCCGAGACAGGCAGATCATGAGGTCAGGAGTTCGAGACCAGCCTGGCCAATATGGTGAAACCCTGTCTCTACTAAAAATACAAAAATTAGCCGGGTGTGGTGGCACGTGCTTGTAATCTCAGCTACTCGGGAGGCTGAGGCAGAAGAATCGCTTGAACCCGGGAGGCGGAGGTTGCAGTGAGCCAAGATCATGCCACTGCACTCCAGCCTGGGCAAGAGAGCGAGACTCCATCTCAAAACAAACAAACAAAAAAAACTTGTTAGCCAGTGAGGCGCATGCCTGTAATTCCAGCTACTCAGAAGGCTGAGGCAGAAGGATTGCTTGAGCCTAGGATCAAGACCAGCCTGGGCAATACAGTGAGACTCTGTCTCAACAAAACACAATGCAACACAACACAACATAATACAACACAACAAAACAAACAAAACAAAACAAAACTTGCCGAGTTGACCCATAACTGGTATTGACCCACTATGACAAGTTCTATTCTATTCCTTTTGCAGGAATGAATAAAACCTGATACCTATTAGCTCTTGTTCAGTCAAGGTGATGATCGTAAAGACTTCAAAAAATTATTGTCACATACATAAATACTAAAACCTTATCAAGTAACAGTACTAAAATGAGTAGGAAAACCGAGTAACTGCTAAGTCTCTGTCACTGCTTCCAGACTAACACTGACATGAAGACCAGGCCTTTCCCCACTCCCAGGTATAGAAAGAAGACTTCAAATCCTGGCCCCAGGTGCCTGCTTCCTGATCAGGTGCAAGCACACATGCCTATTAATATTATCTTGCTGCTTTTTTTCTGTCCTGTTGGCAACCTCTTGGTTTGGTTTTGGCTACAAAATAAAAAATGCTGTATCACATGCCATCCAAATAGCCAAAATGAATTATATTACCACGCAGACACACACACACGCACAAAAGGAGAAAGACTAAACAACCCTGATGACTCAGGATTGATTTCTGCAATAGTTATTACAAATCAAAACATAAAATACTTTCAAGAATAAAAATAAACGATGCCTAAAAGGAAGCTGGAGAACAAGAGGTGGGCTGCAGCAAACCCTGCACCTCTAACATCAGTGTTCACCCAGACCACTTAGCCCAGTAGCCTGACTGTGACTAAGTGGTAACAAATGCAGGAATTTGGAGTAAGAAAACGCACCAGAGCAAAAGGGCCTCCACATTACATTTCAAGAAGAATGTTCTCTGATGAAAGAGAAAGGAAGAGGTAGAAACATCTGGATGGCTAACACGCTTTAAACAAAGAAGTAACAGCACCTGCTAGGCTGCAGCTCTGTGAGCCTTATGGGCAGCAAATCTCTACTATTTCAGCTAACTGAGAGGACTCAGGTTTCACAGCCATCAACACCACCTTGGCTAACTCTTTTGCATTTTTTTGAAGAATGGTTAGCCTACATTCTAATGAGCATATAACTATGTTTGTAAGAGGATCAAAAAACATATAACCCCAGGCTGAAAAACCCCACCTCCATCCTCCCCAACCTTGGAGGGGAAGTTACAAATGATTAAACAAACTAGCCAGGAAAAAAAAAGGGTGAGAGAAGTTATTTGTAAGATTGAGAACCCCAAAAGTGTTGAGGCGTGTTACTAAGAAATATAACCTACAATGAGAAACAGCAGGTAATACTTCAAAAGAAGCGTATCATGCCAAATTTCAAAGGACACTTATAAGAATTATTAAATTTCAACCTAAAAAATAGCAAGGCATGGTAAAAATCAAAATGATATTTAGTTAGTCCCCAACTCAATGACCAAAAATCTGAAGTAGAATCTATATCATGTTTCCAACCCTGGAACACATTTTCCACAAAAGCCATATAGTAAATACCATATAAATCATGACCAATCCCCAAAAGCTTCCTTCATCAAAAAAAATGTAGCTAAAAAAGGAGATGGGGTAGCAGCAATCAGGGACATGAAAACCAAAGAGTTTGGTTCAGGTCTTTACTCTGGTTTACCGGGAATGATGACCTTGGACAAATTATTTAACATCTGTGAGCTTCACATTTCTCATCTGTAAAATAGGTATAGTAATACCTGCCTGCCAATTTTATGTAGTGTACAAGCTCAAATGAGACTAGAATACTTACTAGTTATAAACAGTCATCATCCCTACTCTTCCTCCTCTCTATCCCAATTGAAGGCTGGTGGAGGAGGTGAGGGGGCACAGAAGCAGTGGGAGGTTCAGCAGCCATGACCTCCGGTGAAAGTTTTGGGTCAGAGCTCTCGGAGTTTGCAGAAGGTAAGTCTTGGGCAGTGGAGAGCAGCCAGATGAGAAAAAAGCCCCAGCAAGTGCTGCTGTCAAATACAAGGAGAGCTGTCTCTAAGCACCAGGTCATTCGTAAGCAGGGAATAACCTACACATCCTTAACTTCAAAGTACTTAAAAAAAGGCAATGCCTTTTTCCCAAAGCTTTAATCTCTTCTTTTTTGAAAGCCCTTTCCCTGATCTTGTCTAGCTTTTCATGTCCCCTAGAGAAATTTCATCCACTTAAAAATGGAAACTCCATTACCAAACTCATGTACTTCATACCCTTAGGAAAAAGATATTTAAAGCCTTGAAAAATATCCAGACCTAATCATCAAAAGCAAAATCCACACATAAATTCCACCTTCCCATTCCCAAACTGATTTCCACTTTTTTTTGATGGGAGGGGGAGGGGGGGATTCAGGCATCTTTTAAACCAAGAGCATGGAGAGTGAGTAAAGACTATAAAGCATAATAGAAAAAGCCACATTTATTATCAGCCATTCCCTAGCTGAATGGCGTGAGAAGAGTCCCTAACCCCAGTGAGTTCCTCAAAACTGCAGGACCTCGCCTTTGCTGCTCCAAGTGCTTCTCTTCCTCAGCCTGATCTTGGCCCAAGGCACCTCAGAGAAAACTTCCAAGATCAACTTGACTTCAATGTGTAATCGTTCTACTGTCCCCTACACCCTTCTCTAGCTTATTCCTCCATATTGTTGATCACCATCTAATATGCTATATGCTTTGTTTATGATGTGTCTCTACCATCCCCAACAAGGACATAAGCACCATGAAGACGGAGGGTTCTGTCTGCTCTGCTTCCTGCTGTATCCCTAGAGCCAAGCACACGCCCGGTGTCTACCAGGCACTCAGCAATATTTGTTAAATAATACATGATTACAAGTGAGGTAATTCATCCCTGCAGTGGGGCTAATACCACTTACTTTGCAGGGTTGTTTTGAGGATCACCTAGAAATAAAAAATAAAAATGCTTTGCCCATCAGCTGGTGTATCGTTAAGTATCCAAGAGCAACTGTTAGTTTCCTTTCATTTCTTAGGCCAAAATAACTGGCTAAAAGCTGCAGAACATTCCAAGTGGGAAACTCTAAAAGCATGGCCAAAAGATCACTGTACCCAGCAGGAAAAAAAAAAAAAAGAAAGGAAAAGAAGACGGGAGAAGCAGGACTGCTGATCAGTATTGCTCAGTGTGGCCCATGAATCACAAACTTTTGTAATCACTCTGCAATAAAATCAGTGCAGAAATTGAAAGTATTTAGAAACTTACCAATGTGACACAGAAATTTTATATCTGCTGAATATAAAGAGAAACAACTGGGACTCGTATTCATATGACTTTTTTTATTTTTCTAGCATCCCATTTTGTCTTTTACAGAAGTATCACTTAACAATAGACTAGAAATTATTTTTTACAATCCTTATTCTTCACCAGTTTGGGAAGCACCGACAAGCATACACTCAGTCTGATGTGGCCCAGGAAGCTGAGCAACAGTAACAAAGCTAACACACAATACAAGTTTACTACTGCAATTTATGTAGGTTCTAGGACAAGAGAGACCTGGATGACAGAAGGGTGGGGAGGCAGGCTCAGCGGCCAGTTCCAGAATGTTAGAGAATTCTCTAAGACAGTGTTTCTCAGAATGTTTTCCTATACTTCCAAGACCACCCGACTTCAATGTGTAATCGTTGCCTACTGTCCCCTACACCTTTCTCTAGCTTATTCCTCCTATACACATCAAGAGCAAAAGAGTCAGGCCGGGCGTAGCGGCTCACGCATGTAATCCCAGCACTTTGGGAGGCCGAGGCGGGTGGAACACAAGGTCAGGAGTTCAAGACCTGCCTGGCCAACATGGTGAAACCCTGTCTCTACCAAAAATACAAAAACTTAGCTAGGTGTGGTAATCCTGCCTGTAATCCCAGATACTCAGAAGGCTGAGGCAGGAGAATCACTTGAATCTGGGAGGCAGAGGTTGCAGTGAGCTGAGACCACGCCACTGCACTCCAGCCTGGGCAACAGAGCAAGACTCTGCCTCAAAAAAAAAAAAAAAAAGCAAAAGAGTCCCAGAGACCAAGGGAGAGGAGGATTACAAAGGGTTATGCTCATTTTCTTGACTGTGGTAACAATGTCATGGGTCAGAACTCATATTGTAAAACTGAATACAAGTAGCTTATTGTATGTAAATTACATTTTAGTGAAGGGAAGTTTAAGGAAGGGAGAGAACAGTAAGACACAACAGACAAAAGTCAGGATTAGGATATAAATTCCATGATAAAAAAGCCCAGTCCCTCAAATCCTCTTTCAAAATAACTTTTCTAGTGGCTTTATAATAGGCCACTCATGATACAACCAGTATTTAGACATAAGCTCAACATGCATTCATGTGTATTATTACAGTTTTGGCACTGCTACACTAAATGCATATTTTCCAACAGAACATCCCCTTACCCATCCTTTTTAAAATATAAAGGCCCATGGTTCCTGGCTTAGAGACAGCTGTTGTCAGGTCCAGTTGAGCTCTGGAAGAGCAGCTGGGGCTCAATGAGACACATTTCAAGACAGTTTCTCAGGTGCCTGTCCCTACATTGAACAGTTTTCCTCAATAGCATTAAGCCCATGTCCCCATCTGTATTTTCTTATCATACAGAATTATGTGCTAAATTGTCAGAAACTGAAAAGTGAGAGTCTTCAACGAAAGAAAAGATTAAACGTTTAAGATTCACTGTCTAAAACACTCATTCCTACTTCTATCACAGCATTAGTAAGCTTTTATACTATTCATAAAACAGACTGCTTTGTTCACAATAAAATGCTATCCCAATGTAAGGTATTACAACTTTTTTTAAGACTATTTATTGTCCCACTTTAGATGAGTAACACGAATTCTGTGCAATTATGTACGCCCATGTTTATTTTCAAAGAGATATATTTCCTGTTTGCAAATAGCTCAAGGAGAATGTCCAGCACACTGGGAACAGTAGGGGACTGTGGCTCAAAACATCCATGATCACTATTCACACTAACATGACCAACAGAGTCACTTAAATGGAGCCTCTTGCTATTTACATGTCAGATGCAATGTGTGGAAGACCCAGACCTGTAAAGTTTACATAATCTTTAGCTCTCAGTTTCTCCACCCTTATAAAGATCTTTCTCCTCCCTCCAGATAACCTCAAAAGGTTATCTAGAAAGACAACCTTATATCTTACGATTACTACTATTACCACTGGTATCATAAATATTTACCATTATTTATAAACATTCTGTCTTCTCTACTGCACTCTAAGCTTCTTAAGGGAAGGGTGCATAATATTTACATCCCTCCCAATAAACAGTATATGTAATAACATCTGATGCAGAGAGGAAAGGAAATAAAGATACAAATAAGATTTCTATAATTGATTAATGCCCAGAGATTTTAAAAAAAGATTCAGACATCTGAAATGTTTTTAGCAACTTTGAGAAATGTTACCACATTAGACCCAAAGCTATGTAATTTTTCTTCAGTTAGCTATTAAGAGCTCCCAGAGGCTGGGATTAGCTAGCTGATGGCTAACACTTAGGGGATGGAGGAGTGGTCTTGGCCTCCCTTTCCCCTCCAGGGCAGGACTGCAGAGCCGGTACCTTCAATCTGGTCTTCTTCCTCAAGGTCGCTGCTCACAACCACTCTCAGCACTGCTGACCTCCAGGGCTCTCCCTTGCCAACTCCTCCCGCTCTTCTCCACTGCCTCCCAGGATGGCCACGTTCCCTCTGAGATGTGGCCACTCCCTCTGTGAATCAGGCCATCACAGTATACAGGAGAAAATCCCTTAGAATTCAGCTTTTTTTATCTTCTGTTTCTTTGCTTGTGGGAGTTCACAGACTCATTAGTTTGGCATTAAAAAGGTTTCCTCCTTCACCACCAACCTGCCAGCAACTTCTGGATTCCAGAAACCCTGGGTTTCTGGAAAGCTGGTCTCTTCACAGCCAAAGAGAATACCGTATTACTTTATTTATTTTTTTGAGATGGAGTCTTGCTCTGCTGCCCAGGCTGGAATGCAGTGGTGAGATCTCGGCTCACAGCAACCTCCACCTCCCAGGTTCCAGCGATTCTCCTACCTCAGCCACCCGAGTAGCTGGGATTACAGGCACACGCCACCATGCTGGCTAATGTTTGTATTTTTAATAGAGATGGGGTTTCACCATGTTGGCCAGGCTGGTCTTGAACTCCTAACCTCAAGTGATCTGTCTGCCTTGGCCTCCCAAAGTGCTGGGATTACAGGCGTGAGCCACCATTCCCGGCCTAGTATTACTATAATGTCTTGATTTCCTTTTCCCATACAAACAAATATTAATAATAAACTCCTCTATATCAGTCAAACAAGTTCTCCATAATTCCTGTAAATATATTATCCTAGCAAAGATTTATGTACACTTTTCTCCATTTATGTAGTGGCAAACAAGCTAAAAAATACTTTTGCATTGTTTTTCTCCCAAAATAAATATCCCTTCTCTTCACTCTCTCTCCTCTACCCTTAAAAAACAGCATGATGGCTGAGCACAGTGGCTCACCTCTATAATCCCAGCACTTTGGGAGGTCAGGGTGGGAGGATCACTTGAGGCCAGGAGTTCAAGATCAGCCTGGGCAACATAGCAAGACCTCATCACTTAAAAAAATAAAAAATAAAAAAAAAGCCAGGTATGGCGGTGAGTGTTTGTAATGCTATAATAGCTACTTAGGAGGCTAAGGTAGGAGGATTCCTTGAGCCTAGGTGTTTAAGGCCATAGTAAACTAGGATTATACCACTGCACTTCAGCATGGATGACACAGAGAGACCCTGTCTCAAAAACAACAAACAACAAAAACCTCAGCAAGATGGGAAAGAACAGTTTCTTCAACAAATGATGCTAGGAAAACTGGACATCCACATTCAAAAGAATGAATTATATACAAAAATTAACTCAAAATGGATTAAAAACCTAAACATAAGTCCCCAAAGTATAAAACTCCTAGAAGAAAATACAAGGAGAAAGGCATGACATTGGACTAGGCAATGGTTTCCCAATCCAAAACTAAAAGCACAGGCAACCAAAGCAAAAATAGAAAAATGGAACTATATCAAACTTTAAAACTTTTGTGCATCAAAGGATCCAATCAAGAGTGAAAAGGCAAACTATGAAACAGCAGAAAATATTTGCAAATCATGTATGGATGAGGCTTTAATATCCAGACTATATAAAGAACTGCTGTACCTCAAGAACAACAACATGGCCGGGTGCGGTGGCTCATACCTCTAATCCCAGCACTTTGGGAGGATGAGGCAGGCAGATCATGAGGTCAAGAGTTCGAGACCAGCCTGGCCAACACAGTGAAACCGCCATCTCTACTAAAAATGCAAAAAATTAGCTGGGCGTGGTGGTGCGTGCCTGTAGTCCCAGCTTCCCGGGAGGCTGAGGCAGGAGAATCGCTGGAACCTGGGAGGCAGAGGTTGCAGTGAGCTGAGATCGTGCCACTGCACTCTAACTTGGGCAACAGAGCAAGACTCCACCTCAAAAAAAAAAAAAAAAAAAAAAAAGAACAACACCAAAAAAAAAAAATCAAATAGCCTAGTTACAACATGGGCGAAGAACTTAATAGACTTTCTTCCAAAGATGACATACAAATAGCTAACAAGCATATAAAAAGGTGTTCAACATCACTAATCATCAGAAATGCAAATCAAAACCACAATGAAACATCACCTCACACCCATTACAATGGCTACTATTAAAACAAAACAAAACAACACAGAATAACAAGTGTTGGTGGGGATGTGGAGAAACTGGAACTTTTGTGTGTTGTTGGTATAAAATGGTGTGGTTACTATGGAAAACAGTAAGGTGGTTCTTCAAAAACTAAAAATAGAACTACCATTTGATCCAGCAATCCTATTTCTGAGTAAATATCCAGAACAATCTAAAGCAGGGTATTGGAGAGGTATTTGTAACCCACGTTCATAGTAGCACTATTCACAATAGCCAAAAGGTGGAAGAACTCAAGTGTCCACTAACAGATTAATAGAGAAATAAAATGTGGTACACATAACAATAGAATACTATGAACCCGAAGGAAATCTTGTTATAAGCTACAACATGGATGAAGCTTGAGGACATTATGTGAAGTGAAATAGAAAGCCAGTCACAAAAGAACAAATATTGTGTGATTCCACCTATAGGAGGTATCTAAAGTACAGGAAATCTTCAATATTAACGATTGGTTCTCAGAAACTACGACTTTAAGTGAAGGGACATATAATGAAACCAATTTTTCTACAGGCTAATTGATACGAACAAGAGTTAAGTTCCCATGGCATATTTCTGGTCACAAAAATATCACCAAACTTCGAAATACCCAAAACACTTCTAATATTAAGCACTGAAATAAATATGAGCTATACAGACATTTAAGACAGATGAATAAAAATAATCATTTACCCAATTTCTGGTGAATCAGTGAGTGACAGCGGTCATAATGGTGGTTAAATCAATGAATCAATGTTTGCAAAGTGAAAATTGCAAGTAGCACCTCCTGCCACCATGCTATTTGGAAACAGACAAGAACATAGGGCAGGCTGGGTGAGGTGGCTCGTGCCTGTAATCCTAGCATTTTGGGAGGCTGAGGTGGGAGGATCATTTGAGGTCAGGAGTTCAAAACCAGCCTGAACAGTATGGAGAAACCCTGTCTCTACTAAAAATACAAAAATTAGCCAGGCGTGGTGACGCATGCCTGTAATTCCAGCTACTCGGGAGGCTGAGGCAGGAGAATCGCTTGAACCCAGGAAGCAGAGGTTGCAGTGAGCCAAGATCACGACATTGCACTCCAGCCTGGATGACAGAGCGAGACTCCATCTCAAAACACAAAAAACAAACAAAGAAAAGGAAAACAGGGCATGTTCATTGAGTGCTTTTGTACCACATCGTTTACTGTCGTGTTTTATTGATCATCATTTATTGTATGATGATCATATACTTTACAAATTTTTATTTTACAATAATGTGTGTCCATTCATTCATTCATTTTCCACCCTGCTTATTCCAGTTCAGGGTTGCATGTGCCTGGAGCCTATCCCAGCAGCTCAGGGAACAAGATGGGAACCAACTCTGGACGAGACTCCATCTCGTCGCAGGGCATACTCACAGCCACACCCACTCACACTGCGACGATTTAAACACCAATTAACCTAACATGTACATCTTTGGGATGCGGGTGGAAATTGTAGTACGAGGAGAAAACCCAAGCAGACATGGGAGAAACACGTAAACCCCACACAGACACTGGCCCCAACTGGGAATCAATTTTTTGTTCTCATCAACATTATAACAAAATCATGTTGCATAAAACAACATTATTTGAGAATCTGCTGTATTCATATTTATAGACATAGAAAGTAGAACAGTGGTTGCCAGGAGCTGGGGATAAAGCAGGAGTTGCTATTCAATGGATACAGTTTCAGTTCTGCAAGATGAAAACGTTCTGGAGCACTATTTCACAACAATATAAACAAACTTAACACCACTGAACTACACACTTAAAAAAGCGTTACGATGGGCCAGGCGCAGTGGCTCACACCTGTAATCCCAGCATTTTGGGAAGCTGAGGCAGGCGCATCACCTGAGGTCAGGAGTTTGAGACCAGCCTGCCCAACATGGCGAAACCCCATCTCTACTAAAAATACAAAAATTAGCTGGGTGTGGTGCTGGGCACCTGTAATCCCAGCTACTCGGGAGGCTGAGGCAGGAGAATCACTTGAACCCAGGAGGCAGAGGTTGCAGTGAGCTGAGATCATGCCACTGCACTCTAGCCTGGGTGACAAGACTGAAACTCCATCTCAAAAAAAAAAAAATGGTTAAGATGGTAAATTTTATGTTGGCATTTTACGACAACAGCAGCATGATACACTGGAAGGAGTAGGGTTTGGGTTTTACAGACCCAAATTTGAAACTCTTAACAGCTCTGCCACTTACTGTGTGGCCCTGGGCAATTTACCCTCTGTGAATCAGTTTCCTCATCTATATAAATAAGGTATAAATAATATATATCTTAAAAGTGATCTGAAGAGTAGATGAGAACTGCTGACATAGAAGACACAGCTGGATTCCTTAATTCTTCTTCTGGGGATTGCATCAATGCATCACCCTCATCAAAGCAGCTAACACGAATTAAAGCCTTACTGAGTCTTGCACTGCTCTGGGTGATACCCCAGGAACCACATTTAATACTTGCAGAAGGGAAAGTAGGGAGGACTATAATCCCCACTTTGCTGATGAGGAAAGCAAAGCAGAGAAGTGGCCTAACCTGCCCAGACAACACAGTAAGTGATGGAGCCTGCTTCATTTTACTTCACAGAGACATGCAACAGAGCTAGCAACACAGAAAATAAAACTGAAAGCAAAACACAAAACTCAAAAAGGAGCCGCTATGGTGTGAATGTTTGTGTTCCCTCCAAAATTCATGCTGAAACTTAATCCCCAATGCAACAGTATTAAGAAGTGAGGCCTTTAGGAGGTGATTAGGCATGGAGGGCTCTGTGTCATGGATGAAAATAGTGCTTTGTTAAGGGCTGGTGGGAACTGTCCACACCCTTTTGTCACCTCCTGCCATGTGAAGCCACAGCCTTCAAGGTGCCATCCTGGAGAAGATGGCAGCCCTCACCAGAC
The DNA here is from genome assembly GCF_006542625.1 of Nomascus leucogenys. NCBI lineage: Eukaryota > Metazoa > Chordata > Mammalia > Primates > Hylobatidae > Nomascus > Nomascus leucogenys. The sequence goes on from NC_044394.1 coordinate 75,746,720, forward strand.
ACTGAACCTGCTGGTGCCTTCATTTAAGACTTCCCAGCCTCCAAAACTGTGAAATGTAAGTTTCTGTTATTTAAAAATTACCCAGTCTGTGGTATTTTGTTATAGCAGCAGGAATGCACTAAGACAGGATCACAATATATAAAACAGACCATAAGGACTGTGTCTCAAAAGTCAATTAATGATCAGATAAGATTAAGGAAAACAATTTTATATTTAAAATTTACATTTCCAAAGAATGGTTTAAAAGGTCATGATTTCCCTGCTTACCTTTTAAACAAGTTCATTCCCTCCTTAAGCATTCACTTTAATATTCAGTTGTCTTTCAAGACAGAACTGTAACTCGAATTCATAATGCAGTTTAAGTTACTTTATTTCTTACTCCAACTAAGAAAAGAGTTACTTAACACCATCTATGATTAGTAGATGACTAAATTATGTGCCTCCCAAATTTTATTAGAGACCTTTGTGCTACCAAATTTTACAGTAGCCACTGTAATAAACTTCCCAGAAATTGTATCATCTTGGCTATGTCCGAACATGACAACATGGCTGCTAGCAACCTTTCCATACATTCCATTTAAAAAACTCTGTGGAACGAAGACAGGGTATCCAAGTAAGGAGAAAGTTACCTCCTGGCTTTTAACAATAGCCATAAGTAACAAAGTTGAGTTGAGAGAATCAAGTATTCCAGAGGTCAACTCAGTCATGGAGCAGTTCTGAGTTTTGACAGAAACTGACTTGGAGAAAGCTCAGAGATTTTGTCCAGCACAAACACTTCCTGAACCATGGGTTTCTCTTAAAGAGCTAGGGCGGAGTGCTGGCCCTTTTCTTCCCTGTAACCCTGGGGTACAGTGACTACAGTAAAAAGTGCTTATTTTGGATGTTTATAATAGACAAGTTCCCTTAGGCTACACAGTGTTACCCACAACTTTACTTTTTTTACGGTGTTGTCTTTCCCTCTTTGACAACTCCCATTCCAGCTTCAGCCCTAACATGACAACATAGCTGCAGCAATCTTACGTACCTTCCATTTCAAACATTCTTGTGGAACTTAATTGTATACTAAATCGTACGATGTGCCAAGCACTGACCTAACAGGTTTATATAAGAGGCACAACATAATGGTAAAAGCAACTGGGAAGTACAACTGAGTTTGAATTGTGCCAATAGACAGCCTTCAGACTTGAAGTGCAACACCGGCTCTTCCCTGGGTCTCAAGTGGATTGGGTCTCTGTGGATTTTAAACTTGCCAGCCTCCAAAATCCTGCAAGCCTATTCCTCAAAATAAGTCTATCTTTTTATCTCTCTCTATACTGGCATACCTCGGAGCTGCTAAGGGTTCAGTTTCAGACCACCACGATGGAGTGCGTATCACAATAAAGCGAGTCACATGAGTTTTTTGGTTTCCCAGTGCACATAAAATTACATTCACACTACACTGTAGTCTATTAAGTGTGCAAGAGCATTATGTCTAAAGTGTGCAAGAGTATTATGTCTAAAAAGAAGAACAGACCTTAATTTTAAAATACCTTATTGGTTAAAAATGCTAACAATCATCTGAGCCTTCAGCAAGTCATTATCTTTTGCAGGGTCTTCCTTGATGTTGGCAACTGCTGACTAATCAGGATGGTGGCTGCTGAAGCCTAGGGTGGTTGTGGCAATTGAAGAAAACCTCCTTGTGGCAAACAACGTTTCTTTTCTTTTTCCTTTTTTTTTTTTGAGACAGGGTCTTGGCCTGTCACCCAGGTGTGATCATAGCTCACTGTAGCCTTGAACTCCTGGGCTTAAGCAATCCTTCCACCTCAGCCTCCCAAGTAGCTGGGATTATAGTGCACCACCACACCTGGCTAATTATTTTTATTTTTGTAGAGACAGGATCTTGCTGTATTGCCCAGGTACATCTCAAATTCCTGTGCTCAAGCAATCCTCCCACCTTGGCCTCCCAAAGTGCTGGATTTACAGGCATGAGCTATGCGCCTGGCCACTAGAACATTTGAAATTGGAGTGAATTCTCTCAAACCCTGCCATGGCTTTACTAAGTTTATGTATTATTCTAAATCCTTTGTTATCATTTCAATAATGTTCACAGGAAGTTCATCAGGAGTAGACTACATTTCAAGAAATCACTTTCTTTGTTCATCCGTAAGAAGCAACCCCTCATCTGTTCAAGTTTTATCATGAAATTGCAATAATTCAAGTCACATCTTAGACTCCACTTCTAATTCTAGTTATCTTGTGATTTCCACCACATCTGCAGTTACTTTTTCCACTGAAGTCTTGAGCCCCTGAAAGTCATCCATGAAGGCTGGAATCAACTTCTTCCAAACTCCTACTAATGCTGGTACTTTGACCACCTGCCATAAATCATGAATGTTCTTAATGGCAAGAAGAATGGTGAATCTTTTTCAGAAGGTTTTCATTTTACTTGCCCAGATCCATTAGAGGAATCACCATGTGCAGCAGCTATAGCCTATGCAATGTATTTCTTAAATAATAAGAATGTTACTCCTTGATCCCTGGGCTGCAGAATGGATGCTGTGTTAATAGGCATGGAAATAACATTAGTATCCTTATACATCTCTCCATCAGAGCTCTTAGGTGATCAGATGCATTGTCAATGAACAATGTTTTGAAAGGAATCCTTTTTTTCTGAGCAGGTCTCAACAGTGGGCTTAAAATATTCAGGAAACCATGCTGCACACACATATGTGGTCATCCAGACTTTAGTGTTCCATTTATAGAGCAGAGGCAGTGTAGAGTTAGCATAATTCTTAAGGGCTCTGGCTTTTTTGGAATAGTAAATGAGCACTGGCTTCAATTTAAAGTCACTAGGTACATTATCTCCTAATAAGAGAGTCAACCTGCCTTTTGAGGCTTTGAAACCGTGAAGCCAGGCATTCACTTCCCCTCTCCAGCCTTGAGTCCTAGAGGGTATCTTCTCCCAACAGAAGGCTATTTTGTCTACACTGACAATCTGTTGTTTAGTGTAGCTACCTTCATTAATTATCTTAGCTAGATCTTCTGGATAACATGGTGCAGCTTCTACGTCAGCACTTGCTGCTTCACCTTGCACTTTTATGTTTCAGAGATCTTTCCTCAAGCTTCATGAATGAACTTCTGCTAACTTTCCAACTTTTCTTCTGCAGCTTCCTCACCTCTCTCCGCCTTCACAGAATTGAAGAGTTAGGGCCTTGCTTTGGATTAGGTTTTGACTTAAGGGAATGTTGTGGCTGGTTTTATGTTCCACCCAAACCACTAAAACTTTCCCTGTATCAGCAATAAAGCTGTTTTGCTGTCTTATCATTTGTGTTTTCACTGGAGTAGCACTTTTTCAAGAACTTTTCCTTTGTATTCCCAACTTGGCTAATTGGTGCAAGAGGCTTAGCTTTCAGCCTATCTTGGCTTTCAACATGCCTTCCTCACTAAGCTTAATCGTTTCTCGCTTTTGATTTAAAGTGAGAGATGTGTGATTCTTCCTTTCACTGTAACACTTACAAGGTTATTATAGGGTTATTAATTGGTCTAATTTCAGTATTGTTGTGTCTCAGGGAATAGGGAGGCCCAAGGAGAGGGTGAGAAATGGGCAAGTGGCCAGTAAGTACAGCAGTTAGAACACATACAACATTTATCAATTGAGTGTGATATCTTATTTGGGTGCATTTTGTGGTATCTCAAAACAATTACAATGGTAACATAAAAGACTGCTGATCACTGGCCGGGCGTGGTGGCTCACGCCTGTAATCCCAGCGCTTTGGAAGGCCAAGGTGGGTGGATCATGAGGTCAAGAGATTGAGACCATTCTGGCCAACATGGTGAAACCCTGTCTCTACTAAAAAGTACAAAAATTAGCTAGGCGTGATAGCGTGCGCCTGTAGTCCCAGCTACTCAGCCTCAGGCACGAGACTTGCTTGAACCCAAGAGGCAGAGGTTGCAGTTGAGCTGAGATCACGCCACTGCACTCCAGCCTGGTGACAGAGCGAGACTCCACCTCAAAAAAAAAAAAAAAAAAAAAAACTGCTGATCACAGAGAACCATAACATATAATCATAACAAAGAAGTTTGAAATATTGTGAGAATTACCAAAGTGTGACACACAGACATGAAATAAGCACATGCTGTTGGAAAAATGGCACCAACAGACTTGCTTGACATAGGGTTTTACAATCCTTCAATTTGTAAAATATGCAATATCTGTGAAGTGCAATAAAATGAGGTATGTCCTTCTCCATCTACACACACATAGATGCATACACCCCCCCCCCCACACACACACACATATACTGCATTGGTTCTGCCTCAATACAAATTATTATTAATTTACCACATGACCTTGATCACACTGCTTAGCCTTTCTAAACCTCGGGTTCCTTGTCTGTCAGATGGGCTAATAATAGTACCTACTTCATAGGCCACTTAACGAAGATACACCGTGTTAAACAGAGATCCAAACAGATTAAGCACAGTCAGAAAATAACAGATGCTGGTGAGGCTGCCGAGAAAAGGAACACTATACACTGCTGGTGGGAATGGAAATTAGTTCAGCCACTGTGGAAAGCAGTTTGGAGATTTCTCAAACAAAATATCCACAGAGTGAGAGATTCCAACAGCAGTAAGTCACAAATACCAACATAACTGAAAGTAAGGTCTGTACTGGTGTTTGCACTTTGCAGCCAAATGACAAATGCAGCTTATTTTTTTCACTGAACTACTGGGTTTATCAGGAAAGACAGGGGCTCAACCTTTCTTTTGACCCATTGGTAACAGAATGAGACCAATTAGCATTGAGCTACAGTGTGGCAAAACCAATGGTTATTTATCAAAGCACATACAGACACAAAGAAGGCATCATTCCGGCCCTACTAAAAGTATACTTCAGGCAGAAACGTTGGTTAAGAGTTTTTAAAATTAATTTGACAAATATTGACTGGGTGCACGTTATAACAGGTACTCTTCCAGCTGTTGTGGATACCATGAACAAAACAGAAAAACCCTTGCCATGGTGAGACTTATAGTAAGGACATACATGACAACAAAATTAAAATCCATCCATCCATTCATCGAAGTTCTGTGTGTGTGTGTTTGTGTTTAGCAGTGAACAAAGAGACATTTATATTCTAAGTGTCAGGAGAAAAGCAAGTAGGGAGGCGGCAATCAGGAGTGTCAGGGCGATTTTTGATAGGACAGCTATGGAGGACCTCCCAGAGGAGGTGAAGGAGTGAGCTCTGCCACAGTCTTTGGGTAGGAACAGCTGGTGAAAGCCCCTGGGATGGAAGCCTGGCTGGTGAGTTTGAGAAACAGCTAGGGGAGAGACGTGGATAAAGGGGAATGAATGAGGGGAAGAATAGTAGGAGATGAGATCAGAGGGCAGCAGGGGGCCAAACACTGTGAGGCCTCATGGGTCTCTCTAAAGACTACGGCTTTTCCCTAGGGTAAAATGGAGACCCACTGGAGGGCTTTGAACAAGACTGACAGGATCTGACTTAGTAAATTTTAACAAGATCACTTTGGCTGCTGTGTTAAGAATAGACTGGAGCTGGCGAGGGGCAGTGAGGGAGACTCGTTAGGAAGCTAATAAAACAGTCCAGTTGAGAGGTGACAGCAACCTCATCATCCACTCAAAAAATACCTGTGGACACCCACCCTGTGGCCCGTCATCTGCTGGCCCTGAGAATACACAGTTGAACAACTCCCCGCAGGAAGGGCACCAGGGAGGCATTCTCCACCACCTCTTCCTCAGGCAGGAAATGAGGGAGCAAAGGACGCTCCAACCTGGGGAGAACCCAGAACTCCATGGGAGGTGGTGGGGCTGGCGGGTGGGCTCCATTTGTTCACTGCTGACTCCCCAGCACCTGCGACAGTCCGTGGTATAAATATTTGTGCTCAGAGTGACTTTCAGATAACAGTTTTTAAGGCTGCTTTAGTGTCAAACCAGTTTATAATTGTTTGCCAGTTTAAATGTTGTTTTTTTTTTTTTGAGACGGAGTCTCACTCCGTCGCCCAGGCTGGAGTGCAGTGGTGCGATCTTGGCTCACCGCAAGCTCTGCCTCCCGGGTTCACGCCATTCTCCTGCCTCAGCCTCCCAAGTAGCTGGGACTACAGGCGCCCGCCACCACGCCTGGCTAATTTTTTAGTATTTTTTAGTAGAGATGGGGTTTCACTGCGTTAGCCAGGATGGTCTCAATCTCCTGACCTCGTGACTCGCCCGCCTCGGCCTCCCAAAGTGCTGGGATTACAGGCATGAGCCATCGCGCCCGGCCTTGCCAGTTTAAATGTTGATCAACTCACTAAAAATATTATAAAAGGACACACACCCACATACCTACATACGCCACACACTTCCCACAAATGTATGTTGAAGACTGATATAGATTCTAAAATAATCATATCGAAGACAGAATATTTCCAATTTCACAGAGGTTTCATTTGAGGGATAGAGTAATAGAAAAATGTCTTTTAAATGTGAAGAATGTGATCCTATAAAGAGATTAGATTTTTATCACGCCTCTTCATAATTATAGTTTCTAATATAAACCTAGCACTGGGCTGCAAACTAATAGTTTTTAAAAATTAAGAGAGTTGATTATAAGTCTGCAATTAGAAAGTCTTATTTTCTTACTCCTTATGGAACATAAGTAATTATGTATCACAGGCAATTAAGATCAACTCATATTTACAGACCAATAAACTTTTAAAATTACATGTAATGCAAATCACTCTAGAACAACACATTTTTACAAGTTATTTTGAAGTGTTTTAATGTTGCTGAGGACATTTTAAAATTCTCAGGAACCAATTCTCATATTTTCCAGGCTAGCTATTTCTCACATCCATGGATGTCAAGGGATATTGTGATTATGTATCTTCATAGCCTTCTACAGAGGACTTTATGTGCAAACTCTGAATTAAAGCCAATGTCTAAGGGTATATAAATTATCCCATACAGAATAATTTCGTGAAAGTGATATTTAGCTCCTTGCTCAGCCTGTCCTAACGGTGGGAATCAGAAGCTGCCCCCGGCACCTTGGCAGTTTCTGAAGAGTTATTTTTGTACATTTGTACATTTAAATATGTTCTTGGCCAGGCACAGTGGCTCACGCCTGTAATCTCAGCACTTTGGGAGACAAAGGCAGGTGGATCACCTGAGGTCAGGAGTTTAGGACCAGCCTGGTCAACATGGTGAAACCCCATCTCTACTAAAAATAAAAAAATTAGCCAGGTGTGGTGGCGTACAACTGTAGGCCCAGCTACTCGAGAGGCTGAGGCAGGAGAATTGCTTGAACCCAGGAGGCAGAGGTTGCAGTGAGCCGAGATCGCACCACTGTATTCCAGCCTGGGTGACACAGACTCCATCTAAAAAAAAATAAAAATAAATAAATAAATAAATAGATACATTCTTAAAAGTTTTCTCACAGTTGATGTAAAAGGATATTTGTCTCCAATGCACTCTATAGACTGTCAATTTATTCACATTTAACAAAAGACGAGAAATGCCAGTGCAACAAAGGCATTTTGAGTACTATAAAAACGTACAAATCGACCTGGCGTGGTGGCTCATGCCTGTAATCCCAGCACTTTGAGAGGCTGGGGCAGGCGGATCACGAGGTCAGGAGATTGAGACCATCCTGGCTAACACAGTGAAACCCCGCCTCTACTAAAAAATACAAAAAATTAGCTGGGCGTGGTGGCAGGTGTCTGTAGTCCCAGCTACTTGGGAGTTTGAGGCAGGAGAATGGCGTGAGCCCAGGAGCCGGAGCTTGGAGTGAGCCCAGATTGTGCCACTGTACTCCAGCCTGGGCGACAGAACAAGACTCTGTCTCAAAAAAGAGAAAAAAATGCACAAATCTTCAGGTGGGCTGATATAACCGATCCTACAATTTCAAGGAAAGAAAGGGCAATCCATTTTAAATCTATAATTACCTTCTAGTATGTTTCAGAGATACTGTAACAGGAATTCTCATAATGGCTTTCTTCATAGTCCTATACTTGTAATTTTTAGGTATCAAATAGTCTGTTTGCTAGAGAGTATTAATAGAACTGTGAGATCTTGTATTTTATATCCATAATTTCCCCTTCATACATTCAGCCTTTTGTTTTTCACAGATCATAAAGATAACATTGTACTTATTAGTAGAAATAAACCAATTTGTTCTCACATACAAAGTTGGGTACCTTGAAATCAACAACTTCAAGAATCATTTTCACTTAAATCTTTGAAACTTTAACTTATAGAAAATTCCGACTGGGCGTGGTGGCCTATGCCTGTAATTCTAGCACTTTGGGAGGCCGAGACAGGTGGATCACCTGAGGTCAGGAGTTCGAGACCAGCCTGGGCAACATGGTGAAACCCCATCTCTATCAAAAATACAAAAATTAGCTGAGTGTGGTGGCATGCGCCTGTAGTCCCAGCTACTAGGGAGGCTGAGGCAGGAGAACTGCTTGAACACGGGAGGTAGAGGCTGCAGCGAGCCCAGACTGCACCACTGCACTCTAGCCTGGGCAACAGAGCAAGACTAGGTCTCGAAAAAAAAAGAGTTCCCACTATATTTTGATTAACGAGGGTAAAATATGAATCTGATCGTATGTTCGATATCTCATAAAATGGTCAGTTCAGAAGTTCCATGTTAAAATTACCAAGTCCTCTCAACCAATGAAAAACTATAGTCTTAAGAAAAAAAGGCTGGGCGTGTTGGCTCACATTTGTAATCTCAACACTTTGGGAGGCCGAGGCAGGAGCAACACTTGAGCCCAGGAGTTCAAGACCAGTCTGGGCAACATAGAGAGACACCATCTATACAAAAAATGAAAAATTAGCTGGGCATGGTAGTGTGCGCCTGTGGTCCCAGCTACTCAGGAGGCTGAGGTGGCAGGATCGCTTGAGCTCGGGAGGTTGAGGCTGCAGTCAGCTGTGATGGCTCTACTGCACTCTAGCCTGGGAGACACAGTGAGACCCTATGTCAAGGGTAGGAGAAGGAAGGAAGGAAGAAAGGTAGGTAGGTAGTGAGTTACTACGGGACTGAACGAAGGGGGATGAATGCAGAAATAAAAACAAAAAAGAAACTTTTAAAGAAGGGGTCGGGGGATCCTTGCTTCTAGTGAGCAAAGGCAGCCCTGAGCTTCTACAGCCTTTGTATTTATTGGGTAGAAAGAGCAGGGAGGAGGAGGTAATGATTGGTCAGCTGCCTGACTGATTACAGGTTCACATTATTGCTAACAGGCTTCAGATTTGCCTAATCACAAGCAACACTGTGCTTGGGGCGTGACTGCCCTCAGCATTCCTTCTGGGCGGCAGATGCAGTTGTCAGCTTGCTAACATTCTGCATTCATGAGAACAGTTTGCTGTTTACTCATATAGCCTCCAGTGGTATACTGAGTTGATCACCGACCCTCATTCTTTCAGCCTCCGATGAGGGAAAGGAGAGAAAGAGAAAAAGCGTAAGTCCGTCTTCCAATCTATGTCTGAAAATATAAATAACATAAGAGTTAGGTTTTCAACAGTTTGACAGGTCCTAAAAGGTAAACACAGAATTACTCTATGATCCAGCAACTCCACTCCTAGGTATACGCCCAAAAGAATTAAAAGCAGGGACTCAGATACTTGTACACCAGTGCTCACAGTACTCAAGTGTTCATAAGTGACATTACTCACAATAGCCAAAAGGTGAAAATCACCCAAGTGTCCATCAACAGATAAATGGATAAACAAGTACAGTATATACATACAATGGAGTATTATTCAGCCATAAAAAGGAACACAATTCTGATACAGCTACAACATGGATGAACCTTGGGGACATTATGCCAAGTAAAATTAGCAAGACACAGAAGGATAAAAATATATGATTCTACTTATTTAACATACCCTAGAGTAGGCAAATTCATAGAGACAAAAAGTAGAACAGAAGTTACCAGGGGCTAGAGGCAAGGCAGAATGGGAGTTATTGTTTAATCACATTGTGAATGTGAAGTTATTGTCACTGAATTATACATTTAAAAATGATTATGATGGTAAATTTTGTGTTATTTGTATTTTGCTATAGCAAAAAAGAAAAAAACAGGATAATTAAACTGGGCAAAAAAGAGTCAAGTTTTCAAAGCATTTCTAATCTACCTCCACTATTTCATTAGGATTCTATTTTACAGACAAGGAAACTGAGGTTCAAACACCAAATGAGGAGCAAAGCATGGACCAGCACTCCAGCCAGTGGGCTCCACAGCCAGCCAACTGCAGCCTGGCTTACTCCACAGTCCAGCACACAGCACTTCTGAGTGCAAGCCTGCCTTCCCTCAGGACAGCCTCCCAATTCTACTCTCTACCCTTATAGCTTTCCTCTCCCTCCACCAACTTTCATGTGAACAATGGAATAATCACCACAGGGTAAAAGCACAATTCACAAGACTAGGGGAAAAGCCTAGGAGCACCTGAGAATGTAGGCCTTTCAAAAGAGGACCACGCACACAGCACCTTGTGCTCAGAATGCTCATGACCGAAGCAGACTAAGATGCTTCCAGCTGCAGGAAATCAGAAAACCCAAAGTCAAACTGGCATAAACCATGGGAAAATTTATTATCACACAGAACTATGAGATGAGAGGCAGAGAGAGATCCAGGCCTAGATCCTATGACCAGCACCAAATCCTATGAGTGCCAGAACCAAAAATGCAGGTTCCTTCTGTCTTTCTGCTCCGACAACTTCAGTGTCAGACTCACCTCAAGACTGATCCCCTCATGGTCACAGAATGGCTGCCAGTGGAAATATGGTCACAGCTATGCTTCATTATTTGCTCTCTCATTCTGGATGTGAAGGAAAACGCTTCCCCCTCCCCGCTCAAAAAATAAAGTCTTTCCTTATGACTGAGCCAACCCAGATCATGTGGATACCTCCAGACCATAAACAGTCACCATGGGAAAACCATGCTCTCTCATCTACTTAAAGAATGGATTCTCATGGCTAAGGGTGAAGGGGAAGTAACTGAAGAAAATCTGCATCTCGTTATTAGGAAAGACAAAGGAAATGGATGCTGATAGGCATCCAGCACTGTCCACTATTCCTGTGTTTCTCAAACTTTAATGCACATGAACTCCCAGAGGATCTCACTACAACACAGATTTGGATTCGGCAGGTCTGAGATAGATAGGGCCCAAGATTCTACATCTTCAATAAGCTTCCAGGTAACGATCAAGCTCCTGGTACCTCTCTGCACACAGGAGCTATTCAACAACGGTTTGTGTGTCCCTTACCTAAAGAGCACACCTCCCCTAGTGACCAGGGTGTCGGGCCGCCTCCTGAGAGTGTCACATGTCATGTACTTTTGTCAGGCTGGTTGCCAGCTGCACTCTGAACATTAGAGGCCAGCACACTCCTCTTAGCTGTAATGGCACGGATATTGAATAGTGCAGGTGACAAATTACCCTGAGGCATCCAGAAACTAAGAAGCTTTTTAAACAAAACATTTGGCAAAATAATCAATGGTGATAAATAATATACTCTAGCTCTAATGGCAAGCCGTTATAAATCTCTTGCATTTTATCACCCCATCTATGTTAAGAGTTTCTACCCCAAGAATAAGGAAGATACTCTTCTTCAGAGACTGTCCTCCAGTAGCACTACCCCAATGAGACACCATGCCAAGTACAGGGAGAGAAGGTGACCAGTCCTCAGGAATACAGTGTAGACTCTAGAGTCTGAGAAGAAGTGGAGCCATGGCTTGGTCTGGCTCATACTGAAGAAGATGTAAAGGGCAGTAGGTATCAAGTGAATACACAGGAAATAAGTAGCAGCATCTGCTAGATTTTCCACAGGATCTCAATACCACTGACCCCACCAAGAGCTGTCATTCCTCCTCCACCTCTTCTATCCTCTCCTCAGCAATTCTATCCTTTCCTGGCAATTTCCTTGGCTTCAGAATAACAAGGTGTTCCCCACCATTGAATGGATTTCCCAGAGAAAATGTAATGCTACAGGAAATGCATAGGATCGGAAATTCCAGGGCCCAGGTCTCAATATCAGCTGTCATTTTACCAACCATGTGAGTAAACAAGTATTTCCTGAGTCTTGGTTTGCTCATCTAAAAAAATAAAAGAGAATGAGGATAATCATGCCTATCTATAACATCAAACACTACATAAATGTTTGTCCCTATCATTCAAAGTTCTCTGTATGGCAGAAGAGTAATCCCAGTTTTCCCCATACACCAGACTTCTGTAATTCTCACAAATCCTGGATGTTCAGATTGAAAATCATCTGAGGCATGGCTCCTCCATATACTCTAATGTCCAACAGAGTCATCATAGCAGTTCTGGGGGTGCATGGCCTGAAGCCAGGTCCCCAGAGATTCTGGGAAGGCTCGTCTGGGTCTGTACTAGCCTGCAATTTGGAATTTCCTGTTCCTTAGTAGTTTATGGCACTAATAAGAGTGGTTTGCAAAGCAAGGGATTTTCTTTCCAAACAGAGAGAAGACCACAAAATAGGAATGTCTATGCAAAACTATCATTATTTCTAATGAAAGAGAACTGGATAGTTCTCTAAGGTCTCTTCTAACTCTAGTATTTTGGGATTGTGTGATCCTGGGCCTTTCCTAGAGAAACCTTAGCCCAGAATCCACTGCTAACAAAGCTTCTATTATGACCCCCACTTACTCCTGCCAAGTATAAAGCACTGTCCTCAGCTGGCTCTCCAAATTTATATAACAGTTAAAGGCCATTTGCTTCAATCGTGGAGCAATGATTTTAAAAAGGACCAACAGTTAAAAGCACACAAATGGCAGTGAGCCCCAGAAAAGTACTAACTCTCTCCCTCAAAAGATATTTATCTGCACTCAGGCTGCATCTGGGCAGTGAGAGAAGGAAACCTTGAACCCTACAAATTGTGTCCAGGAGACAGCATGGAAGACCATGCTAGAAAGTGGCAGCATATTCTCTTATGTAAGGAGGAGGCCCACATGAATTATGACTCTTTTTATGCTTTTCTCTTTAACATCCCATCACTGCCCACGGTGATTTCTCATGCACTGGTACCTTCTTCAGAGTCTTCCTGATTAAACTCGTTTATTTTTCATTGGATATGGCCATGACAAAGGATTCTCAGATGAATATCCTTCATTTTCACCAATCTATCTCTATGCCTTAGAAACATAAGTACTGAAGAAACTTCTGGTGTTTATAGTTAAATTGGACTAGGCACAGTGGCTCATGCCTGTAATTCCAGCACTTTGGGAGGCCAAGCTGAAAGGACTGCCTGAGCCCAGGAGTTCCAGACTAGCCTGGGCAACATGGTATGATCTTATCTCTACAAAAAAATGTAAAAATTAGCTTATCATGGTGGCACACGCCTGTAGTCCCAGCTACTTGGGAGGGTCAAGGCTGCAGTGAGTGGTGATCATGCAGTATGGCCGACAGAGCAACACCCTGTCTCCAAAAAAAAAAAAAAAAAAAAAAAAAAACACACACACACACACACATATATATACACACACACCCCAAATATATATGCCCCAAAGTTCACTCATAGTGTATAAATATATATAAGATATATTTATATATTTTATTTATATATTATATATAATTGTAATGTATTATATATTATATATTAACATATTTAACTGTATATTTTATATTTATATATTTAACTATATATAATTAAAGTATATATAGTATAGTTTTATATATACTATATATAGTATATACATAGTTTTATATATATACTATATATAGTATATATAGTTTTATATATATAATATATAGTATATATAACTAATGTATTATGTACTATTTATATATAACTGTATTTTATATTTATATATTGAAGTATAATTATATAGTTAAGTATATATAGTATATATAATATATAGTTAACTCTCTACACACACACACACACACACACACACACACACACGCACTAGAGACCTCTGTAATTCTCACAAATCCTGGACGTTCAGATTGAAAATGATCTGAGGCATGGTTCCTCCATATATATATATATATATATGCACACACACATATACATATATACACATATACACATATATATACTATGTACAATATATGTATATATACACATATGTATATACATATACTATATACTATATACATATATACACATATATACATACATACACTATGTAGTATATATGTATATATTTATATATGTGTGTGTGTGTGTGTGTATATATATATATATGGAGGAACCATGCCTCAGATCATTTTCAATCTGAACGTCCAGGATTTGTGAGAATTACAGAGGTCTCTAGTGTGTGTATATGTGTGTGTGTGTGTGTGTGTGCGCGTGTGTATATATGTATATATAGAGAGTTAACTATATATTATATATACTATATATACTTAACTATATAATTATAGTTAAATATATAAATATAAAATATACAGTTATAAATATGTAATACATAATACAAGTTATATATTAATATTATAAATAAAATCTATTATATATAAAATATATATATATATATAGTATGAGTGAACTTTGGAGTGATGAAAATATTCTCAAACAGCAGTGCTGTAATGGTTGTGCAACTGTATAAATACATAAAAGCCTTATACACTTGCAACAAGTGAATTTTATAGTATTTATACTTCAACGAAGCTGTGTGTGGGTTTGTTTTTGTTTCTTGAGGTAGGCTCTTGCTCTGTCGCCCAGGCTGGAGTGCAGTGGTGCAATCACAGCTCACTGCACCCAACTTCCTGGGCTCAAGTGATCCTCGCATCTCAGCCTCCCAATTAGCTGGGACTACAAGTGTGTGCCACCACGCTCAGCTGAATTAGAAAACAATTTTTTTTTTTGTAGAGATGAAGTCTTGCTATGTTGCCCAGGCTGGTCTCAAACTTCTGGCCTCAAGTGATCCTCCCACCTCGGCCTCCCAAAGTGCTGGGACTACAGGCATGAGCCACTGCACTTGGCCTAAAGCTGTTTTTTTTGTTGTTGTTGTTTTTTTTTTGAGACAGAGTCTCACTCTGTCACCCAGGCTGGAGTGCAGTGGTGCAATCTCAGCTCACTGCAAGCTCCGCCTCTCGGGTTCACGCCATTCCCCTGCCTCAGCCTCCCGAGTAGCTGGGACTACAGGCACCCACCACCATGCCCGACTATTTTTTTGTATTTTTAGTAGAGATGGGGTTTCACCGTGTTAGCCAGGATGGTCTCGATCTCCTGACCTTGTGATCTGCCCGCCTCGGCCTCCCAAAGTGCTGGGATTACAGGCATGAGACACCGTGCCCAGCCTTTATTTTTTTATTATTATTATTATTTTTTTGAGATGGGGTCTCGCTCTGTCACCCAGGCTGGAGTGCAATGGCATGATCTTGGCTCACTGCAAGCTCCGCCTCCTGGGTTCACACTATTCTCCTGCCTCAGCCTCCTGAGTAGCTGGGACTACAGGCGCCCGCAACCGTGCCTGGCTAATTTTTTTTGTATTTATAGTAGAGATGGGGTTTCACTGTGTTAGCAGGATGGTCTTGATCTCCTGACCTCGTGATCCTCCTACCTCAACTTCCCAAAGTGCTGGGATTACAGGGGTGAGCCACCACGCCCAGCCAGCTGTTTATTTTTTAAAAAAACACTTTGTATTTTTCCTAGTCATTTTATGTTTAAACATTATAAAGTTCTAATCATACCATATTTATAGTTTCACATCCTGTTTTTCTTAATAACATGTCATGACATTAAAATATTACAAAGCTTTAATAAATATGATAAATATTATATAATTTCACTAAACTCTAGGGTATCATCAGGCATTTTAAGTGATCCTTTTATTATCCACATAGTTTCAAACTTTCTGCTAGTATAAATAATGCTGCCAAAATCTACTCACACCCAGTTTTCTCCACACATTCTTAGATTTGATTAACAAAAGTAGAAATTACGAATTACAAGTTATAAATCATTTTAAACTTGACACATACTGAAATTATTTTACTAACAGGTTTTATCCATTTGTCTTTCTTCTTAATAATTAGCTTTTTGCTATTCTTGCCTGTTTATTCCTCTCAACGAACTTCATAATAATTCTGTCCATTTTACCAAAAGAATTCCACTTGGAACTCTGATTAATAGTATTGAAGCTACATGTTAATATGGAAAGTTGAGGAAATTCATAAGAAAAAAATTAATGTTTCTGCTAAAAAATTTAACCCAGTAATCTGGAAGCTTCATTTATCTAAAATATAGCCTCTTCCCATATCAAGTAACTTGTTCCTGCATTGCCTCCTAATGGAGAAAGCAAACACTGTACTTACCATCCTGGCCAACATGGGGAAACCCTGTCTCTACAAAAAACACAAAAATTAGCTGGGCGTGGTGGTACACGCCTGTAGTCCCAGCTACTAGGGAGGGCGAGGCAGGAGAATCACTTGAACCCAGGAGGCAGAGGTTGCAGTGAGCCGAGATCGTGCCACTACACTCCAGCCTGAGCGACAGAGCGAGACTGCGTCTCAAAAAAAAAACACTGTGCTTGTACAGTATTACTGAAATAATCCATGTCTAATTTAATGTCAAGTCAACTGAAGGGTTACTTATTAGCAACTACCCCACAAATATATCACTAAACCAAACAAAAAGCCATATATACCAAATAAAATACACTGCGCATCATTATTTACTCATTTGACAAGTATTCACTGAATGGCTACTATATGCAATGCACTGTCCCATGAGCATGAGATTTTTAAGTATCTCAAAAAGCGTAAGTAGCTTTTTGTAGAAAAGTGCTATATTCTTAGAAAGTAACATCTTATCAAAATTTATCTAAAATATCCAACTGCATATTTTGGCTTTCATCTCATTTGTTCAGCTAATCTCAGTAATGCTTTATCCTGGAAAGCATGACAGTGCAAAACAAAACTGCATTTCTAAAAAGTTCCCAAGCCTTATATTCTTGGAGTTCCCAAGCCTTATTTCCTTGGAGTTCCCATCACCCTCCACATTCCAAAACCTATTGCCGTAACTTCCGTCATAGAAAGCATTCTAAATGAATGAGCAAATTATCAGAGATGTGGTTTTTGTCTGTTCTCACGGTCCCAAAATGACCCTTTGCCAGGGGGCTGGTGGGGGGAGCAGGGAACAGACCTCTGAAATTTTGAGGAATTGCTGGAAGTTGTTTTGTTTTTCATCAAACTCAATAGACAGTTCTGTATTAAAATTAAGCATCACATTCTACACTTCACCAATGTCCTCTGTCATCATGAATACCACTCCCAAAGGGAAAGCACCTGACGAATACTGGAAAACCCAGGTCTAAAACAAAGTAGATTTCATACAGTATATACCACATGCTCAGGGTTAAAACATTCCATTACGAAGTATAAAGAAATTGTGTTAAACAGACATCTGCAGATGTTTCATGCTTCGTATAGATCTGGCAAATGCCCAAAAGACAAAAAAGTTCTCATTTCCTGATGTAGGTTAGCCAGCATTGAAAAAAAAGAAAAAAAAACCCAAACATTGTTAAAATTGTTTCAGAAATTACCCTTACACCCACCTCAAAGTTATATCATTGTAATTCTCAACCATCTTATTAACCAGGTAGCCTAGTGTCCTAGATATCTATCATTTTAAAATCTTTAACCACATTTTTCCACCATTATCCTCAGTCACGTAAATACATTAAATGACCTGAAATGGGCTAAGTGTGAACACAGCTTTCCAGATTTCACGGGGCTAGTCACAAAGCTCCTACTTTCTTGAACCCATTTTTAAAAAGAGAAAACCAGTCTCTAGCCATGTTTACAAAGGTTTCATGGCTATTGCAAAAATATCACTACCCACACTCCTAAAACAAAAGGCTACTCATTTGACGGATGAATTACTCCATCTCCAGATTCTAATTAAGACTACTATATATTCCCTAAAACATGCTTCAATATGACAAAGTCTGTATTGTATTCTAAAGAAATATTCTGAGAGCAATCCAGTAAAACCCAAGGGAACCGATATATTCTAATGTAGGCAATGACCTTAAACTCTGGTATTTTGGGCACTATTTCCTCCACACACTCTGTCAAGGAGAAAATTTGAAAGTGGAGAATGAATAATTGTTTTGTTCTGAAACTTCCCATTAGAATAACAGAAAGAGGCGTTCAACACAAGCCTGAGGAACCAGGCTAAATTTTAACCTATATTCTTATGCTTTAGCTTCTAGGACACTCAAAGAACAAATCTCAACTGGATGGAAGACATAAGTCAAACTGCCAACGGTCCCTCTTGGCTAACTATGGGCTTAGCACCTGTCATTTTTACCTGTCTCTTTCTGCATCTGTGTTGTGGGCCCAGCTATGAAAGAACTACCCCACCCAAGAGAGTGTCCAGCCTCTTGGAGCCAGCAGTTAGCAAACTGACCTATGCCAGAGACACTAAGCATCATGTTCTAAGGGTTTGAAGAGAAAGACACCCTCAACCTCATCAATTCCACCTCTGCCCTACACCATCCCTTGGTGATGAAGGGTACAGCAGGGCAATCCCTAAGGATGTCCTGCCTGACCATCCACCACCCGATCCACAACAGGACTTGGCCTATTTCCCAGCAACTTAAGAGTTTAACAACACTATCAGTAAGTGTGGAAGCAGTTTTGTGTTGAAGTCAAAGTCTAACTGCACCTTTGTAATCCAAGGCGCAAGGTAAAACCTTTATTCAAAATTTACATTAAACAACTTCAAACCACAACTCCCCCAATGAACTCCATCAGCCCTTCTTCTTACCTTATAATGAAATCAGAACTCTTATCTATCAGCCATTTCATTTTTTCCGTAACAAACTAAAGTTATAGACACAATTATAGTCAGGGAGACCATTACTGAAAAGCAAAACGTTATACTTCAAACACAAGCATCATTAAGGAAACTTTATTCTCCATTATAAAACATGCACAGTATTGACACCCAAATAATTTACAGGTGCTTTATTGAAGTCTCTATAACCAACTCACTTTGCCCTTTAGAGATTATCTTCCTTCTATCTTTCATTGAACATTTCAAAGTCTGTACGATATTTAACATAAAACTATTTATACCATTGTCTTTTAAAAAAAAAAGATTACTCAAATTAAACAGGCTAGAGAATGATCTGCTAGGCTCTGCTGGTTTAGCTATAAATGACCCAAACATTAATGATGGAATGCCAATCAGCCAATGAACAGCGATCACTTAATATGAGTGAGAAGTTATCACCATTCCAGTGGACTTCCAAGAAGTGCAGATGCCATCCTAACCAGAGGGGCTCATAATACAAAAGCAACATTCACTTATAGAGTAGGAGGGCGGCCCAGGCACTGTGGCTCACACATGTAATCCCAGCATTTTGGGAGGCTGAGGCAGGAGGACCCCTTGAGCCCAGGAGTTCAAGGTTTACAGTGAGCTATGATCGATCCACTGCACACACTCCAGCCTCGAGGACAGAGTAAGACTCTGTCTCCTAAAAACAACAACAACAAAAAAAGAAGGCAGCAGCCCGAGAGCAAGGGAAAACAATCACTAGTCCAAGTCAGAAAGTGACACCTCAACCCTAATTTAGTACTCTGTAAACCTAAAGCATCCAAAAGTGAAGGACTGTCTAGATACCACAGACAATGTACTTTTGGAGCACAGATTCTATACACCAGTATTATACTAAAGTGATATATGCTAAGGCAATACACATATTATTGAGTAGGAGACTAGACAGGATTACATGCTAACAACATAAGAGTGATGTGTAATCTGTCAGATTGTATCATCAGATTACTAAATAGTTAAGGAGGGCTTCTCTTTTTAGAAGTACAGCAGCTAGGACCTGCAACGTCTTCAATAACAATTAGAATATTTCCATCTTTCAAACCCCCAATGCATTAATAATAATCTAGATTGAAAGTCTGCAAAGTGGGGTCCAGAGGCCAAACCAGCCTGTCCCTGTTTTTGTACAGCCTGTGAGGTAAAATAGTTCTGTCATTTTCCCATTTATTATGAAAGAGGCGCATCTGAATCAGATATGGGTAAGACTCAAGGCACCATTCATCCTGAGGCAAATTCTCCTCCAGCTATGAGCCCTTAAGAGCAAACAAGTTACCTATTTCCAAAAGACACGGCAGTCCTCAATAATTTTTAAGAGAGTAAAGTGGTCCCCAAGACCAAGAACTGAGAACTGCTTTTTTAGATCCAACTACCAATTTACAGAATCTATTAATATAATAGAGGATGCACCAGAGCGGTGACTCAGGCCTGTAATCGCTGCACTTTGGGAAGCCGAGGCGGGTGGATCACCTGAGGTCAGGAGTTCAAGACCAGCCAGGCCAACATGGTGAAACCCCGTCTCTACTAAAAATACAAAAAATTAGCCAGGCGAGGTGGCAGATGCCTGTAATCCCAGCTACTTGGGGGGCTGAAGGAGGAGAATCGCTTGCACCCGGGAGGCGGAGGTTGCAGTGAGCCGACATCAAGCCACTGCACTCCTGCCTGGGCAACAAAACTATATATATATGGATGTTAAGCCATGTACCCTGAGGATATAAGCTGGTAAATCCAGATGGCAGGAAATTCTTCAAGATAACCACGCAATTTCTTCAACAACAGCAACAACAAAATCACAAGAGAAAAGAAAAAGATGGAAGGTGTACTTATATGTTAAAAGAGACTAAAAGACTTATCAACCTATCAAATTTGTGAACCTTATTCAGATCTCAATTTAGAAAAACCACAAAATAAAATCGATGTTTGGGATAAATAGAAATTTAAACACTTACTGTGTGGTTGATGATATCAAGGAATTACTACTTAATCTTTTTCAGGTGTGATGCTGAGGTTATATTTAAACAGTTTTTTGAAGAGTCCTTACCTTTTAAGGATACATATTAAAATCTATAATATGACACAGGGGAGAGAAGAGTGAAAAAAGATTGGCCTTCAGTCAAAGATTTACCATCAGTCAATAATTATTGAGGCTGGCCCAGTGTGGTGGCTCACACCTGTAATCCTTGCACTTTGGGAGGCCAAAGTGGGTGAATCACCTGAGGTTAAGAGTTTGAGACCAGCCTGGCCCACATGGTGAAAACCCGTCTCTATTAAAAGTACAAAAATTAGCCAGGCGTGGTGGTAGGCACCTGTAATCCCAGCTACTTGGGAGGCTGAGGCAGGAGAATTGCTTGAACCCAAGAGGCAGAGGTTGCAATAAGCCAAGAGCGCCACTGCACTCCAGCCTGGGCAAGAGAGCAAAAACATCACCTCAAAAATAAATAAATAAAATAATAATAATAATTGTTGAAGTTGAGCGGAAACACACGGAGACACATTATTCTCTGTATTTTTGTATATGTTTGAAATCCTCCATAATAAAACATTAAAAAGCATAGATTTCATGACATTCCTTCCTCAAGAAGTATGGGATGAGGCTGAGCAATCAGCATTTTTAGCATGAACCCCATGCCATGAGAAGTCTGCAGCCCATGTTTTGAGAGCACTGTTCTCCCTGATTCTTGAATTTTCCCTACAACATTCCAAATAAGCCAGGCCTCTGGCTGAACCCTACAATGACCAATACACCTCTACCTGCTAAGAATCCAATAACATTTGACTGGTCCTAATGTCTTCAATAAGTAACAACTAATCTATAATAACTAGTAACAAATTACCACTTCCTCCTTTAAATTTCTTTTTTCTTTTTTGAGAGAGACAGGGAAAGAGAGAAGAGAGAAAAGAGAGAGGGAGAGAAAGAGTCTTGCTGTGTTGCCCAGGCTGGAGTGCAGTGGCAAGACTCAACCTCCCAGGCTCAAGTGATCCTCCCACCTCAGCCTTCTGAGTAGCTGGGACTGTTCCTGGACCAAACTGAGGGTCGGGCTGCTATTTCTCGTGGCCCAGTAACGAGATGCAGACGAACTGGGGAGGAAGAGAGTTTTTATTTCTGCAACCAGTTACAGGGAGAACGCCTGGAAATTATCACCAGACCAACTCAAAATTGCAGTTTTCCAGAGCTTATATACCTTCTAAGCTGTATGTCTATGTGTAAGTGTGCATTCACCTGAAGACATAAGTGATTAACTTCTTTTAATTTATAACTAATGTCTGAGTGCTGGAGACCTTCTTCTGGATCCTCAGTAAATTTACTTCATCTAAATGGGTCCAGGTGCTGAGGTGATTACCCTTATCTTGTCTCCTACTAAATCACAGAAGTTTGGGTTAGTTTCTTCAGACCCACAATAAAATTTGTTTAATCCTAAAAGGGTCCTGTTAAGAATTCTTTTGTTATTTTGTCATACTTTAAGGCCCAGGAAAGGCCTAGGCAAAACTCTTGGTAAGTTTCCGTTACAGTCCAGCCTTTGATAAGGGCACTGGCTTTTTTAGCTTTTACTATTTCACTTAACCACTCAGTCAGTATTGAAACAGTTGTTATGGAGGCCTGCATTAGTGAGACCTAGCCTGCCACAGGACTATGGGCATGTGCCACCATGCCCAGCTAATTTTAAAATTTTTTGTAGAGATGGGGGGTATCACTATGTTGCCCAGGCTCATCTTGAACTCCTGGGCTCAAGCGATCCTCTCGCCTCAGCCTCCCAAAGTGCTGAGATTATAGGTGTGAGCCACCATGCCCAGCCAAATTTCTAAAAGACTTTTTAAACAGTCTCTTATGGGACTTGTACATACAAAGCTACAATATCAGACAATGTATCCTTCACTCTATTACAGCTGTATACCCCATGCCCTATAGCACAGTACAGTGTATATAATGGACACAAACTGTATTGAAAGATGTGTTCCAAAATTTGTAAATATCACTTTCACATATGCAAGCACAGCCAAGAGTTCAAATAAAAATAATGAAGTTTGTGTGTTGCATACAAATACAGACACACTAAATTTGGGTACAGAACTGAATCTTACCCAATGCATTCTCCAGGAGGTCAAGAAAAGAAAGCCTAATAGGTGTTGAAGCAGCCAAGGAAGTCATCTTCAAGACAGAGGAGTTTAAGCTGGGACTTGAGTGTAAGACTTGGGAACTCCTACCCCCTTAAAAAAGGAAAAGCTACTCCTAGCAGAGTAACAAAAATCAAGTTCAGAAAGAAGGACTGTGGTATGGTTGGCAATAAGATGATGTAAGTGTAAGGGTAGTAGGGAGTAAAACTGGATAGGTTGTCTGGACATGCCAAGAAAAAGCCCTGAGACTTGGAAAAACAATTAGCGAGCTGTGACCTCTTTTTGACCAGTGACATGAAGTGAGGAGACACAGGGCTCTACAGGGCACTTCAGTATGAACCCCAGCTGTCACTAATTGTATGACTTGAGCTTGGTTTCCTTATCTGTAAAATAAAGATCCTACTTCATGGTGTGGCTGTGATGGTAAGATTATATAAAACAATATCTTTAAGGTATTTGTGTGGAAGTAGGTAATTAAGAAAAGGTGGTTATGACTAACAGAGTTTCCAAAAGAGTGGCGTAGGAGGAAACTAAACTAAACAAGGATGCCTAAATATCATCTGAATTTCTCCTAAATGTTTCATGATGTTGGGTCTCTGCCAGCAGTCTGTAATACACTGTAGAGTCAAGCTAAACCAAAGAAAATGATCCTGTCTTACTCAAAGTTTTGTGAATTTATTCAAACAATGTCAAAGACACTAAGCAGAGCTAGCCCTGAACTTTTTGATTCACTAACAAATAAAAGGAGAAATAAAGCCTACTGTCCAGCTTGTTTTTCTTTGGATATTTAACAAATTTGATTAAGACATTCCTTTACTTCCAGAGATTACACTTTGGCAGAAAAGATTAGGCCTATATACAAAAAACTATAAAACAAAACAGAAATTGGTAATTACCAAAAAAGAATTCAAAATGCTTTGGGAGAACAGAAAAAGCTCTGAATCCCTAATTCCCTACTACACAGTGGGGGCTAAATTAATGCTCCAGGAATTCGTTATTTTATGAGAGAAGTGGCAATTTTGTCCCCGCTGCCAAGAAAACACAAAAGGTGATGATTTTCCAGGCCCAGAGAAGGGCATGAACAGCACTGAGGCAGGAAATCATCATTTTCAGAAAAAGGCAGTGGGTTAGAGAGATAAAGGCTAAGGAAATAGTGTGTGACAAGGCTATGAAGATGGGTTGGGCCAGATCACAAACAGCCTTAAATTCCAGGCGCTGGAGTTTGGACCTACCTGACAGGCAATAAGCAGCTTCTCAATATTTTGAAAATACGTGATCAAAGTAGTTCTTTAGAAAAATCTGAAACCAACATGAATGACAGATCAGTCAGGTGCACCTGCACTGTACCTGCACAGAAAAACAAATCCTGTTGAATCTACTGCACTGAGAAGGAGAAACAGCCAGCTGTGGCAAAAGCTGCAACTGCCTACCCAATGTCCATTCTCCCTCCCTTCCTCACTGTATTAACAAGGCAGATTTTATAAGGGACAGCAATGTGCCCAGCTTTAAAAGTAAGCAAACAAAAACAAAACAACAACTACATTTACCAATGAGAAATAAACGTATCTGTTTAAGTAGTTGGTAACATTTGTCACTTAGCTGATGCATCAGTAAGGAAGCCCATCAATAGGAAGGGATCTCTCTGGGGAGGAAAAAGTTGCAAGCACCAGCACATGTGGCTAGGAATACCAGGTCTTCAACAACACTTTTGAAGTGTTCTTCAAAAGGAATCACTTGAAAGAGACTGACATCCAGGACATCTGTAATAGAACAATTCTGGGCCAATATCCATAATTCATTCAGACATTTCCAAATGTACTATGTTAATGGGCTCAGCTATAGGTCTTGGTCCTCAAGGTATTTACTATATACTGTAGACAAAAAGATAAAATATATATATACATACAACAAACTGTAACAATGCAATGTGAATAAAGTAACAGAGCAAACCAGCGTAATATAGCAGAGGAGACCCCACAATACAACTACATCTTGGGCTGTATTCCTAACCCTGCTGTTAACTCACTTTCGGCCTTGAATAAACTATTTTACCTCCTAGGCAAACCCTGTCCTGTAAAATAAAGAAGCAGTGTATTTAAATAAAGGGCTAATGCAGGGGACCCACTAAAGTGCATTAGTTCAGTAGGTTCCAGCTTTTTCATATATAAACCCACTTTTTAAATGTTAAATAAATTTTCTTAGATCTTCGTATCACCATGATTGTCTTCTTAGCACATGTTAACAGATAAAGCACGCACTATATAAATACTACCACGAATTCCACAAACCCTTTAAAAGAATCTGTACTTTATTAGCCAGGGGCGGTGGCTCAAGTCTGTAATCCCAGCACTTTGGGAGGCCAAGGAGGGCGGATCACAAGGTCAGGAGGTCGAGACCATCCTGGCTAACACAGTGAAACTCCATCTCTACTAAAAATACAAAAAATTAGCCGGGTGTTGTGGCAGATGCCTGTAGTCCCAGCTACTCGAGAAGCTGAGGAAGGAGAATGGCATGAACCCGGGAGGCGGAGCTTGCAGTGAGCTGAGATGGCGCCACTGCACTCCAGCCTGGGCAACAAAGCAAGACTCCATCTCAAAAAAAAAAAAAAAATTCTGTACTTTATCAACATTTAAATGAAAATTAGAAAAATTCACAAAACATTATTTGTTCCACTTCAAACACTTAATATGTGCCTGGATTTTTTTTTCCAACCAGTTGGAATAAGTTTACAGTCCACAGGGCACTGGCTCTGCATTCTCTCAAGTCTTTCTCAGCCTTAATACTGTCATCTTATGTTCATTTGAAAGATTTTCAGAACCAGGGTGAAAACGAAATCAGTAAGAAAGGAGTGAAAAAAGAAAACGATGGATTCAAGAGAAAATTCGAAGGTAAGAACTCAGCAAGAAGGTGGTTATAGGGAGGGAAGGACAGGAAGAAACAAAAGCAACCATGTTAGGTGCCATTAGCAGCAGTATAAGTCCAGGGGAAAAGAACCAGGATGATGGGAAACGATGACTTCATTGAGCATCTACTATGTTCCTGGCATGGTGTTAAATGGTTTAAAAATGAAAACATACACATGATTTTAAAAATCAAAACAGTACAAAAAGCTATACAACAAAAAATTTCCCTCTCATCCTGGATTCTCAGGTGCCTAGACTCCCTCTCCAGAAGCAACAATCACTAAAAATTCATCTGTATCCTTTCAGAAATATTTGCATTTGCCTTCATATTTAGTTATCACAACAACCTCTGAGATAGGTGGGATTACTTTATAAGTTAAGAATCTGAGGCTTAAAGATGCTGACAGGGCCAACGTCAAAGAGCCACGAAGGGACAGAACTAGGACTAGAACACGGACCCAACCACTCATGTACACATTAACTACACTCAGAAAGCTATGAAAACTCTGGTAGCTGGGAGCAGTGGCTCACGCCTGTAATCCCAGAACTTTGAGAGGCTGAGGAGGGCGGATCACTTGAGGCCAGGAATTCAAGACTAGGCTGGGCAACATGGGGAAACCCTGTCACTACAAAAAATACAAAATATTAGCCGGGCATAGTGGCATGCACCTGTTGTCCCAGCTATTCGGAAGGCTAAGGTGAAAGGATCACCTGACCCCAGGAGGTTGAGGCTTAAGTGAGCCATGACTGCACCACTTTACTCCAGCCTGGGTGACAGAGTGAGACCTTGTCTCAAAAACAAAACAAAACAAAAAACACTCTGGCAGAGATGTTCAAAGTGTTTGTAATAATTAAAAAATAGAACCCAAATAACCACTAGTCAAGGACTGGATGTATAAATCATATCACATGTACGCTGTGAAATACTATGCAGCCATTAAAACTAAGGTTAAAAAACATAAGGTAAACTCAGACACACCACTCTAAGACAGCTTGTTGAAGTAAAAAAGCAATTGCAAGAAATGGGGAGTTGGTATTTACTGGACACAGAGTTTCAGTCTGGGAAGATGAAAAAGTTCTCGGAAGGAAGGGTAGTGATGGTTGCACAGCAACGTGAATGTACATAATGCCACAGAACTGTACACTTAAAAATGGTTAAAATAGTAAATTTTGTTTTGCATATTTTCCTGTAACTTTTTTAATACTATAAAAAGCAATTGCAGAATAGTATGACTATGATTCCATTTTTGTAGAAAGGGAAAGTATGTGTAAACATTACTTGTAAATGCATGTTGTCTGTTATCTTGCTTTACCTGGCCTGCTACTCAGACATCCTGAAAGCCCTGGACTCCTGGTGTGCTGATGCTGTGTCCCGTGCCTCCCACTGCCAAGCACACACTCCCAGCAGCTGAACTACTGCCTTCAGCTTTCTTCCTACCTCTCACAGAATGCACTCTTCAGCCCTTGCTTTATCTGCAGCTGCCCTGCCCCACCGTTAAATGTCACTGAAGACTCATCAAGCTCCAAAACATGCTCCAACATGAAAAAAGATGCAGGAAAATGACTCCCTTACTCATCCCTGCAGTAAGCTCCAGGGTGGAAATGTGTGATATGATCAAATAAAAGAGATGAGATTATATCAGAAAGAGGGAAAAGAAAACCTCTGTTGCTGAAGAATGCACAGTATATGGCAACAGGTAGTGCAGCTCCTGCTTCTCAAGTGTCTTAAAGTTTTTGGAAGACAATGTGGCAACAGTCCAGCATATAATGTAGACGACATCCCTGTGCGTGGAAAACCACAGCTTAAAGTGTAGTTATGAGAACTATAAAACTGACAAAATGGTTTGGGATGTTTTTCCTTCTATTTAAGTGCAAACCTAGGTAAGAACATGACCTATACTGAGGTTTATTTGTTTAAATGATTATCCAAAGAGCAAACAACATTATTGAAAATAGAGGCTTTCAGAGTAAAGCTCCGCTCTCCTGTTACTGATCTGCTGTAGCTATGGAAGTTTCTCAGACCCAGTGGAGGGGCTCCAAGGTCCCCCTCTCTAGGAGGAAAGGAAAGCCTACTTGTTGTACTCACATTTAGCAAAGGAAAGAACTGCCCAGGAGACAGGTCAAGGGGCTACAGCAAAGGGAAAAGGGTGGGAATGATCAAATAAAATCAAGACAGCACAATCCTGATGGACAGTTTTCTCTAAGCCTGCAAGAAACGGAACCACCAAAACTGAAATGATCTTTTCTACCACCAAACTTTCCTTAGCTTTTTTAAAAATCAACAGTTCGATTTTTTCACCATACAAACAGGCACAGAGCACTGAAAAGTGTGAAGACACTTAGGCCCATGGCATTTTCCCTCTTCATAATGGCACTGGCCATTTTCTTATCGGGGAAAATCCTGAAAGGCAGAAAGTTGCTTCTTCCATGGTGGTCCAAGTCTTAGTTATTACGTCCTACTAAAACTACCCAAAACTACAAGGCACACACTACCACAAACATTCAAGAGCAGTTTTAAGAGAAACCTTGTATTTGTTCCTTTTTAAATATCCCCAGTACCTGCATATCCCTCATCATTTAGGATTATGTCTTTAACAGTGGTTCTTAAAGTATGGCCTTCAGAAGTTCAATTTTAGTTGTAACATTTGGCATGCCACTAACAGTTTAGAGGTGTGAGGTGAGTCTTAATAAAATGTTAAAAGATGTGAATTTATTTGTATAAAAAGTATGATGAAAGTACAATTTAAAAGAAAGTATTTTTTTTTTTGAGACAGAGTCTTGTGATCATGCCATTGCATCCCAGCCTGGGTGGCAAAGTGAGACCCTGTTAAAAAAAAAAAAAAAAAAAAAAAAAGATAAAAATTTTTCATTGAAAAAAATTCAGATCACACAGAAAAATATAAAGAACAGGTAATTATAGGTAATTATTACTCATAAGCTGGTCTTTCAGACACAACCACTGTTAATATATTGCTGTATAGTGTTCTTCACTTTTTCTCCTATGGATGTGTACACATTATATATATTCTAGAAAAATAGGGTTTCCTATTACTCATTAGTATCCTGCTTTTTCCACGTCAGTAAACGCTAACCTAATTATCATCATTGTTAAAGCTGCAAAATATTCTGTTGTACTAAGAGATACTGTATTTTTAGTCCCCACTGATGGACATTTAAGTTATAAAGGCTGTGATGAACATCCTAATGTATACATTTTCGTGTGCTTATCCAGTTATCCTTTAGATAAATTCCAATAAATGGAATTGCTAGAAAAAAATAAATAAATAAAGTATGGCCTTGAACCCCTGAGGGTCTCCATGACCTTTTTAAGGGGTCTGAGAGATCAAAACTATTTTCATCATACTAAGATATTCCTAAGAAGTCACTGTAGCATTGTGCACTGTGTTGACACACAGGTAGTGCAAAAACAACAGTCGGTACAACTGCTGGCCGCTTAGCACTAAAGAGGGCCATGGTAGCGTTCCTGAATTCTTTACCTCTATGTACTCACAGGAAAATAATGTCAATTTCACTTTTTAAGTGAAATGGTACAGTCATGCTGGAAAAAAAACTGTCAGTTTCTCAAAAAACTAAACATACAATTTCTGTACAACCTCACAATTGCACACTCTTGGACATTTATCCCAGAAAAGGAAAACTTACATTCACTTAAAACCTAGACAGGTCGAGCACAGTGGCTCCAAAATTCCAGCACTTTGGGAGGCTGAGGTGGGTGGATTGCTGGAACCCAGGAGTTTGGAACCCCTAGACTAGCCTGGACAATATGGCGAAACCCTGTCTCTACCAAAAAAATACAAACAACAACAAACACCTGTCTATTTGTTCGTAGTGGCTTTCTTAATAGCCCAAAACTAACAGCCTGAATGTCCTTCAACATGTGAACAGTTAAACTGCTGTACATCCATACCATGGAGCACTACTGAGCAACAAAAAGGAACAAACTATGACATGCACAGCAAATAGTGTATGATTCCACTTACATGAGATATGAGGTACCAGCAGTAGTCAAAGCCATAGACAGAAATTAGAACGATGGCTGCCAGGGACTGGCGGGAGGAGGGGAATGGAGAGTTAATGTTTAATAGGTACAGAGTTTCAGTTTTGTAAGATAAAGATTTCTGGACATGTATGATAGTTATGGATGCACAATAATTTGAATGAACTTATTACTCTCCCTCCCAAAAGTAAATTACTCATGGTAAATTCAGGATGGTAAGGGGATAGGATGGGGAGAGACACTGGACCAGAGAGGTTTGAAGGTCTTAAAAGGAAACTATTATCTCCTTTATTACACTACATATCCGTTATTCTTAATATCTCACAAATACTTTAAATTTTATATCAACTTACTAGTCAATACTTTTTTTTAAGGAAAAAAGTCCATGATGAAGGAGTACAAATTATTGTTATCAAAACTTGAGCTTCGACTCTTTTTTGTTACTTGTGACCAAATGGCAGGTGTGCACTTCTGTAATAGAGAGATGAGCTGAATTAACTTGCTTGTGTCATGAAATACCATTTTTACGGGAAAGAACAACTGACAAACTAGGGTTATTTAAACCTGTATTGCCAGACATTTCCTTGAAATTGAACGAAATGAGTCTGTCACTTTGAGGAAAACAACTGGAAATATTTTGTTTCCAATGATAAAAAGCAAGCTTTCAACAGAAAATTGAAATTTTGGAAAATTTGTAAACACCACTTTGTATCCGATGGATTTTAACATAAAGACTTTCCTAATGAAATCAATAGTGATGGTAACGAATGTTATTCGGCGCTATTAATGAAATGTGTCAGCTTGGGATCTGCCAAACTCAGTGAGCCAATATTTTCCAAACGACAAATACATGGTGTTACAATGGGTAACAGCTGCATTCAAACTGCAAGACAGACCAAGGAATTTTAACGTAACTGTGTGCAAAGGCCACTAACAGGAGCTTCAGCTGCATTCGAACTGCAAGACAGACCAAGGAATTTTAACGAAACTGTGTGAAAAGTCCACTGACAGTAGCTTCAGATTCCACGTCCAAACCAGCCTTTGAGAAACCTCCACTTAACGTAGTTTTGGTGTAGTAATAAAGAATACCCATAATTATCTGAAACAGCTATTAAGACAGTACTCGCTTTTCCAACTACAATCTGTGTAAGATTAGATTTTCTTCATATGAAAACATACCGCAACAGACTGAACTGCAAAGCAGATGGGAGAACGCAGTTGTCCCTACTAAGTCAGACAACTCGAGATTCGCAAACTGTAAAGGACGCCAGTCGTCCCACGAACTCTTGTTTTAGCAAAACCCTATGCTGCATAAAAATGTGGTATGTACGTTAACATTCCACGGATTTATTCAATGAGTTAATAGTAACTTCAGTGTCTCAGTTTTCCTTTCTAGTACAGTCTATGGAGATAGCCACCCTTGCAGGTCCTCTAGTCCCAAGAGGGGTCCTGAGACCAAGACATCTGCGACCCGCTGATCCCTACTGTTAGAAGATAAATGATTAGCTCGACAAATACTGATTTGTCTTAAGGAACTCTCGGCGCAGCGGGGCGGCGTCAGCGCCTGTGCCACTGCGGACACCCGGGAATGAACAGCAGCCGTCTCCTCCGTGGGCCCGCACGCAGCCACGCCGCCACCCGAGCGCTGGGGGGTCCAGGCTCCAGGCCGCCCGGGAGAGGCCGCAGGGAGGCCGCGGGTAAAACCCGGCCGCCCGCCCGCGTCAGGCCCGGCCCGGCCCGAAGGCCCGCCGGGAGCTGCAGGGCGGACGTGGCGGGCGCCGCGCGGCGTGGCCGGTACCTGTGGGTCATCCCGGCCGCCACGCCCAGCATCTTTCCGCTTTCGGCCGCCGCCGTCTCTCAGCCCCTCGTCTCCCGGCGCCTCTCCAGCCGCGTCCTAGTCCCTCGCCGCCGCGGCCGACTACTGGCGGGCCCGGAGCAGGAAGGGGAGGAGGGCCAGGGGCGGGCCGCACGGGAGCGCGCTAGGCGGGGGAAGGCGAGGCGGGCCGCGCGGGAAGGCGGGGAGGGGCGGGAGTGTCCGGGCGAGGAGGGGCGGGGACTGGCGGGGCAGGCGCGGGAGGGCGAGGACTGGAGAGGTGGGCGCGAGGGCGGGGGGGGGGGGGGGGGGGCGTTGCGGGGCGGGGCCCGCGTCAGACCCCGCCCCAACCCGTGGTTCGGGCCCGCCCCCATCTCAGCACCCCAGGCTAGTCTAGGAGGCCGGCGCAAAGGCCGCGGGTGGCGGGGGTGGGGGCTCCTTGGGAGCCCACGGAGTGCTGCGGCGGCTCGGGGCCGATTTCCCTACAACAAGGATGGCGGTGAGGGGCGCAGGGAGCGGGTCCGGCTCTCTTTGCCTCGAGGCTCCTCTGATTCCACTCGCGTGGCTGCGCTGCCCTGGCAGCGGCCTCGGTCCCGGGGGTGGGAGCTCCACAGGGTTCCGCCCCGTCCTGGCAACGACGCCTGAGGGGACTCTGTGCTAAGACTCTGTTGGGCAGGCCGGGCTTCCGGGAGGACCTGGTCTGGATCGGCCACCGCTGGGTGCCTTAGCTCCGCACGGAGCCTGCAGGCTTTAACTTGTGAGTTAAGAAAAGTTAACCTTTCTTGCATCCTATTCTTCGTTGCTGGCTCTCCTTGTCTTCACCCATTCCATCTATCAAAACCTGAAATTTCGGGGCCTGCGCAGTGGCTCACACCTGTAATCCCAGCACTTTGGGAGGCTGAGGCAGGCGGATCACCTGAGGTCAGGAGTTCGAGACCAGCCTGACCAACATGGTGAAACCCCGTCTCTACTAAAAATACAAAATTAGCCGGGCGTGGTGGTGGCGCATGCCTGTAATCCCAGCTACTCGGGAGGCTGAGGCAGGAGAATCGCTTGAACTTGCGAGGCGGAGGTTGCGGTGAGCTGGGAGATCGCGCCACTGCACTCCAGCCTAGGTAACAGGAGCGAAACTCTGTCCCCCACCCCCAAAAAAGTGAAATCTCCAAAGGATCTAGTAGATGAGACAGGTTATTCATCCTGAGCATAAATGATCTCTCTCAGGGTACCTGATTCTGTAACTATACCTACTCTCTAGTAATAGAATGAAAACTTTGGTCTCCTGCCAGTCGAGGCATGTGGGAGGAAAACACTGGATCTATTTGATGTCCTCACATGAAAGTAAATTCCAAACAAAGCAAATAGTTAAATGTTCAAAAAAAAAAAAAAAAAAGAGAGAGGTTATGAAAATGCCAGAAGAAAACAAGGGAAAAAATCAAAACTAAGGTTGGAATGGTGAGAGACTTTTCAAAGAGCATATAAACCATAAAATTAAAAATTGATAAATGTAGGCCGGGCACGGTGACACGCGTATAAACCCAGCACTTTGAGAGGCTGAGGTGGGTGGATCACCTGAGGTCAGGAGTTTGAGACCAGCTTGACCAACATGGTGAAACCCCGTCTCTACTAAAAATACAAAAATTTCACCCGGTATGGTGGTGGGTTCCTGTAATCCCAGCTACTTGGGAGGCTGAGGCAGGAGAATTACTTGAACCTGGGAGACAGAGGTTGCAGTGAGCCGAGATCGCACCATTGCACTCCAGCCTGGGTGACAGAGTGAGACTCTGTCTCTAAATAAATAACTAACAATTGATAAATGTAACTACATAGAAATCTAAATTTTCTGCATAGCAAATAAATATAACAAACCCCAACCAAGAAAAATATTTGTAAAATGTATGACAAAAAGTTCTAATTACTAAAAAAAGAAATTAGTATAAAAATGTTCAACTCAGAGAAAAACAGGTTTCTACAGAAAAATACAAATGATTTCTTAAAGTACAAGAATCTAATACCATAAAACAAAAATAAAATACGATTTTCCACAAATGCAAACATGAAAAGTTTGACTATATATATATTTATTTTTAGTTGGAATAGGATTTTATTTTATTTTATTTTTATTTTATTTTTCCATCCTTGGTGGTGTGTTCTTTTTTTTTATTTTTATTTATTTTTATTTTTTATTATTATACTTTAGGTTTTAGGGTACATGTGCACAATGTGCAGGTTTGTTACATATGTATCCATGTGCCATGTTGTTTTGCTGCACCCATTAACTCATCATTTAGCATTAGGTATATCTCCTAATGCTGTCCCTCCCCCCTCCCCCCACCCCACAACAGTCCCCAGAGTGTGATGTTCCCCTTCCTGTGTCCATGAGTTCTCATTGTTCAATTCCCACCTATGAGTGAGAACATGCGGTGTTTGGTTTTTTGTCCTTGTGATAGTTTACTGAGAATGATGTTTTCCAGTTTCATCCATGTCCCTACAAAGGACATGAACTCATCATTTTTTATGGCTGCATAGTATTCCATAGTGTATATGTGCCACATTTTCTTAATCCAGTCTATCGTTGTTGGACATTTGGGTTGGTTCCAAGTCTTTGCTATTGTGAATAGTGCCGCAATAAACATATGTGTGCATGTGTCTTTATAGCAGCATGATTTATAGTCCTTTGGGTATATACCCAGTAATGGGATGGCTGGGTCAAATGGTATTTCTAGTTCTAGATCCCTGAGGAATCACCACACTGACTTCCACAATGGTTGAACTAGTTTACAGTCCCACCAACAGTGTAAAAGTGTTCCTATTTCTCCACATCCTCTCCAGCACCTGTTGTTTCCTGACTATTTAATGATGGCCATTCTAACTGGTGTGAGATGGTATCTCACCATGGTTTTGATTTGCATTTCTCTGATGGCCAGTGATGATGAGCATTTTTTCATGTGTTTTTTGGCTGCATAAATGTCTTCTTTTGAGAAGTGTCTGTTCATGTCCTTCGCCCACTTTTTGATGGGGTTGTTTGTTTTTTTCTTGTAAATTTGTTTGAGTTCATTGTAGATTCTGGATATTAGCCCTTTGTCAGATAAGTAGGTTGCAAAAATTTTCTCCCATTCTGTAGGTTGCCTGTTCACTCTGATGGTAGTTTCTTTTGCTGTGCAGAAGCTCTTTAGTTTAATTAGATCCCATTTGTCAATTTTGGCTTTTATTGCCATTGCTTTTGGTGTTTTAGACATGAAGTCCTTGCCCACGCCTATGTCCTGAATGGTATTGCCTAGGTTTTCTTGTAGGATTTTAATGGTTTTAGGTCTAACATTTAAGTCTTTAATCCATCTTGAATTAATTTTTGTATAAGGTGTAAGGAAGGGATCCAGTTTCGGCTTTCTACATATGGCTAGCCAGTTTTCCCAGCACCATTTATTAAATAGGGAATCCTTTCCCCATTTCTTGTTTTTGTCAGGTTTGTCAAAGATCAGATAGTTGTAGATATGCAGCATCATTTCTAAGGGTTCTGTTCTGTTCCATTGATCTATGTCTCTGTTGTGGTACCAGTACCATGCTGTTTTGGTTACTGTAGCCTTGTAGTATAGTTTGAAGTCAGGTAGCGTGATGCCTCCAGCTTTGTTCTTTTGGCTTAGGATTGACTTGGCAATGAGGGCTCTTTTTTGGTTCCATATGAACTTTAAAGTAGTTTTTTCCAATTCTGTGAAGAAAGTCAGTGGTAACTTCATGGGGATGGCATTGAATCTATAAGTTACCTTGGGCGGTATGGCCATTTTCACGATATTGATTCTTCCAACCCATGAGCATGGAATGTTCTTCCATTTGTTTGTATCCTCTTTTATTTCATTGAGCAGTGGTTTGTAGTTCTCCTTGAAGAGGTCCTTCACATCCCCCGTAAGATGGATTCCTAGGTATTTTATTCTCTTTGAAGCAATTGTGAATGGGAGTTCACTCATGATTTGGCTCTCTGTTTGTCTGTGATTGGTGTACAAGAATGCTTGTGATTTTTGTACATTGATTTTGTATCCTGAGACTTTGCTGAAGTTGCTAATCAGCTTAAGGAGATTTTGGGCTGAGACAATGGGGTTTTCTAGATATACAATCATGTCATCTGCAAACAGGGACAATTTGACTTCCTCTTTTCCTAATTGAATACCCTTTATTTCCTTCTCCTGCCTGATTGCTCTGGCCAGAACTTCCAGCACTATGTTGAATAGGAGTGGTGAGAGAGGGCATTCCTGTCTTGTGCCAGTTTTCAAAGGGAATGCTTCCAGTTTTTGCCCATTCAGTATGATATTGGCTGTGGGTTTGTCATAGATAGCTCTTATTATTTTGAGATACGTCCCATCAATACCTAATTTATTGAGAGTTTTTAGCATGAAGGGTTGTTGAATTTTGTCAAAGGCCTTTTCTGCATCTATTGAGATAATCATGTGGTTTTTGTCTTTGGTTCTGTTTATATGCTGGATTACATTTATTGATTTGCGTATGTTGAACCAGCCTTGCATCCCAGGGATGAAGCCCACTTAATCATGGTGTATAAGCTTTTTGATGTGCTGCTGGATTCGGTTTCCCAGTATTTTATTGAGGATTTTTGCATCAATGTTCATCAAGGATATTGGTCTGAAATTCTCTTTTTTGGTTATGTCTCTGCCAGGCTTTGGTATCAGGACGATGCTGGCTTCATAAAATGTGTTAGGGAGAATTCCCTCTTTTTCTAATGATTGGAATAGTTTCAGAAGGAATGGTACCAGTTCCTCCTTGTACCTCTGGTAGAATTCGGCTGTGAATCCATCAGGTCCTGGACTCTTTTTGGTTGGTAAGCTATTGATTATTGCCACAATTTCAGAACCTGTTATTGGTCTATTCAGAGATTCAACTTCTTCCTGGTTTAGTCTTGGGAGGGTGTATTTGTCGAGGAACTTATCCATTTCTTCTAGATTTTCTAGTTTATTTGCATAGAGGTGTTTGTAGTATTCTCTGATGGTAGATTGTATTTCTGTGGGATCGGTGGTGATATCCCCTTTTTCAGTTTTTATTGCATCTATTTGATTCTTCTCTCTTTTCTTCTTTATTAGTCTTGCTGGCGGTCTATCAATTTTGTTGATCTTTTCAAAAAACCATCTCCTGGATTCATTAATTTTTTGAAGGGTTTTTTGTGTCTCTATTTCCTTCAGTTCTGCTCTGATTTTAGTTATTTCTAGCCTTCTGCTAGCTTTTGAGTGTGTTTCCTCTTGCTTTTCTAGTTCTTTTAATTGTGATGTTAGGGTGTCAATTTTGGATCTTTCCTGCTTTCTCTTGTGGGCATTTAGTGCTATAAATTTCGCTCTACACACTGCTTTGAACGTGTCCCAGAGATTCTGGTATGTTGTGTCTTTGTTCTCGTTGGTTTCAAAGAACATCTTTATTTCTGCCTTCATTTCATTATGTACCCAATAGTCATTCAGGAGCAGGTTGTTCAGTTTCCATGTAGTTGAGCGGTTTTGAGTGAGTTTCTTAATCCTGAGTTCTAGTTTGATTGCACTGTGGTCTGAGAGACAGTTTGTTATAATTTCTGTTCTTTTACATTTGCTGAGGAGAGCTTTACTTCCAACTATGTGGTCAATTTTGGAATAGGTGTGGTGTGGTGCTGAAAAAAATGTATATTC
Source organism: Nomascus leucogenys (assembly GCF_006542625.1). Lineage (NCBI taxonomy): Eukaryota > Metazoa > Chordata > Mammalia > Primates > Hylobatidae > Nomascus > Nomascus leucogenys. Next base: position 75,783,990 of record NC_044394.1, read on the forward strand.
TGTTGATTTGGGGTGGAGAGTTCTGTAGATGTCTATTAGGTCCACTTTGTGCAGAGCTGAGTTCAATTCCTGGATATCCTTGTTAACTTTCTGTCTCGTTGATCTGTCTAATGTTGACAGTGGGGTGTTAAAATCTCTCATTATTATTGTGTGGGAGTTTAAGTCCCTTTGTAGGTCACTCAGGACTTGCTTTATGAATCTGGGTGCTCCTGTATTGGGTACATATATATTTAGGATAGTTAGCTCTTCTTGTTGAATTGATCCCTTTACCATTATGTAATGGCCTTCTTTGTCTCTTTTGATCTTTGTTGGTTTAAAGTCTATTTTATCAGAGACTAAGATTGCAACCCCTGCCTTTTTTTGTTTTCCATTTGCTTGATAGATCTTCCTCCATCCCTTTATTTTGATTCTGTGTGTGTCTCTGCACGTGAGATGGGTTTCCTGAATACACTGATGGGTCCTGACTCCTTATCCAGTTTGCCAGTCTGTGTCTTTTAATTGGAGCATTTAGCCCATTTACACTTAAGGTTAATATTGTTATGTGTGAATCTGATCCTGTCATTATGATGTTAGTTGTTTATTTTGCTCGTTATTTGATGCAGTTTCTTCCTAGCCTCGATGGTCTTTACAATTTGGCATGTTTTTGCAGTGGCTGGTACCGGTTGTTCCTTTCCATGTTTAGTGCTTCCTTCAGGAGCTCTTTTAGGGCAGGCCTGGTGGTGACAAAATCACTCAGCGTTTGCTTGTCTGTAAAGTATTTTATTTCTCCTTCACTTATGAAGCTTAGTTTGGCTGGTTATGAAATTCTGGGTTGAAAATTCTTTTCTTTAAGAATGTTGAATATCGGCCCCCACTCTCTTCTGGCTTGTAGAGTTTCTGCTGAGAGATCAGCTGTTAGTCTGATGGGCTTCCCTTTGTGGGTAACCCGACCTTTCTCTCTGGCTGCCCTTAACATTTTTTCCTTCATTTCAACTTTGGTGAATCTGACAGTTATGTGTCTTGGAGTTGCTCTTCTCGAGGAGTATCTTTGTGGCGTTCTCTGTATTTCCTGAATCTTAATGTTGGTCTGCCTTGCTAGATTGGGGAAGTTCTCCTGGATAATATCTTGCAGAGTGTTTTCCAACTTGGTTCCATTCTCCCCGTCATTTTCAGGTACACCAATCAGACGTAGGTTTGGTCTTTTCACATAGTCCCAAATTTCTTGGAGGCTTTGTTCATTTCTTTGTATTCTTTCTTCTCTAAACTTCCCTTCTCGCTTCATTTCATTCATTTCATCTTCCATCAGCGATACCCTTTCTTCCAGTTGTTCGCATCTGCTACCGAGACTTCTGCAATCTTTGCGTAGTTCTCGAAACTTGGCTTTCAGCTCCATCAGCTCCTTTAAGCCCTTCTCTCCATTAGTTATTCTAATTATCCATTCTTCTAATTTTTTTTCAAAGTTTTTAACTTCTTTGCTGGTGTTTTGAATTTCCTCCCGTAGCTCAGAGTAGTTTGATCGTCTGAAGCCTTCTTCTCTCAACTCATCAAAGTCATCCTCCGTGTAGCTTTGTTCCGTTGCTGGTGAGGAACTGCGTTCCTTTGGAGGAGGAGAGGTGCTCTGCTTTTTAGAGTTTCCAGTTTTTCTGCTCTGTTTTTTCCCCATCTTTGTGGTTTTATCTACTTTTGGTCTTTGATGGTGGTGATGTACAGATGGGTTTTTGGTGTAGATATCCTTTCTGTTTGTTAGTTTTCCTTCTACCAGACAGGACCCTCAGCTGCAGGTCTGTTGGAGTTTATTAGAGGTCCACTCCAGACCCTGTTTGGCTGGGTGTCAGCAGCAGTGGCTGCAGAACAGCGGATTTTCGTTAGACCACAAATTCAGCTGTCTGATAGTTCCTCTGGAAGTTTTGTCTCAGAGGAGTACCCGGCCAAGTGAGGTGTCATTCTGTCCCTACTCGGGGGGTGCCTCACAATTAGGCTGCTCAGGGATGAGGGACCCACTTCAGGATGCAGTCTGTCCATTCTCAGATCTCCAGCTGCATGCTGGGACAACCACTACTCTCTTCAAAGCTGTCAGTCAGACAGGGACATATAAGTCTGCAGAGGTTCCTTCTGAATTTTTGTTTGTCTGTGCCCTGCCCCCAGAGGTGGAGCCAACAGAGGCAGGCAGGCCTCCTTGAGCTGTGGTGGGCTCCACCCAGTTTGAGCTTCCTGGCTGCTTTGTTTACCTAAGCAAGCCTGGGCAATGGCGGGCGCCCCTCCCCCAGCCTCGCTGCCACCTTGCAGTTTGATCTCAGACTGCTGTGCTAGCAATCAGGGAGACTCCGTGGGCGTAGGACCCTCCGAGCCAGGTGCGGGACACAATCTCCTAGTGTGCCGTTTTCCAGGCCCATTGGAAAAGCGCAGTATTAGGGTGGGACTGACCCGATTATCCAGGTGCCGTCTGTTACCCCTTTCTTTAACTAGGAAAGGGAACTCCCTGACCCCTTGCGCTTCCGGAGTGAGGCAAGGCCTCGCCCTGCTTCGGCTCGTGCACAGTGCGCTTCACCGACTGTCCTGCACCCACTGTTTGGCACTTCCTAGTGAGATGAATCCGGTACCTCAAACAGAAATGCAGAAATCACCCATCTTCTGTGTCACTCAGGCTGGGAGCTGTAGACCGGAGCTGTTCCTATTCGGCCATCTTGGCTCCACCCCCCGACTATATATTGTTTTGATGAGGATATAGGGAAACCCTTTTTCCCCCCACAGAGGAGGTCTCCCTATGTTACCCACACTGGTCTTGAACTCTTGGACTTCAACAATCCTTTTTAATAGCAGGGTTTACGAGTGCACTTCAGCATGCCTGGCTAATTTATTGTTGATAGGAGTATAAATCCATACACGCTTTGTAAAGAACAAGTGGGCAATAGCTATCAATGTAAAATTCAGCTCTTCTTTGGCCTAGTATATTCATATTTTGGAATTTATCTTACAAATGTATTCTTATATGTACACCAAAAGAATGTACAAATTTGGCTGGGCACGGTGGCTCACACCTGTAATCGCAGCACTTTTGGAAGTTGAAGCAGGAGGATCCCTTGAGGTTAGGAGTTCAAGATCAGCCTGGGAAGAAAAGGGAAGAACCCCGCCACCTGGTCTCTACAAAAAAAAAAATTTGAAAATTAGCTGGGCATGGTGGCATGCACCTGTAGTTCCAGCCAGCTATAATTGCACCACTGCACTGCAGCCTGGGTGACAGAGTGAGACCCCGATTCAAAAAAAAAAAGAAAGAACAAATTTTAAAGATGCCTAGGCAACTATCTGTACACTAAATGATATCACTGAAATTTACTTTAAAGTGTACGGGTGGGGAATGTGGGTTGATAACTTGAAACTACCTCATAAATACATTACATTCTTTATATTAGCTTGTCTACTTTAGTGTATATTTGAAAATTTCTATAATAAAAAAAATTTTTTAAAAATTGAAAACGGCCAGGTGCAGGGGCTCAGGCCTGTAATCCCAGAACTTTGGGAGGCCGAGGCAGACAGATCACGAGGTCAGGAGATTGAGACCATCCTGGCTAACACAGTGAAACCCCGTCTCTACAAAAAAAAAAAAAAAAAAAAAAAACAAGACGTGATGGTGTGCGCCTGTAGTCCCAGCTACTTGGGAGGCTGAGGCAGGAGAATGGCGTGAATCTGGGAGGCGGAGCTTGTAGTGAGCCTGTAGCAGGATGAGCCACAGACAAAACTTCTCAAGACACCGAGTTAATGGCCGGGCGCGGTGGCTCACGCCTGTAATCCCAGCACTTTGGGAGGCCGAGACGGGTGGATCACGAGGTCAGGAGATCGAGACCATCCTGGCTAACACAGTGAAACCCCGTCTCTACTAAAAATACAAAAAATTAGCTGGCGCGGTGGCAGGCGCCTGTAGTCCCAGCTACTTGGGAGGCTGAGGCAGGAGAATGGCGTGAACCCGGGAGTTGGAGCTTGCAGTGAGCCGAGATTGCGCCACTGCACTCCAGCCTGGGCGACAGACCAAGACTCCATCTCAAAAAAAAAAAAAAAAAAGACACCGAGTTAAAGAAGGAAGGAGTTTATCCGGCTGGGGGCATCGGCAAGACGTCCTGTCTCAAGGGCTGAGCTCCCCCAGTGGGCAATTCCTGTCCTTTTTAAGGGCTCACAACTCTAAGGGGGTGCACGTGAGAGGGTCATGATTGATTGAGCAAGCAGGGGTACGTGACTGGGGGCTGCATGCACCAGTAATTAGATCGGAACAAAACAGGATAGGGATTTTCACAGTGCTTGTCTATACAGTGTCTGTAATCTATAGATAACCTAACCGATTAGGTCAGAGGTGGATCTTTAACTACCAGGCCTAGGGTGTGGCACTGGGCTGTCTGCTTGTGGATTTCATTTCTGCCTTTTAGTTTTTTCTTTTTCTTTCTTTGGAGGCAGAAATTGGGCATAAGACAATATGAGGGGTGGTCTCCTGCCTTACTCCTCCCCTTTGAGACTCTCACTCAATAGTGGGAGTTCTCACTTTCATTTTATTATCTATGTCTTCTTGCAAGACAGATTGATAGTGATTCACATAGTACACTTGTGCTGAAGCATTTTGGTGAACTAAGGTAGCGATGAAGCTTTTTATCATTTGAAGAAGTACAGGTAGTAAACAAGGGAGCAATAAGCAGGTTCCTATTACTATTATAACTTTTATTATAAGAGGTTTTTTTTTTTTTTTTTGAGACAGAGTCTCACTCTGTCACCCAGGCTGGAGTGCAGTGGTGCAATCTCGGCTCACTGCAAGCTCCACCTCCTGGGTTCACGCCATTCTCCTGCCTCAGCCTCTCCGAGTAGCTGGGACTACAGGCGCCCGCCACCATGCCTGGCTAATTTTTTGTATTTTTAGTAGAGACGGGGTTTCACCATGGTCTCGATCTCCTGACCTCGTGATCCGCCCACCTCGGCCTCCCAAAGTGCTGGGATTACAAGCGTGAGCCACCGCACCCGGCCAACCCTAGCATGTTAATCTTAGTTATTTTAAATTCCTGGTTGGATACTTCCAATATCTCTTTCATATCTGAGTCTGGTTCTGATGCTTGCTCTGTCTCTTCAAACTGTGGGGATTTTTGTCTTTTAGTATGCTTTGTAATTGTTTGTTTGAGGCTGTACATGATGTACTGGGTGAAAGGAACTGAGTTAAATAAGGCTTTAGTATGAGGTTTTGTGTTTCTCTGGCTAGGAGTTAGGCTTTGTTTACTATTTGCTATATAATCATGGATGTCAGAGGCTAAAATTTCCTCTAGTGCCCTCCTGTCTTCTCTGGCGAGCTCCCTATAGGCTTCTTTGTAAAGTGGCTCTGAGTCTTGCAGTGTCTATCCCTAATCATGGGAAAACATCAAACAAACCCATACAGAGGGACATCTCACAAAGTCCTGTGTCCGGAATTGGTGGGTTCTTGGTCTCACTGACTTCAAGAATGAGGCCGCGGACACTCGCGGTGAGTGTTGCAGTTCTTAAAGGCAGTGTGTCCGGCGTTTGTTCCTTCTGATGTTCAGATGTGTTCGGAGTTTCTTCCCTCTGGTGGTGTTCGTGGTCTTGCTGGTTCAGGAGTGAAGCTGCGGACCTTCGCAGTGAGTGTTACAGCTCTTAAGGCGGCGCGTCTGGAGTTGTTTGTTCCTCCCGGTGGGTTGGTGGTCTCGTTGGCTTCAGGAGTGAAGCTGCAGACCTTCGCGGTGAGTGTTACAGCTCATAAAGGCAGTGTGGACCCAAAGAGTGAGAAGCAGCAAGACTTATTGCAAAGAGCAAAAGAACAAAGCTTCTACAGTGTGGAAGGGGACCCCAGCCAGTTGCCACTGCTGGCTGGGGCAGCCTGCTTTTATTCTCTTATCTGGCGCCACCCACATCTTGCTGATTGGTCCATTTTACAGAGAGCCGAGTGTTCTCTTTTGACAGGGTGCTGATTGGTGCGTTTACAATCCCTGAGCTAGACACAAAGGTTCTCCATGTTCCCACTAGATTAGCTAGATACAGAGTGTGACACAAAGGTTCTCCAAGTCCCCACCAGAGTAGCTAGATACAGAGTGTCGATTGGTACATTCACAAACCCTGAGCTAGACACAGGATGCTGATTGGTGTGTTTACAAACCTTGAGCTAGATACAGAGTGCCAATTGGTGTATTTACAATCCCTTAGCTAGACATAAAGGTTCTCCAAGTCCCCACCAGACTTAGGAGCCCAGCTGGCTTCACCGATCCTGCAGCAGGGCCGCAGGTGGAGCTGCCTGCCAGTCCCATGCGGTGTGCCTGCACTCCTCTGCCCTTGGGTGGTCGATGGGACTGGGCGCCATGAAGCAGTGGGTGGCGCTCGTTGGGGAGGCTCCGGCTGCACAGGAGCCCACAGAGGGTCGGGAAGGCTCAGGCATTGCGGGCTGCAGGTCCCCAGCCCTGCCCCATGGGAAGGCAGCTAAGGCCTGGTGAGAAATTGAGCACAGCGGCTGCTGGCCTAGGTGCTAAGCCCTTCACTGCCCCAGGCTGGCAGGGCCAGCAGGCCGGCCGCTCCGAGTGCGGGGCCCACTGAGCCCATGCCCACCTGGAACTGGCGCTGGCCCGCAAGCACCGCATGCTACCCTTGTTCCCGCCCTTGCCTCTGCCTCCACACCTCCCGGCAAGCTGAGGGAGCTGGCTTGGCCTTGGCCAGCCCAGAAAGGAGCTCCCACAGTGCAGCGGTGGGCTGAAGTGCTCCTCAAGTGCCACCAAAGTGGGAGCCCAGGCAGAGGAGGTGCCAAGAGCAAGCGAGGGCTGTGAGGACTGCCAGCACGCTATCACCTCTCAGTACCAAGTGTCAAGGATCATGGATTGAATCCCTGAAACAGAGGAAGGACACTGAAGGAAAGACTCGGAAAAGGTGACTGAGGTCTGGAGTTTAGTTAATGATACTACACCAAGACTAATTTCTTAGTTTTGATAATTTGTTAACAGTTATGTTAACATTGGGGGTAGCTGTGCAAGGGGTGTGAGAATGCTATTATATCTTTAACCTTGGCCCATGGTTAAGGTGTTTCCAGTGTAAGGTGACTGTTATTGCTTGTAGTTAACATATATTTGGCACCACAGGATTCATTCTGGAATTCTCCTTGGCTTATTTATAACTTTTTTTCTTTTTCTAGTAGTGAGAAACCTGGCTTTCATGCAGAGTTTACAAAAGCCAATTTAAACTTTTGTCATATGCAATGATTTTATTTCATATATTTATTTCAGAGCTTATGAATTTTTAATTATTCTAAGGGCTAACATAGAACTTTTTCATGTTTTCTACTCTTCAAGAGTAGGTAAGACTTTAGTTTTTAATTCATGAATCACATTACAAAAGGAATCCTGTGGTTCTCTGAGAGCTGATTTGTCTTGGCAAAAGGCTTTAGAGAGCTGTGAGTGGTGGCTCATGCCTGTAATCCCAGCACTTTGATCTGAGACGGGTGGATCACCTGAGGCCAGGAGTTTGAGACCAGTCTGGCCAACATGGCAAAACCCCATCTCTACTAAAAATACAAAATTAGCCAAGCATAATGTCATGCACCTGTAGTCCCAGCTACTTGGGAGGTTGAGGCAGGAGAATTGCTTGAACCTCGGAAGCAGAGGTTGTAGTGAGCCGAGATCATGCCACTGCACTCCAGCCTGGGAAACAGCAAGACTCTGTCTCAAAACAAACAAAAAACCCCCCAAAAAACAAAAAAATTAGACGGGTGTGGTAGCATGCACCTATAGTCCCAGCTACTTAGGAGGCTGAGGCAGGAGAATCACTTGAACCCAGAAGTTGGAGGTTGCAATGAGCAGAGATCATGCTGCTACAGTCTAGCCTGGGTGACACAGTGAGTATCCATCTCGAAAAACAACAACAACAACAACAAAACCAAATAAAAAAACCCAACAACAACAAAACAAGCAAACAAACAAAAAAACTAAACAGGCTTTAGGGAAAGAGCAATCTAATCATCTGATTATGTGATTGGCACTAAGATGGGAATGACTCTGGCCTACTTTCTTCAATTTGCATTTTAAAATAGGAGCTTAGTTAGCCCCCAAATAATATGTAATTGATGTATTAGGGTTGGGGAGTGAATATTTTTCGAAGCAGAAGATATTTCTCAATTCTTGCTTACTTTTAGAGGTTGAAGTTCAAGGAAGCCCCTACCTTGGCACTGTATTCCAGGGAGGTATTTGGAGTTAATTTCAGGGCTTAGCAGTGACTCTTTAGAACAGCAGTATATGATTGAAATGTAATGTATTACGAATGAGATCACTACAAGTAATTTAAAAATGTGCTAGTAGTGCTTTTTTTTTTGAGATGGAGTCTCGCTCTGAAGCCCAGGCTGGAGTGCAGTGGCACGATCTCAGCTCACTGCAAGCTCCGCCTTCTGGGTTCGCGCCATTCTCCTGCCTCAGCATCCCTAGTAGCTGGGACTACAGGTGCCTGCCACCACGCCTGGCTAATTTTTTTTTTTTTTTTTTTTGAGACGGAGTCTCGCTCTGTCGCCCAGGCTGGAGTGCAGTGGCGCAATCTCGGCTCACTGCAAGCTCTGCCTCCCAGGTTCATGCCATTCTCCTGCCTCAGCCTCTCCGAGTAGCTGGGACTACAGGCGCCCGCCACCACGCCCGGCTAATTTTTTGTATTTTTAGTAGAGACAGGGTTTCACCGTGGTCTCGATCTCCTGACCTCGTGATCCGCCCGCCTCAGCCTCCCAAAGTGCTGGGATTACAAGCGTGAGCCACTGCGCCCGGCCTAATTTTTTGTGTTTTCAGTAGAGATGGGGTTTCACCGTGTTAGCCAGGGTGGTCTCGATCTCCTGACCTCGTGATCTGCCCGCCTCGGCCTCCCAAAGTGCTGGGATTACAGGAGTGAGCCACCACACCCAGCCTCTAGTAGTACTTTTATCAAAAGTAAATAGAAAAATGAAATTAATTTTCACAATATATTTTATTTAAACTAATATGTTCACCATGTTAAAATTTCAACATTTAATCACTATAAAAACTACTAGTGAGATATTTCACATTACTTTTTTCACGTAAGCCTTTGAAATCTGGTGTGTATTTTATATTTACTATACATCCTGATTTGGAATAACCACATTTCAATCTTTCAATAGCCACATGTGGCTAGTGGCTACTGTGTTAGAGCAGTTCTAGAACAAAGGAGTCCCTTTAAAAATATTTGGAAGTCATAGTCTATAAGGCAATATGAAAGCTGATATGAATGATCTCTCCTTTTCCAGGAAAGGAAACAAAAATGAAATCATGTTAGGGCTGCATATTTTATGGGTCCCATGAGAAATACACATAGTCTGAAAGAATGATCTCAGTCAGAAACTCAGAATGAATCATATGAATTAAACATTGGACAATGTCCAGTGCTCAGCATGTGTTTTTGGTTTATACTAAGAGCATATTATGCTACCAAATACAGAGATTTACTATTATACTTAGTGTAGGAGGTATATTGAGACATTGTTCTAGACTACCACAGTTCCATATTTTGTGAAAAAGTATATTGCACTTTTTTTTTTTGAGAGTGCGCCCAGGCTGGAGTGCAATGGCGTGATCTCAGCTCACTCCAGCCTTCGCCTCCCGGGTTCAAGTGATTCTCCTGGCTCAGCCTCCCTAGTAGCTGGGATTACAGGTGTGAGCCACCATGTCTGGCTAATTGTTGTATTTTTAGTAGAGACAGGGTTTCGTCATGTTGGCCAGGCTGGTCTCGAACTCCTGACCTCAGGTGATCCACCCGCCTCAGCCTCCCAAAGTGTTAGGATTCCAGGCGTGATCCACTATGTCCAGCCTTATATTTCACTCTTTAGGAATTGTATCTTACTGTAATCTTAAACTACACTAAAATAAATAATGTAAACCTTTTGCCAAATTGCTCAGAGTAGGTTTCTACTTTGGTTATAAGGAATAAAATTCATGCTTTTGTGTACACACTAGACATCTAAAGCAATCAACTATAGTTAACAAGCAGTGCTCTTACCAAAAGGTAACTCTTTCTAGAATCTGGCACACCATTTAATATCTGTATGAGCATATGGTGGGTTTAATAATTGTTTTCCATGTTTGTAAGTTTTCTTTAGTTTTATAAGCAGTTAAAAAGAATCCCTGTCACTGAAATACAATCTGTGGTGGGACTTCTAGATTTTCTCCATCTTACGCTGCTAGATTTATGTCACTGCCATAGCTATGCAATGGGTGATATTTACACTATGCTCAAAGCAACCAGAAAAACACATCACTGAATAATACAGATATTCTGAAGTCAAGCAAGCGAGCTTTCATTAACAGATCAATTTCCTTAGAAAAGTTGATGAAACTAAAGGCTGAAGTGCAAATAAAAAGCTCTTTCAAGGGGGTATGAATTTCTGGTAACTTATGGGGTAAGAAAAAGAGCAAGAAACTTGGAAGTAGGGAAGAGAAAAAAGAAAAGGAGCAAGAGGGGATAGCCGGCTTTCAAACGAGTCTCCAATAGGAAAGCAAAATCTGTATCTAGCCGATACCAACGTGTGAAGAAAGAGTGAACATAGCAAAATTTGGAAAGGTTGCTTGAAAAGCAAACAAAAAACCAAACACCTGTAATCCTAGCACTTTGGGAGGGCAAGGTGGGCGGATTGCCTGCACTCAGGAGTTCGAGACCAGCCTGGGCAACATGGTGAAACCTTGCCTCTGCTAAAATCCAAAAAAAAAAATTAGCTGGGCGTGGGCTGGGCGTGGTGGCTCGCGACTGTAATCCCAGCACTTTGGGAGGCTGAGGCGGGCAGATCACGAGGTCAGGAGATTGAGACCATCCTGGCTAACACAGTGAAACTCCATCTCTACTAAAAATACAAAAAATTAGCCAGGCGTGGTGGTGCATGCCTGTATTCTCAGCTACTTGGGAGGCTGAGGCAGGAGAATCGCTTGAACCCGGGAGGTGGAGCTTGCAGTGAGCTGAGATCATGCCACTGTACTCCAGCCTGGCGACAGAGCGACACTCGTCTCAAAAAAAAAAAAAAAGTCTCCTTTGGCCAGGTGCAGTGGCTCACACCTGAAATCTCAGCACTTTGGGAGGCCGAGGTGAGCAGATCACTTGAGTCCAGTTCAAGATCAGCCTAGGTAACATGGCAAAACCTCGTCTCTACAAAAAACAAACAAACAAAAATTAGCCGGATGTGGTGGTGCACATCTGTAGTCCCAGCTACTTGGGAGGCTGAGGCTGGAGAATCACCTGAGACCGGGAGGCAGAGAATGCAGAGAGCTGAGACTATGCCAAGGCACTCCAGCCTGGGCAACAGAGCAAGACTCTCTCTCCCAAAAAAGAAAAAAAGCCTCCTTTAAAAAATGCATTTTGATGCTATAAATTTATCGGTTAATAGTTTTTGGGGCAAAAAATGTTTTCTGACATTTCAATAAGAGCTATAGATGATGTCCAGCATTAGTCATGACTGGACTAAGTCTGGAAATCTGGACTCTCTTCCCAGCTCTGGGAGGTACAAAGTTTTAAAAAATAAGTTAAGGTCAAAATGCTGGAAAACATTCAATTTATTTCCTGATTTACTCAATTGTTTACTCATAAATGACAGTAACACTTGGTGCTATGGGTCATGCACTGAGGTCAGAACAAGGAACAGAAAAAAATGAGGTAAATTGGTAAATCTTTTTGCAGGCTGAGAAGGGAGAGAATGCTGGCATGCCCACTCTGTGCTGGTTTTTTTTTTTTTTTTGAGATGGGGTCTTGCTCTGTCACCCAGGCTGGAGTGCAGTGGTGCAATCTTGGCTCATTGCAAGCTCCGCCTCCTGGGTTCACGCCATTCTCCTGCCTCAGCCTCCCAAGTAGCTGGTACTACAGGCACCCGCCACCACGCCTGGCTAATTTTTTGTATTTTTAGTAGACAGGGTTTCACTGTGTTAGCCAGGATGGTCCTGATCTCCTGACCTCGTGATACGCCCACCTTGGCCTCCCAAAGTGCTGGGATTACAGGCGTGAGCCACCGCGTCCAGCCCTCTGTGCTGGGTTTTATGATGTCATCCAATAACTCACAACTATGTAATTTATTTCCTTTTTACAGATAAAGAAATGGGGGCTCAGAGCAGTCAAGAAGAACATGCCCCAAGTTATTTGTCAGTGAAGCAGAAATTGTGGTGTCCTTGTGTAAGTTCACAGTTTATACTTTACCATTATACTGGGCTCCAAAATAGCTGATATTTACTTTCAAAGCATGTGTAAGAAATTTACTTGATGATGCAGAGACATTGTACAGAATCCAGTCCCTTGACTCTCAGGTCCCCAGAACACTCACTTCTCGATTTTGTTGACCTCTTATGTCAACTTAAACCTGGCACTCTCTTGGCTGGCTTTCTCTGCTCTTTCTGGGCACTCCAAAGCTACTGTACTTACATGCTACAATTCCAGTCACAGGAAGATGCTGAGTTCTTTAGTCCCAGATCCATATTCCTGAGAAAACCTAATTGCCTAGGCTCAGGTCATAACTCTGTATCTGTTTCAGTTGATTATGGCTGGGCCCACTGCCCCTCTGTATGGTGGTGGGGCAAAAGTTCCCAGAGAGAGGCAGGGGTGACAGGGACTGTTGTCTCAAATGCTAGGCAGACATCTGGAGTGGTAACCACTACATCTGTTCACAGTGAGCACATCCTTGCAGGGAAACTGGGTTAATCATCTCTATTATTGAAACTCAGAGGTATAGTGTTTCTTCATAGGAATTTTCTTTCCTTATTTGAGATGGGGGTCTCACTTTGTTGCCCAGGCTGGAGTGCAGTGGTGTGTGATCTTGGCTCACTGCAGCCTCCCCTCCCGAGTTCAAGTGATTCTCCTACCTCAGCCTGCTGAGTAGCTGGGACTACAGGCATAGGCCAACACACCTGGCTAATTTTTGTATTTTTAGTAAACAAGTTTTAGTAGACAAGTTTTCACCATATTGGCCAGGCTGGTCTTGGACTCCTGACCTCAGGTGATCTGCCCACCCTGGCCTCCCTAAGTGCTGGGATTACAGGTGTGAGCCATCGCGCCCAGCCTATTTATAGGAATTTTCTATAGGTATATAAGTAATAATTTGAAGGTCACAACTAGATGCCTTTCCGTGTAACCGTATCTTAAATGGAACAAACATTTTCTTTCTACATAGAAATTATACATAAATAACCCAATGCTTTTTAATACCCATGAAAAACCATTAGCTCAAAGACACTTGCAAAATTGTATCAGGCTGTTTTCCTTGGTGTGTATTAAGTTTGAAGCAAAGGGGATTTTCAGATGCCAAGACAAAGTAGAAGTCTTCCACCAAGTTGAAATCATCACACTGCAATTTAATCATATGATACAACCAATTTTTTGATGTGTTATGCCATTCACCAAATACCAACAATTTTTTAGGGGGAACTTTACATCCTCAATACTATACACTTCCAGCTATATCACTACCTAACATGGACTTTAAAAAGAATACAAAGTACAGTATGCCTTCTCAGTGCCTTTAGTAATTCAGTTACAGTTCTGCCAAACTTTCTTTAAAGGAATACAATTCTCAATCTTACACTGTTCAGAGCACAAGCATAGCTTATTGTATACAAGAGATGTGCATCAGTTCCCACTCCTCAGGGACTGTATGAATTTGGCTTTACTTTTTTTTCTTTGATGGACTCTCACTGTGTCGCCAGGCTGGAGTGCAGTGGTGTGATCTCGGCTCACTGGACTCCACCTCCTGGGTTCAAGTGATTCTTCTGCCTCAGCCTCCCAAGTAGCTAGGACTACAGGCGCACATCACCATGCCCAGCTGATTTTTTTTGTATTTTTAGTAGAGACGGGGTTTCACCATGTTGGCCAGGATGGTCTTGATCTCTTGACCTCATTATCTACCCGCTTTGGCCTCCCAAGGTGCTAGGATTACAGGCAAGAGCCACTGTGCTGGGCCAAATTTGGTTCTTAGAAACCAAGGAGTGATGTGTGCACCAGGTCCAAGGCTGAAGAGCTGCTTCTCACTAGATGCCTCTCTTGGTCTGGCTGCTGTATCCAGTCCTGTCCAGGGTTAGCTCTGTTCCTCCTTCTTGTGGCATCTGTGTTTCTCTTTCTGCCCTGTCTCTCCCCATCTCCTAGTCCAAACATTCAAATAAATTAATTACCTCCAGGAGATTGAGACCATACTGGCTAACACGGTGAAACCCCGTCTCTACTAAAAATACAACAAATTAGCCGGGCATGGTGGCAGATGCCTGTAGTCCCAGCTACTCAGGAGGCTGAGGCAGGAGAATGGCGTGAACCCGGGAGGCAGAGCTTGCTGTGAGCTGAGATCGCACCACTGCACTCCAGCCTGGGCGACAGAGCAAGACTCTGTCTCAAAAAAAAAAAAAAAAAAAAATTAATGACCTCTGCCCCTAACTGAACAAAGCCCTTCATCTAAGGCCAACCTTTGGTTGGCAGCCTTAGCCAGATATCTGCTTCTGGTCAAATCAATGTCTTGTCCACAGGGAGGCCCAGTGCTGTTTCTAGTTTTAGCTGGATGCAGGGTGTCAGACATGGCAGGTACCACGGTCCACCTGACAGGTATCAACGAGTTGGTCGACATTCTCTCAACAACCTAATAGGGACCAATCATGTAAGGCCAGTAGTAAAGGAGTTTGAAGTTGTCTTTCAGAAACCAATGAACAACCCCAAAGAGACAGTGTCTAACATAAAAGAGCAGCCATAAAAATATGCAGTTAAACATATTTAATAGAAATATTAAAATAATCATTACACTTCCTCTCATTGCGGAAACCATGAAAGAATATGCCCTTTGTAATCAAAGTAATAATTTTTTATCATGCAAAAAAGTATTTTGTTATGACATTCATAAGTAGAGACTATATTTCAAAACAAGTTTATACAGACTTCAAAAGGTCTAAAGTCAAAGAGAAAGTGAAATATATTTAAATATGATTACATTGTATGCAGCTGGCATACTCATATTCACAGTTTATAAAGTAAAAAAACTAAACTCTTCATGTCAGCTCTGAAATAGATGCATTTTCATTAATACATTCACTAGTTAGGTCTGTTCTTCTAAGACAGGAGGAAAGACAGGATATATGAGATATTTTTGAAAGAATAAACTCAACATTATCAGCAGCAAATTTCAGTTAAACTAAATTGGAAACCAATGTCCTGTGTAACCAAAGTGCAAAGTGAGTTATCCAGCTCAGAATGAAAATTAAAAGTATAAACTGAAGGCTTAAGAGAACTTCAGAGAGCATACTGTGTGATTAACACATAAATATTAAAAATTATCAAATTTTTAGGAACAACATAATTTTGATCTAGTCATTAAAACATATGCAGAGGTGTCAAAGGCAAGTAACACTACCACCTAAGGTTATTCAGGGGAATGGTGAAGATGTAGCACGGACCTCTAAGGTGTCTTTCTAAAATCCCTTCTGATGGAAAGCTTACGGAACACTATCTGCCAAAAACACTGAAAGCACCAGTTTTATATTTAGATACAATGCTGAGTGATATAGTCACTGTTGTGATAGGTTTTTATTTGGGAAAATGGAGAGGATTCTCAAAACAGATTCATGGCTTGCATGCAGTGACACCATACCAAGAGCCTGGAGAGACACCATGAAATCACCTCAACTGAAGTGGTAGGCCCACCTATTCATAGTCAGTGTTACACTAGCCAGCTCTAGGGCTCTGACAACATAATGAGTTTTGAGATATAATATACTTTAAAGAAAAAAAGAAGTTTATTTTAAAGCAAATAACTAAATTGTATTTTAACTTAGCATAATTAACTGCAGCATATTTACTTCATAGCCCCTTAACATGTCACTTTTACCAATAAAGCTTTTTCCTTCATATTTTAATCACAAAAATTTCTCAACAGTTTATAACAATCTGTAAATCTGACCTTGCAATAGTCATAAAACGTTATTTTTATTTTATTACTATTTTTAGAGACAAGGTCTCGCTCTGTTCCCCGAGCTGGAGTGCAGTGGTACAATCACAGCTCACTAGCCTCAAGCGATTCTCCAGCCTCAGCCTCCCAAAGTAGTGGGATTACAGGCATGAATCACCACACCTGGCCTTGACACATTATTTTTAAAGCCTAAATTCCAGTTGGTATGGTACCAAAATTTAGTTTAACTTCAAAATTCACAGTACTGCCAAGAAATGGGCGGGTCCTGAGGTTCCAGAGAAGTGGGGAGTGAATTCATTCGTGGTGGTTTTATTCTGGCAGCATGCACGGGAGATCACATAAGTTAGAGGGCTGTGGCCTGGTATCAACACTTCAAGCTGTTGTACTTTTACTTTGAGTTAAAACTTTTAAAATACATCTGTCATATATATGTACAAATATATGTAGATGCAAACATATATAAACATTTTTTGACAAAAGAATGATGGTAATATACATGAACCATTTTTGTAAATAGATTCTATTTGGTTAATAAAATATTCCTTCCATCAACCTATCGAAGTCCAGACCAACTATGAAGATAGGATGCCCATCCAGAAGAACGGGAAGCATTTTCTTCCTCACCTTTGGAAAATAAAAAAAAAAAAAAGAAAAAAGAGTATTAAAATTTCTCAATGTAAAATCTGTATTTTAGAACCACTCTACAATATAAGCAAATAATGTCTTTTTTACTGATTGCATGCTTTTTTTGCGGGGGGGGGGGAGGGGTTCTTTTTTTTTTTTGAGACAGGGTCTTGCTCTGTCACCCAGGCTGAAGTGCAGTGGCGTGATGAGACTTCAATGCAGCCTTGATCTCCCAGGCTCAAGTGATTCTCTCAACTTAGCCTGCCAAGTAACTGGGACCACAAGGTGTGTGCCACCATGCCTGGGTAATTTTCTGTTTTTTTTGTAGAGATGCGGGTCTGTTTTCCAGGCTAGTCTCAAACTCCTGGGCTCAAGTGATGCCCCCACTTCAGCCTCACAGTGTTGGGATTACAATCACGAGCCACTGTACCCATCCATATGTCATTCTTTAGACCCATTACTTACTAAATTTCTCTTTCTAAAGGATATACTGAATTTCTGGTTGAGCCAACTTAACAGCTAATTTTATATTTTAGCTTTAAAACATTGATAAGCAACATGAAGCAATCTAGAACTTAACCTTTAAATGGCTTTATTAAAGAAATCCAGCTATGAAAATTATGCAGAAATGATTCTCTACAAACAATCCTACCAGCACATAAGAAATTCTTCCTCTATTCTGAAATACCATCTTCTCACAACATACTTTGATGTTATGAATCAATGTCTGTTCTTGAACATCATTTATTGTCTTTCTCTATTAAACAATTCCAAAATAAAATTTCCAGCACAACTAAATATTGTTGACAATAAGAGGATTAAAAAAAATTATTTTAAAACAGAAGCTTATATACAACTTAGACTCTAAAACCAATAGATCTATGGTAAACCTTAAAACTGAACCCAAACAAACAAAAACCAAAGTTTTAATCATTTAAAAATCATGTTTATTGAGGTACGACTTACTTATAGTAAAACCTGCCCTTTTCAGCGTATAGCACTGAGTCTTGACAAATGCACAGTTATGTACCACCACTGACCAAGGCCTGGCACATTTTCACCTCCTCAAAGTTCTCCCTGGCTGCTTCTCCCACTCCTTGGCAACCACTAACCTGTTTTCTGGCCTTATAGTTCTGCTTTTTTCAGAATGTCATATAAGTAGAAGCACACCGTACATAGTATTTTGAGTCTGACCTCTGTCAACTGGCATAATGCATTTGAGAATTATCCATGTTGCTGTACTGGCAGTGCATTCTTTTTTATTGCTGAGCAGTATTCAATTGCATGGCTGTCCCAGTTTGTTTATTCATTTGCCAGTTGAAGGATAACTGAGATCTTCCTCGTTTTTAGCAATTTTAAAGAAAGTTTCTATGAATAATTGTGTACAGGTTTTTAATTAAATGTTTTAGAGATATAATTCATATACCACATAATTCACCTTTTTAAAGTGCACAATTCACTGGTTTTTAATATATTCACAAGGTTTGTGTATAGGTTTTTGTGTGAATACTGGTTTTCATTCCTCTTGGATAAAGATTTAATTTGGTATTACCCTTCCAGACACCTTTCTGTGTTTTCATACATATATATGTACGACAGTTTGACCTTAGGCAGAGAAGCATTTTCAAAATTTTACATGGGGAAACTCTTTCTAGAGTTAAAGCTGTTTTTTCTGTTCTGTCTGGTTTTATCTGCGTGTTATTTACAATCTGCTGCATAACAAATTACTATAAACTTAGTACCTTAACACATATTTATTTCACAGTTTCTGTGGGTCAGGAGATCAGAAATGGTTCTATTTCAAGGTCTCTCACAGGGCTGCAATCAAGATGTTGGCATGGCTGGGGTCTCATCTGAAGGCTGGACTGGAGAAAAATCTACTTCCAAACTTATGTGGTAGTTGGAAGAATTTAGTTCCTCAAGGCTGCTAAACTGATGGCCTGTTCCTTGCCTCTGGGATGGTAGCTTGCTTCAACAAAGTGTGCAAGCAGAGAAGACAGAGTCTGCTAGCAAGATAGAAGCCACAATCTCTTGTAATCTATCATTTTTGCTGTATTCTACTGGTTAAAAATAACTCATTAGGTTAGCCTACTGGCTCTCAAGGGGAAGAGATTATACAAAGGCATGAATTTCTAGAGGAGGGAATGAGGGCAAAGAATTCTGAGAAGTCTGTCTTCCACAATCTGAAGAACTTCTAGAAAGTAGGAGGAAGCAATATTGCTTAGGGATGGACAACTTGGCACTGGTTATGTGTTCCAAGTGAGGTAACCTTGTTCCCAAGAATAAAGAGAACCAGATAACTATAAACATTTCCCTAAACTGAAATGCAGACTGTTGTATGTTCACCTGAAATGAATGGTGTAAGCTGAATATAAGATTTTTGACAAAATAAAAATTTTGCTGTGTTCTCAGATCTGGCAGGCTCCTGCCCTTGTGCAAACAATGTTCCTGGCAGCTATTCATCTCCTTAGGTAAATAAGAATTGGAGAAAAGCTGTGCTGAGATAAGCTGCATTTGCTCTTGCCTTGGAAGGTTGTTTTCTGATAAGGTTCTATATCCTCTGCAAATCAAATCAGGCACTTACAGTGTGAGTATGCATTCTCTTCCTGCCAGTCTGGAGATGATCAAAAAGCCTATAACAGGCTTGGCCTATTTTCCTATTGGGTTGTTGGTTTTTTTTTCCTCTTTATTTACTTGTAGAGAGTTTTAGACCTCTGTGTATGTATCGTGTACAAGTGACAATATTCAGATCTGTAACCTGTAACCCAGTCTGGGAGCAAAGAAGATATAGAAAAATGACTTTTACTTCCTGCTTGAGTAGTAAAATTGAGATTCAAATTTTGCATATAGAAGTACTATATGGCTAAGTTATTTGGGGAGCAAAGCTGACTTACCATAAGGCTATCTCAAATAGAAATGAAACACTCAATTTGTGAAATACGCTGAGTTTTAATGCGTGTGGGGGCAGGGTGAATTAACATTTGTGATGCAAGGAGAGGAGCAATCTATACTTACCAGTGTCTATTTGACATTGTTTGGGGACTACTGCTACACTCTAAGTCATTTTATATTATAACACAGAGTTGTAACATGCTACTCTGAGCAGCTCATGACATCTGCTTGAAATTTAAGTTGGGCCCCTAATAAATGTTTATTTTAAGGACTTTGATGCTGCTTTTCAGAGTTGGGTAACCTACTTTACCCCCTAAGCTAATGTTTCCCAAATACAACCAAACCCACAGAAAGGAAAACTATTCCTCATAAACTTGCAGCCAACATCATCAACATTTTATATCTAGAGCTGATGATACAGTCAGGTATTTACCAACACTCCTGTATATATGTAGAGTTTCAAGAAATAATTGCTTACCCTTACTAGATTCAACATATTCTATTGTTTGACATATTATTTCTTAATTTGTTTTAAAGATGGGGTTTTACTCTGTTGCCCAGGCTGAAATGCAGTGGCATGACCAGGATTTCGACCAGAAGTTTGACTGCAGCCTTGAACTCCTTATAACAAACAATCCTGCTGTCTTAGCCTCCTGAGTAGCTAGGACTATGGGCACATGCCACCAGATCTGGCATATTTTAAAATTTTTGTAGACATAGGGTCTCGCCATGTTGCCCAGGCTGATTCTGAACTCCTGTTCTCAAGCAGTCCTCCTGCCTGGTCTTCCCAAACTGTTGGGCTTACAGGTGTGAGTCACTGAGCCCAGCTTGTATTCTTTTGATTTAAAAAAAAATATTCTGAATGTGATCCACCAAATTAATTTCACCATCCACTAATAGGTAGCAACCTGAATGAAAAATACTGTTATAAACTTTACACAAAACCAGAGATTATAAACATTTGCTTCCAAGGAGATGAAAGAGGCAAAAGGTACTTGTTTGCTCTGATGGGCCCTGTTTCCTTCAGTGCCAGGAAGAGTGGCTCTCAGACCTTTCTTCTGGCATCCCTTATATATGCAATGTTGGTTATTATTTTCAAGGCCTTGGTAACAAAATGCCCCTAGTGTGACCAGTCAGGCTGACAGTCCGTATCTGTAATACAGTGGTAAGTTTCCTATGCATGTCTTTCTTTCTTGCATCTTAGACCTTTTACCTAGGAAATTTTCTTTTTGCTTGAAGTACATCATTAAGAGTTTTCAATGAAGGCGAATTCTTAAAGTTTTTGTTTTCCTGAAGAGATCTTGGAAAATATAAAAGGTTGGCAGTTATTTCTTTTAGTACATGAGATAGTATTACACCAATGCTGTTGAGAAATCTATCGTGAGGCAATGTGTCTTCTTTCTCTGGCTGCTTTTGAGATTTCTGTCTGTCTTTTTTAGGGGCAGTTTTACTCTTATGTGACTAGAAGTAGATTTCTTCTTTTTTTAAATACTGCTTGAGATTTTACTGGGTTTTTGAATCTGTGGATAGATATCCTTCAACAATTCTGAAAGATTTCCAGCCATTCTCTTCATATATTATCTGTGCTGTATCCTTTTCTCTCTTTTTAGAACTTTGATTAGTAGAAACATGTTTGATGTCTTTTTCTATCTTCTGTATCTTTTCCCACTCTTGTTTTTTGTTTCTCCCATGCTGAATTCTGTGTAATTTCTTCTGAACTGTCTTCTAGTTTACATTTTTTTTTTTTTTTTGAGACAGAGTTTTGCTCTTGTTGCCTGGGCCGGAGTGCAATGGCACCATCTCAGCTCACTGCAACCTCTGCCTCCTGGGTTCAAGCGATTCTCCTACCTCAGCCTCCCAAGTAGCTGGGATTACAGGCATGCGCCACCACGCCCGGCTAATTTTCGTATTCTGAGTAGAGAGAATTCTCTTAAAGACAGAATGTAAATATCTAAATCTGCTGCTAAACCATCATTGTTTTTAATTGTAATAAGGTCTCTTTTATGTACTCACATTGATAAGAGACAAGTAGTAAATAATCTTTAAAGGGCAAACTAATTCAAATATAAGTGTTTTCCTGTCTGTTTACAGGACTCAGCAAATGCACATCTTAGAGTTCTGGGTTTCTAATGTGTATCTCCTCTATGAAATTCTTTAAAAGTATCTGTTATTGGTATCCCTTAGGTTAGTCTCTTTAGAACTTCTAAATCAATGGACCCTTAACTTATAGGAGCCACCTGGATGTTAGCAACATCTATATTAAACATGCTGAGCTTTTAAAAGAGGGCTGTTAGACATGCTTAAGTATTTTGAGATAATATCATTGTTGTATTGAAAACTATTGAAAACTTTAATTTTAAAATGCAAACGTTCTTAAAGTCCTGGTTAATTTTATAACTATAAAATTAGTTATAATTTTGAGATTTCTGTCTTTTTTTTTTAGGGGCAGTTTTACTCTTAGGTGACTAGAAGTAGATTTCTTCTTTTTTATAACTATAAAATTAGGTTTACTTTTGTTAGAATAAATTGAAGACAGTGAATTTGTAATTTGAATAACTATTTACTAAAAATATACATGATGTATTCTTATTTGGGCCCTTGTGCCAAAAATACTATTGTGGCTATAGAAATCTATCCCATAGTTTGAAGAACTGAGATTATTGTCAGTATTGAGAACATTCCTCCTTCATCATTAGAAAGATTATAAAAAACCAGATTCAAAGAAACTATCAATACTACTTATGAAGTATGTCTGTAAAAAAAATTAAGCCTGAATCTTATCAGGTCTCTAGACCAGGGGTTCTCAAGGTGTGGGCCCCAGACCAGAAGTATCAGCAACGAATTGTTAAAAATGCAGAATCTTGGGTCAGAAATTGGGGACCAGCAATTGGAATTTTAGTAAGTATACCAGATGATTCAGATGCCTGCTCAATTTTGAGGATGACTCTTACCAGTTTAGTTATTAGGATTTACAGGGATGGGGAACATGTTAAAGAGCACCAACTAGATAAGGTCAATCAGTCAAAAGTAAGATGTCTGGACATTCTGGGGCCTCCTGATGTCTTAGAAAGCACACAATACTATCTATGATGTATTTCTGTCCACCATCCCACCCAATTGCACCTGGATCTTCCTGTTTATAGGCAATTGGAACAAGTTCAGTGTTACACTGTAATGATTAAAACCAAAATATAGGACTGCTATAGCATAAATGACCACTTTCTTCAATTAATAAGTGGCACATTAAAAAATATATTTATATATATAAATGTTATAGATAAAAAAACAACAAAATGGCCAGGCGTGGTGGCTCACACCTGTAATCCCAGCACTTTGGGAGGCCAAGGCGGGCAGATCACAAGGTCAAGAGATTGAGACCATCCTGGCCAACATGGTGAAACCTCATCTCTACTAAAAATAGAAAAATTAGCTAGGTGTGGTGGCGTGCATCTGTAATCCCAGCTACTTGGGAGGGTGAGGCAGGAGAATCGCTTGAATCCGGGAAGCGGAGGTTGCAGTGAGCCGTGATCGGACCACTGCACTCCAGCCAGGGTGACAGAGCAACACTACGTCTCAAACAAACAAACAAAAACACAACAACAAAATAAAGCTTAAGGAACATCAACCAAATGCAATATATGAGCCCTATTTAGGATACTATAAAAAGACATTCACAATAACCCAGGCAAAATGAACATAAACTAGGTATAGGTGAGAGAGAAATCCAACAAACATTGAATTATTCACTGGGGAAAGAAATGATGTGTGGGATTTGTTTTAAGTCTCTAACTCTCCCCTACTTATGCCAAAAGATTGTCCATGAGTTGAAAACTGTTAGAGATGGGTGACAACTCAAGAGAGATTATAGTGTCCTCCTTGTACGCTTGAAAATGTCAACAATAAAAGTAATTTAAAACTAAAACAAAAATGAAACCATAATTCTTAAGATGCAGCTTGAATTCAGTTGACTACAGCAGTTGTATGTGAAACATTTCAAATAAGTTAATGACATCACAGTATTAAATCCATCTGACATGGAAACCAACTCCAACTACATCATAGTTTGTTTGTTTTTCTTTTTTTTTTGAGATGGAGTCTCGCTCTGTCATCAGGCTGGAGTACAGTGGCGTGACAGATCACTGCAACCTCCGCCTCCCAGGTTCAAGCGATTCTCCTGCCTCAGCCTCCTGAGTAGCTGGGACTACAGGCACATGCCACCATGCCCAGCTCATTTTTGTATTTTTAGTAGAGATGAGATTTCACCATGTTGGCCAGGATGGTCTTGGTATCTTGACTTTGTGATCTGCCCGCCTCGGCCCCCCAAAGTGGTGGGATTATAGGTATGAGCCACCGGCGCCTGGCCTATGGCACAGTTTTAAAACTGCATTTGCCTAGAAAGTGGATTGCTGTACATAGACCAAGTGTTGGGCTATATGACTCCATTGTCTTAGGCTATTTGGGGTTGGAGGAAGGAAGAGGGGTGAAGTAGAAAAGGAACAAGCTAATAAATGTTTTTTAAAAAGTAGAATTTAAAACAAAACCACATTCAACTGAACACCGGAACTCAAAACCAGGATACAAATCCAATTTTCAAAGAGCTAGAAGATCAAGCTAAGCACTTATTGTATTTGCTGAATGTTAAAATTATATAAATGTACTACAGTTGCCTCAAGATGTTAAAAACTCAGCTTTTCAAATCTAGTCACGGCCTACTCATATGATAAACCCAATCCAAATGAGCAAAATTTAAAAGTTACACATACAGACAAATTCTCAACCACCAGGCTGTTTAGTTTAAGTTATAAGTCAGAAGTTCTAAGACTCTCCTTTTACCCACCTTGAGCAATTGCAGCAAGTTTTCCCTTTTCTTCAGGGCTGAGCTGCAACATTGTATTTATAACAGGAAGAAGTCTCTCTCTTTCACTACCTGGTTTCAAGAAAATGAACTGCAGCAAGACGTTCTTCAAGTATTCCAGGTTAGCTGCAGACTTCTCTCGCTCTTGATTCCTTTCCAATCTTCTTATTTCACTTTTGAGAAGCTGGTGTTAGAGAAATGAGTTAAAAATAGGCTTTAGGAGCTTCTGATTAAATATGGCAGACTGAACTCATGTATTTTTCTTCTCTTCCCCCCGAAACTTCCCCCTTCCCTCCATATGGCAATAAAGGAAGGAATTCAGTTAACTACAGCAGCTGTATGTGAAGCATTTCAAAGGAGTTTATGACATCACAGTATAAAATCCATTTGACATGAAAACCTGAACTCCAACTATGAGATAGTTTCAAAGCTGCATTTGCCTAGAAAGTGGATTGCTGCATATGAACCAAGTGTTGGGCTATATGACTCCATTGTCCTAAGCTATTTGGGTTTGGAGGGAAGAGGGGTGAAGTAGAAAAGCAACAAGCTAATACAAGAGGAGAAAAAGTAGATGAGACACATCAAGAAATTCTCACGAGAAATAGATGAAGAGGTGGAAATCAGTCAGTCCAGCAGCTTACCAAGTATCACTGACAAGAGGAGAGGATGCATCCTGTGTAAATACTGGGGTTCTTGTCTCAGAAGCACAGGGTATCATGAAAATTGGAGTTGAAAGCTGGGGAACTGATGGAACGTCTCCATGAGGAGCAACTAACTGGAGCCATGGGTTGGTACTAAGATGTTCCTTCTGCCTTCTACTTTCTATAGAAACTAAGCCAGTATGGCATGGGGCTCTGAAAATGGGCTAAGGGGAACATCTGTAGCCTCCACTAACCCCCTGCCCCTACCCTGTTCCTAAAGTCCCAGGCAGTTAAGATGTCCACAGTGAACGGCACTTAATCAAAAGTTCAGACACAGTGAAAATTCAGGAATATAAGACAATGTAAAACAGTATCAGAGAAATGAGGCAAAGAATGATATAAAAAAGGTAATAGCATGTTCAAGTCTTTGAGGAAGATTTCCAGGTTGAAACCAAGCCATAGCTTTTAGTATATTTTCATCTTAGGTTAGACAAGAAAGTTAGTAAACTTTGTCCTCAAACCTAGGACCATTTAAAAAAGCGACAATAAAGAAGACTAAGAAATCATGAAGAGAGTACAAATTTATGAAAATATAACATTTGGCTAGGCGTGGTGGCTCATGCCTGTAATCCCAACACTTTGGGAGGCTGAGGCGGGCAGATCACAAGGTCAGGAGATTGAGACCATCCTGGCCAACAGGGTGAAACCGTGTCTCTACTAAAAAAAAATCAGCCGGGCGTGGTGGTGCGTGCCTGTAGTCCCAGCTCCTCGGGAGGCTGAGGCAGGGGAATCGCTTGAACCTGGGAGGCGGAGATTGCAGTGAGCTGAGATTGCACCACTGCACTCCAAACCTGGTGACAGAGCGAGACTCTATCTCAAAAAAAAAAAATGAAAATATAACATTTAAATAAGTCATTTAGGTTTACTGGGCTAGTTAGTGATTTGTTAGCTATGATAATGTTTTTATTAGTGGGAAAATGTTATTTTATAGAGATGCATACTGAAGTATTTAATGGTGGAATGTCATGATATATACAATTTACTGAAAATAACTGAATTCAGCTTTAAAATAATCTGACAAGGATAGCTAGTGGCCTTGCACAGTGGCAGGACAGATCTATTAGGAGCAGCAAAGTCAGGGGAAAAGCATGTACTTTTCAGACAGCTATGAGTTTGAATTTTGTTCCACCATTTACTAGCTTCAATTTTTCTCTCAACCAGTGATGAGATTAAATAATATATGTAAAGCCCAGGGCCTGGGTCATAAGAACTCCTCAATAAGCAGTATGACTATATTCTGAGGGGTGATTTATCAGTAAGCCAGGGTGGAAATACCTCATTTGAGTAATCCTTAACTGCTCTGCAACATTCCTAGATGTTTCTGGTGTCTACTTTAAACAGGAAAAAGTTCCCATGCCACTTTGCCATCTCCACCTGAAAACTGTTTAGTAGTTCAGTACTATAAATATCAGCTGAATTCACTGTTTATCTTTATAATTCAAAGACTCACACCCATTTAAGTTTTATTTAAGCATATATGGAACAATGATTTGTGAACATCTCTCTAGTTTCTAAATCTATTATGGTTCCTTAGAAAAAGTAGGAATTAAGAAATAATCTTTACGTAATAGGTGTAAAAGTATTTTGGCCGGATGCAGTGGCTCACACCTGTAATACCAGCACTTTGGGAGGCCGAGGCGGGCGGATCACGAGGTCAGGAGATCGAGACCATCCTGGCTAACACGGTGAAACCCTGTCTCCACTAAAAATACAAATAAATTAGCCAGGCATGTTGGCGGGCACCCGTAGTCCCAGCTACTCGGGAGGCTGAGGCAGGAGAATGGTGTGAACCCGGGAGGTGGAGCTTGCAGTGAGCCGAGATCGTGCCACTGCACTCCAGCCTGGGCAACAGAGCAAGACTCTGTCTCAAAAAAAAAAAAAAAAAAAAGGCAATATTTCTCACCATCAGGAATCTAATATAAAGATCAAGACGTTATAGATGCTTCTGCAATGTGAATTTTTAAACTTGGGTGCATGTGTACGGAGGGTCAAGAAAACCAAACTGGCGGTTTTCATGGTGGCCAGGTTTTCTGATCTCACCTTAATTTGCTCCATGAGGATTGCATTGGTTGCTTCTGTTTCCCGAAGCAGGCCGTTTAAGTGATCTGCACTTTTTGTGGTGGAACTGAGCTTCTGAACCAATTCTTCTTTGGTAAATTCAGCATGCCATAATGGAGGCTCTGCAAGATGTTCCAAGAATTAATTTTCAAAATCATAGATTACAGATGAAGATTCTAAATAAGAAAAATCTAAATATAAATATCTTACTATGTGATATTTTATAGGTCTGCTTTGCCATTCATCTATTCAGCATACCTCAATCAACGGATTATATGTTGTAGGTGACACAAATAAAACAGTATCTCTGTTGTAAAGCATGTAATCTAACTGAATACAAGCCCTATGAGTCCCAGTTCTGAAATTTGTCAGAATTGTGTTTATAGACAGTTTTATTACACATTTTCTTCCCATCTATTAATATTCCAAGACTTTATGTCATTTCACGTATGAGGAAAGCATTAACATTTACTGGTCACTATCATGTTCCCTCATAAGAATCTTCTATCAGGCGGGGTAGGTATCATTATTCAAACTTTACAGACAATGAAACAGGCTCACAGTTGACAGGTAATTTTTGCAGAAATCACAAAGTCAAATCGGCTTCTGGAGTCTGCTGCTGCTCTATCATGATGCCTCCATGTCACCACTATTAACTTTGCCTGAAGGAACCATGACTTGCAGTTTCTACCCCACATGGTCAGTGACCATGAATACAAATGACCCTCACTCCAGGTGATCCTGAAGTTTCAGGAAGATGACAAACAAATTCCCCTAATTTTGAACAGTAATATTAATTACAGGTAAGAATAAAATATACCAAAACATCACTACAAAAATTTAGCATTACTGGCCGGGCGCAGTGGCTCATGCTTGTAATCCCAGCACTTTGGGAGGCCGAGGCGGGCGAATCACGAGGTCAGGAGATCGAGACCACGGTGAAACCCTGTCTCTACTAAAAATATAAAAAATTAGCCGGGTGTGGTGGCGGGCGCCTGTAGTCCCAGCTACTCGGAGAGGCTGAGGCATGAGAATGGCGTGAACCCGGGAGGCAGAGCTTGCAGTGAGCCGAGATTGCGCCACTGAACTCCAGCCTGGGCGACATAGCAAGACTCTGTCTCAAAAAAAAAAAAAAAAAATTTAGCATTACTTCATCAAGAGGAATAAACTGAAACTGTCAGTTTCTTGGAAGGGTGAGAGGATAGTTTATCCTGCTTTCTAATACCCACCACCTATTTGTGACTATAAACTTCCCACCACTTATTTATGGTTCAAGCCTAGGGCAAGAACCAGCATTTTATTTTAAAAAAGATTTGTTTCATAATTTTTCCATTTGGACAGTGTGATGGTTAATACTGGGTGTCAACTTGATTGGATTAAAGGATGCAAAGTATTAATCCTGAGTGTGTCTGTGAAGGTGTTGCCAAAAGAGATTAACATTTGAGTCAGTGGGCTGGGGAAGGCAGACCCACCCTTAATCTGGTAGGTATCATCTAATCAGCTGCCAGTGAATATAAAGCAGGCAGAAAAATGTGAAAAGGCGAGATTGGCCTAGCCTCCCAACTACATCTTTTTCCTGTGCTGGATGCTTCCCGCCCTTGAACATCAGACTCCTAGTTCTTCAGTTTTGGAACTTGGACTGGCTCTCGTTGCTCCTCAGCCTGCAGATGGCCTAGTGATCATGTAAGGTAATACTTAATAAGCATCCATCCATCCATTCCATCCATCCCATCCATCCCATCCATCCATCCATCCATCCATCCATCCATCCATCCATCCATCCAGTTAGTTCTGTCCCTCTAAAGAACCCTAATACAAACAGGTAGTGGAATATTGAAAGAAATTTTATTGGAGCAGCCCAAAAAAGCATATGTAACTTAGAGTAACAGTAATTAAATAAGACAGTGAAATTAAATAAGAAAAACATATTTAGACAGAGTAACATACCGAGTTTAGTTTCGGGAGAATTAAGCAGCTGCTCTAAAGACTGTGTGTATGTGCTGATGGAAGACACAGACTCAGTATCAGTTGTCTCCATGCCTTCTCCCTCTTCTCGGGTTACAGTGTGCATGTCTAGAAGCGGGAGGTCTGTGTTTCTCCTTTCTCGAAGGTTCTTCAAAGATTGTTGAGAAGAAACTGGGCCTATTAGATTTTTTTTAAAGGTTAAGTGTGAGATTGTTCAAAATCTATTGATTCGGCCTTACAGAGATACACAATAAAATGAAAATATCAAATGGTAAGAGTAGAGGAATTAAGTAACTATAAGATAAGTGAAAGGTGTATGAAGAATTGCTAAAACATTTCTTAAAATTTAGTCATCAAGGCCGGGCATGGTGGCTCAAATCTGTAATCTTAGCAATTTGGGAGGCTAAGGTGGGTGGATCAGAAGGTCAGGAAGTTCAAGACCAGCCTGGCCAAGATGGTGAAACCCTATCTACTAAAAATACAAAAATTAGCCAGGCACGGTGGCAGGTGCCTGTAATCCTAGCTGCTGGGGAGGCTGAGGCAGATAATTGCCGGAAACCAGGAGGCGGAGGTTGCAGTGAGCCGAGATCACGCCACTGCACTCCAGCCTGGCGACAGAGCAAGACTCCAGCTCAAAAAACAACAACAAAAAAAGTAGTCATCAAACTTTTAACTACATCATTCTACATCATCTTAATAGAAGCTATAAATGAATTGCTACTAGCTAAGATAAAATGTTAGATAACACAGCTCATAATATAGTACTACTTATTTTTTATTAATTTAGAGTAGAGGGCCAAACTACTGCTAAATACTGGCCAAAATTAAAAAACTAGATTCTAGCAATTTTTCAGGATTAGGTATTTCAGATTGCCGCATACTTCTTGAAACACACTTGCTGAAATCTGCTCGACAGACATCCTCGATCACTGCCCTTATACCTTTATCTCTGCAGCTTCTTAATTGTTGCAGCTCACATCTACAGTGCTCATACAGTAAGAGCCCAGAATCCAGGGCATGGAACTAATCAATTACATTGTCTAGCAAGACTTTCCTGTTTGCTGATGAACTGTAAAGCGTTTTTTTTTTCTGAGACAAGGTCTCACTCTGTCACACAGGTTGGAGTGCAGTGGCACGATCTTGGCTCACAGCAACCTCTGCCTCCCAGGCTCAAGCCATCCTCCCACCTCAGCCCCACAAGTAGCTGGGACTTACAGGTGCATGCCATCCCGCCCAGATAATTTTTCTATTTTTAATAGAGATGGGATTTCACCATGTTGTCCAGACTGGTCTCAAACTCCTGACCTCATGTGATCCACCCGCCTTGGCCTCCCAAAGTGCTGAGATTGCAGGGTTGATACACCACGCCCGGTCTAAACTGTAAAGTTTATTAGGCCCTTTGACATGTATTGATTTATTGACTCCCAAAAATCTGAAGTTCAGAAAAATTTAATGACTTTGCCCAAGGTCTCATAACTGAGTTAGAGACCAGAATTGTAATCTAGATTTTTAAACTTCAGATTTATTTTGCATTTCATTAAGTTACCTTAGTCCTGACTGCCCTTTCTGAAGCATTTTCCTGGGTTTCTGGTAAGCTGACTGCTTATTCCACTGCTGATTGCTAGATTACAATCTCTTGTGCGACCTTTGCCCTGGCTGATTACTTCTTTGTTGATTCTTTTGCATATGTTAAATTCTTCTGAAGTTGCTTTTTTACCCTAATAAGTGACTGATAGCTGCTAATGCTCCAGTGACAGTATTTCTCATGGGAAACCAAAACACCATCAACTTGCTACTAAAATACTGCATCATCATGGCTGACATTTTTCCATTTCTTCCTGGAAGCAGAATGGAAGATACTGGGTGCGGCTGAACTAAAATTCCAACTAGTTGTAAATGTGAAAGGAAAGAAGCTATATTGGTTATGTAATTCTACACATTCAGTGCCACTTGAGTGTTTCTAACTTCCTTGCTCTATCTAATGTTTCTATTTAAAAAGTAGACAAATTTGATGACTAACAACGGAGAACATGAAACAAATCTGGTGAATACTAGAATTAAGACATGTGTCCGCCAGGCGTAGTGGCTCATGCCTGTAATCCCAGCACCTTTGGGAGGTCGAGGCGGGCGGGTCACGAGGTCAGGAGATCGAGACTATCCTGGCTAACACGGTGAAACTGCGTCTCTACTAAAAATACAAATTAGCCGGCCTGGTGGCGGGCGCCTGTAGTCTCAGCTACTCCGAAGGCTGAGGCAGGAAAATGGCGTGAACTCGGGAGGCGGAGCTTGCAGTGAGCCCAGATCGCGCCACTGCACTCCAGCCTGGGCGATAGAGCGAGACTCCGTCTCAAAAAAAAAAAAAAAAAAAGACGTGTCATGAGACTGGCAGTATGTTTAAGTCAGAGAAAAAGAAAAGGGGGTAAAGAATACATCAAAGTCAGCATTCTAAGAGGTTATACAGGCTTCTGTAAGTATAATCAAGAGGGAAGGATTCAGATGGTTCAAATATCTTTCCAGTAAGCAAATCCAAAATCATTAATCACAGATTTGACACTGGTGACACCTAGTAAATTTTCTTTCTTAGGAATTTGTGAAGAATGTATTTAAGAGACATAAATACATGAAAACATGAACAACTAATATTTCCATGCGTACATACATACTTCTTGTGGTCGGTTCATTCTTAAGCTGGAAGAGCTGCGCTTCCATCTTGGAGAGCTGCTGCTGTAATGTGTCCACTGTCTTCCTGTGCTCTTCCTGCAAATGTCGCACTTGATCTCGGAAGCTATTTCTAAGGACCTCGTTCTGGGATGTTAGCTGACTCACAGTCTGTGTATGTTCAGACTTCATCATCATGTTCTCTGATTGTATTGTACACAATCTGAAAGATGAGAAACTTAGTTCACAGAAGATCTTTCAACTTTATATGCTGACTTAGCCTTTCTCAACTGGGTTCTGCAAGAGAATTAGCTCTAAGTCCCTCTACTGAATGTATGAATCAGCTTCTCTCCTACATACCTACACTGTACTCACTGTGAAATAACTTGATGAGAACTGACACTGGCTGTCATCTAGTTCAAATAATCTGTGTTACGCATTTCAGATGAAGAACCCCAGTTAAGAAACTGTGTTGTGTTGTCCAGATTAGGAACTTCTTTCATGGTTCATCAGAAAATAGGACTATATTTAAAGCATAAAATAATTATACTTTTAATTAGTCCACTTCTTCACATCATCGTATGTGGTAGCTCACACAAATGTAAGATTAATCTCCCTTTTATCTACCACCCTAAAAACATTAAAAAAAAAAAAAACCCACACTCTTTTGATTTACTCAGAAAACTTTAGAGGAAAGTATCCATTTTTGAGTTGATTAACATGAACCACAACAAACACAGACTTGGTTTACTATAGCTGTTTCAAATCTCACCGCACATGAGAATCACTGGAGTACCTTGTTGAAAATAGAGACGTCTAGTTTTCATGTTACACCCACTGAATCAGGATCCCAGTAGTGGTTCTAGGAATTCCCTATTTTTAGTAGTTTTCAATGTGATTTTTATGTACTCAGCCTGAAACTAACCAGTGGGCTTACAATTTGGGAACCATCACTTTTAATGGTTTACCTGTAGTTTTCATGTTTTATATGTTTCACTTTGGTAATAAATAAATAAATAAATAAATTTCCTTTTATACAGGGGATCCACAGAATTCTCTAATAAAAATTTAAAAAATACAAAAGCTGTCAGAGAAAAAAGTAAAAGCCCCTCGATTAATTACTCTCATGCCTGGCAGGATAAAATCCCAATTCCACAGGTAGATAAACATTGTTAACAGTTTAGCCTGTACTTTGCCAAGATATTTTTTCTACCTGCTACACATACGTGCACCATACAAGGTTTAAAACAAGGTTTAGTGGCCGAAAGGAGAAATGCAATAAAATACCATGTTTCAGAAAAGAAATCTTAATTACTAAGTTCATATTGATTAATGAATCTAGAAAATACTAGTGTATACACATTTCTCCGCAAGCATTTTGTTCAAACAATATCTACCAAGAAAGCAAAGGAAGAACCATAGGTAGTTACAAAAATAGTCTAAGCAGGATAAAAATTAGAGGTAGGGTAAAGTGTCTATTCTCAGGCAGTATCATTGACATTTATGAATTTACCAATTTGAAAGCTAAATGCTTAAACCCCCCATCTGGAATCAGAATGATTGTGCTGATAGAAGTTTACTGTTCTGTCTCAGTTGTTACAGAGGTGTTTATAGTCTCTGGGTAATACAGATTTTAATTAGTTAGCCTAATTATCACATTCCTCTGGAACCATTTTCACAATCTGCTATAGAGAAAGTATGAATATTAAAACATTTTTTAAAAGTGGAGACTATATAAAAAGAAGGCTATTTCTTCATACTTGGGCACAGACAATAACGATACCATTAGTTTTTAATATTTCTGAAGAAGAGGAAAGACTCCTAAAGATACCTCAAAATGCTATGAAAAGTGACTGGCACATAGTAGGTGCTCAAAAAACACTTACTGAAAGACTGAATTACTTTAGAGGAATCAACAGTACTTTATTTGTGTTAGCAATATAATTTGCAGTAACTTTCCTAAAGAATAAGTGTTGGAGAATATCAAGCAAACATCACTATATATAAGATAATCTCATGGTAAACCCTGGTGATAGGCAGTTAGAAAACTGGTACATCTTCCCTGAAACTTTTGGTTTACATGATTAACATGCAAATTACACTGTTAACAGACAGAAGCCACAAAAAGCTAAGTGCTTTCATTTTGCAGATTAGCATAAGATTAGGTATATTACATAAGCAAATCTGTGATAAAAGTATCTTAACACCCTTGATAAAAGATCCTCAATGAAGAATTCTTTTCCTCAGCCTAATACTCCTACTACCCAATTTCTTTATCACAGGAGTTGAAAACTTCTTGTTGACAATAATCTATTTATTTTGCCAATACTTCTAATGTCTATTTAAAGTATTATAGTGATGAACAAAATATGACAAATTGAAGACAGAATTGCAAAGATAAGTTGCATATTCTTTTTCAGTTAGCAACTATTTGGGTGTTTTCTTCTAAAAAAAAAAATGCTTATGATTTGATACCTGGGTTGGAAAGTAGTACGTTTTTGTTTGTTTTTTTAGAGAAACATCCTAGCCAAGAAGGCTGTAGGAGACACAGAATACTGGATGAGCAGATAGACATTTATTGTTCTTAAAAATGCAAAATACAAAAGCAATGTAAAAGGCGAAGCTCTAAGGTAGATAAAGCAAAGTTACCAAGCCTTTAGAAATGTCTATTTTTTATTTTCTAATCTGCATTCATCTCAAGGATCAACATATTAGAAGTTTCAACAAACAAATACATTGCTGTCTGGTACAGTGTTAGTGCTGCTAACAGCCTTACTTTTCCCGGAGTTCCGCCTCTTTGGACACAGTTTCCTGCAGCATCTTGTTGTGCCTTTCTAGCAGTGTATCATGTTCAGACTGCAATGTTTGAAGTTCAGATACATTAATCTGTAAGTTATTTTGGCTATCTTGTAATTTGATTTTTAGCTGGTCAATCAGCATTTCCAGATATTCCCTAAAACAGAAATACACAGTTTTAAAATTTTTTGAAAAAGGTGAATTTGATTTTGTGGTTTTAAATATAGTTTAACCATTTAACCTTTCAATGCCATACTTTTGGATGATTCTAAAGGAAATATAATAGTCAGAAGAATTCAAGACTAGGATTAAATATAATACAAAAGATATTATAGCCAGATTTAAAATCTTAGGCACTACAAATTTACAAAAAATTTCTCCAAAATTTAGAATTTCATATTCAAAAAGGGGCATCAAAATAGCCAATTTTATGTTACAGGACTATGTCAGTTAAAGAAAAAACCTCATACTATTTTTTTTTTTTTTTGAGATGGAGTCTGGCTCTGTTGCCCAGGCAGGAGTGCAGTGGCGCAATCTCAGCTCACTGCAACTTCCGCCTCCCAGGTTCAAGTGATCCTCCTGCCTCAGCCTCCCGAGTAGCTGGGACTACAGGCGCCCACCACCACGCTCAGCTAATTTTTTATTTTTAGTAGAGACAGGGTTTCACCATGTTGGTCAGGTTGGTCTTGAACTCCTGACCTCAGGTGATCCGCCAGCCTTGGACTCCCAAAGTGCTGGGATTACAGGTGTGAACCGCCATGCCCGGCACACTCACATAGTTCTTAAATTGTTGTTATGAGAATGGTACGTCAGACCAAGTTACAGTGAAAGATTATCCCTGAAGAAAAGCAGGTCTTTTTAGACTTGGAAGAAACACTAGGTGGAAATAGTTAAAATCCTGATTCTGCCACAATGAGTTCAATACACTATTAGTTTCTTTTTTAAAAAATGTATTTATATTATAAGAAAGTAGAAGGAACACAAAACATTTACATTCATATAATGTGAACTCAAAATTTAGGCATGGTCAAAAATGGCTCTTGAAAATGGTGACATTTATATTTATGAAATGTATCAGTATCTAATTTCCCCTTTATATAATGAGCTACTGGAGAGAAAATACCATGTTTCAATCTACAGTCTCTATATTTAATAGATTCCTAAATTAAAGTAACAGAAACATAACATACAAAAATTTCAGAATAATTAGTCTTGTTTAGAACAGTAAGAGCCAGATGTAAAACTGCTTTGAATACTGAACCGCTACTCAAAGACAAAACACAGATGCCATGGAATGCCCTATCTCTCTCTTACTCCCAGTACAAACAGGATCTGTATGCTAGTTTTAAAGCAGCATAAACAATATACCATTCAAATAGAACTGAAATGGTCATAAATACGAAAAGTTTAATTCTAGACCAAAATTCAGTACTAAATTTAAAATTTTTGAAAAAAGTAAAATATTTTAAAGCAACTTCAGTTTAACCTAAATTAATGGCAAATAAGTATACTTAGCATTTTAATTTTTACTTCTAAATTTTCAAAATTGGAAAAACAAATCATAATGTAATTTTAATGCCTGTATCTCTACCATGACAAGATCTTATTAAGATGGAACTGTTAGCCTATTATCTCATATCCTGGCTTCACTGTGCACTTTAACATCTAATTTTAGAGTTTGCAACAGTGTCCTTTGTAATGAAGTTTCCCTGTTACTGTCTGCAGACACAGTGAAGCCAAGAAATTCTGTTCTCTTTGGTAACAATATACATAATTTCACAGTTAAAAATCATAATAGGATTTTAGGCCGGGTGCTGTGGCTCACGCCTGTAATCCCAGCACTCTGAGAGGCTAAGGTGGGTGGATCATCTGAGGTCAGGAATTTGAGACCAGCCTGGCCAACATGGTGAAACCTCGTCTCTAATAAAAATACAAAAATTAGCTGGGCATGATGGTGTACGCCTGTAATCCCAGCTACTCAGGAGGCTGAGGCAGGAGAATCACTTGAACCCGGGAAGTGAAGGTGGCAGTGAGCTGAGATTGTACCACTGCACTCCAGCCTGGGCAACAAGAGCTCCCTGTCCCAAAAAAAAAAAAAAAATCATAATAGGATTTTCAATCTACTTGGTGAAGAACCTGCATTGTGGGAGGAAAACTCTGCATATTTAATTTAGACTTTACCTTTCTTGCTTAGCGCCCTCAGTTTCAGCCTGAGACATAGATTTATTTTTCTGTTGTTTTAGAACGTTATGAACTCGGACTTTGTAGCTCTCGAATTCAGAGGTTATAGTAGCTTGTTCTGCCTATAACATTTAAAAGAGAGAAACGTTTTCTATTGTAACAGGGTCCTTCTATTTTCTTTCAGAGATTAACAAATTGAGATAAAAACTTGTTTCTGAAAATGAGAAAAATGGCTGACATTCTTTTTGGTTTCTTGATTAACCTTGCTAAAAAGCATACTTCTGTTGGCTTTAGACTTAAAAAATTTTCTTTTTAACTGATACATAATTGTACATATTTATGGGGTGCATGTGATATTTTGATGGATGCATACAATGTGTAATAAGCAAATCAGGGTAATTAGGATATCCATTGCCTCAAACATTTACCAGGTCTTCATGTTGGGAGGCCTTACACTTTTTAAAGACCTCTTAATAATATATATTTTCTGGTAAGAGATCCGTTTCTACCATGTCTTCTACCCTGGTAGATTAATTTATTAACCATACATTTTATAGTGACACTATGAGCTTTTGGAACTTCATAAACATTTTCTTTTATGATATCCCCTTTTTATAAATTTGAGAAAAATTAACTCAAAGAAATTAAGTTATTTGAACTTCAGTTTTCAAAACAGGGTGGTAAGTGTTAAGTTCCAGGTCTTCCACTTTCTTGAAGTGATCTGTAAACTCCCACAACAGTGTTGCCATGATTGCTTAAATAAGACCTGCATCTAACACAACCACTGCACTGTGTCTGTTCTGGATGATGATAAGAAAGTAGGCCCCCACAGACATGCTATTAAAATGTTATTTTATAATCATTTATCCCTAAGAACTGTAACACTTTTCTAACAAAAAAAGTTTTATAAATAAGTGACACATAAATTGCAAAACAAGGTTGAAATGGAAAAAAACATCATGTTTTTCCTTTTGGCAAAAAAAGTGATCCAAGTTACGATTAGGGTTGGCATGGGACTGGGGTTAGAGCCAGATTAACTGAAGAGGTCTTAATCTAATAAGTGCTCTTAACAGCAAAATACTAAAAAGGGAGAGCACAGCCCTGGAGTAAACCAATGACTAGCTGATAATAAAATCCCAGTGGCTTGCTGTGGCTGCCCTGAAGAACGCACCTTGGCAGCACGGCTCTCTTCCTGTAGTGCTGTCACTCTCTGCTGGTACGCACTTAGCGTACGCTGGTGCTGTTCCGCAGAGGTTTTCAGGTGCTCGTGGATTTTGTGCTTCTCTGATGTTATTTCAGCCAGCTGTATCTGGGGGTAAATCTTTAAATTTAGCTTTAGCAAATCCTATCTTCACTAGTTAAAGAGGTTTTCCTTAAAATACAAACTTTAGGTTTGAGACATAA
Organism: Nomascus leucogenys; assembly: GCF_006542625.1. Classification (NCBI taxonomy): domain Eukaryota; kingdom Metazoa; phylum Chordata; class Mammalia; order Primates; family Hylobatidae; genus Nomascus; species Nomascus leucogenys. The sequence continues at coordinate 75,822,022 of NC_044394.1, forward strand.
GTACATATAAGGCATAATTAAGTAGTGAAATATTTTTATGTATTATTATTGAAAAAGTAGAGACAAGTAGAACATTTTCTCACTAAGTTATCTTTTCTTAAATCAACATCAATTAAAAAAATGAAAATCCCAGACTACATATTTAACATACAATGTTTAAATACTTCAAGACATTATATATATAAAAGTATACACAAACATAGCAAACGTATAAAATCATCTTATAAACTGTTCCTTGTGACTGTAATATCATTAAGCTCAGATGCCGGCTTATTTTATTTTGCACTATTCTGTAGTATATTACGAATTTCCAAATACATGAAAATAATCTAGCTTGAGCTAAACAATATACTCCAGTCATATGCCAGACTTGATTTATTGTTGTAACTTCCTCAAAATGTTGAGGAATCTTTCTAGATATCCTTATAGGATAATTAATAAAATCTCTAAATGGTACCTCACTTCTACATGAAAAAACATTTTTTTAATCTTAAAAAGTAAAAACCTTACTTTATAGACTTCTACTTGCTGCTGGCTTGCCTCCAGCTCACCTTTTAAAGATGCTTGAAGTATTAAGTGATCAGTTTCCTACAGAATGAGAATCTTGGTTAAATTTTTTAAAATGTTACTCATAAATAATGAATAAGTACTAAAATATGAAACTGAGAAATTAACGTACTGCTTGCTTTGAATCTGCCAGTTCCTTTTTGGTTTTCACAAGCAATTGCTTGATTTTGGTGTTTTTTTCTTCATATTGTTGTACTGAAGACTGTAATGAAGCTAGCACAAGAAATAATTTCAGCAGAAAAAGATGTAACAATTTTTATCAGTGAATTTAAATACAGAAATAATGTCTTCTTTGTATTGGCTTATGTTTAAAATAAACCTGTTTTAGCTTTCTATTATGGAATACTTCAAACATATGTGACAGTAGTAACAACAGTGCCATAAACTCTACTGTACCCATCTCCCGGCTGTAACAATTACAACCCACAGACAATCTAGTTAACCCAGACCAGGAAACAGCAAGGTACTTAAGAAATGTTAAAGTGAATAAATGTGGACTATAAACATCTTAGTGGCAAATAGTTTTACACCGATTCTGGGTCCCCAGTAACATTTATCACTGTATTAAACATCTGACTGACAGTGAAAGACTGGTGAAATAAACAAGTAATGCCCCCCACCAAATCAAGTTGTTATGATGAAATAATTAAAAGGTAAAGTGAATTTTCTTTAACTCACTTATTTCTTCTTGTAGGGTTTCTTGTTTCTGTTTTTGAATTTTTATTTCTTGCTCCAAATCTTCTATCTTGTTGTTTTTATTAGTTAACTTTTGATTTAGTTCTTTCATCAAACGTTCATAATCAGCTATTTCCATATTCATCAATGTGGTTTGTTGGGCATCCTGCACATTTTATAAGTAAAATATTTAAACAATAGTAGATCAGTTCATTTGTAAATTTTTTTTTCATTTGTAAAATTGCTAAAATGATGCCACAGCAATAAATGGGTGCTTTTCTGTAATACTGAAATCATTTACACTGTAACGAAGAAATGAGGAGTTGGATATTTTCCAGTTTTTAATTTCACAAAATATTTTCTAGTAGTTTAACCCAACTTTCTTAGTTTCATTTTATTTCATTATAACTAACTACGACTGGCAGTTGTAGCTTGTGGAGCTCTTATTTATAAAATACTAATATGTCAAGTGGCTCTTATAGTACATTTCTTTTTAGTTTCATATTTGAAGGAGTAAAATCAGCCAAAGTTTTAAGTATAATACAAATTTCAAGCTTTGACATTAATTAAATCTTAATGTGTCATACAACAATCATGTTTACAAAATGAAATGTCAAACCAAAATCTTGTAACTCAGGAGCCTAGATTCTTCTGAAAGGACTGGTACTTAGAGAAGTAAGTTAAATTTTCAATTCTTTGAGTGAATAATTTATAAAGCATTATTTTAGTACCACAAGTAACATTCTAAAATATTTCTTTTCAACATGTATAGAATAGTTTAACAATGCAGGCTGGGTGTGGTGGCTCACACCTGTAATCCCAGCACTTTGGGAGGCTGAGATGGGCGGACCATTTGAGGTCAGGAGTTCGAGACGAGCCTAACCAAATTGGTGAAACCTCGTCTCTACCAAAAACACAAAAAATTAGCCGGGTGTGGTGACGCATGCATGGAATCTTGGCTACTTGGGAGGCTGAGGCACAAGAATTGCTTGAACTCGGGAGGCGGAGGTTGCAGTGAGCCGAGATCATGCCACTGCACTCCAGCCTGGATCACAGAGTGAGATCGCAGAGAGAACAGAACAAACAGAACAACAAAACAGAACAATGTGAATATTACATCAATTTTGATTCTAGTGTTTTATTTTACCTTTTTAACCAGCTCCAATTCTTGCATGGTTTTCTGAAGCTGTTTCTTTTCCTTTTGAAGTTGTACCTGAAGTTCTTCAAGTTCATTTACAGTAGTGGCATGTTCCTGAAATTAAAAATAAAAACAACTCACACAACCCAACCAACATTAAAAAGGTATTTTTAAGGGGCTTTAAAATAAATCTGATGGCTGGGCACGGTGGCTCACACCTGTAATCCCAGCACTTTGGGAGGCTGAGGCGGGTGGATCACAAGGTCAGGAGATTGAGACCATCCTGGCTAACACAGTGAAACCCCGTCTCTACTAAAAATACACACGAAAAATTAGCTGGGCATGGTGGTGAGTGCCTGTAATCCCAGCTACTTGGGATGCTGAGGTAGGAGAATGGCGTGAACCCAGGAGGTGGAGCTTGCAGCGAGCTGAGATTGCGCCACTGCACTCCAGCCTGGGCAACAGAGCGAGACTCCGTCTCAAAAAAAAAAAAAAAATAAATAAATAAAATAAATCTGACATGCTAAAATACAAAAAGTTTGGTAGTATTTCAATGTTTAAAATATATACACCCCCAAATCACAGCATGGTTTCTCAAATTTATGGTTGGTATTAAGGAATTAATGAACTCTGCTGTATTCATAAATGCTATTCTTTAGTAAGTCTTCCCTTCATTTAAATAATATTTCGGTAAATTCATCATATATATGTGAATCAATCTCACAGGATTGTTTTTACCTTTATCTTCTGTTCTTTCTGAAGTTTTTCAGCTTCTAATTCTTTGTCTACCATTGCTTTGGCTCTCTGGACTTCTAAAATCTGTACTTCTAATAATTTGGCATTAGACTGTAGTGTCTCAATACGAGCCAGGAGATCTTCATTATCAGAATTTATTTTTTCACACTGAAATGACAAATGATTCATTACTATAAACATGCAGAAAACATATACAGCAGAGGAAGAATGAACAGGTACATTAATGAGAATATTGGCATAATGTGACAAATGAAGATTTCAAAGTCCATGCTACAGAACGATAATATTAAATTAAGAATCAGTTTTAAAATCTGTCATTGAAATACTAATATGGTAAACCTTACAAGAGACCAGGTACACTGGCAGAGCAAAGAGCAGAAATGAAAAACAAACAAACTCCCAAACAAACAACCCTCTAGGGGAACTGAGATTAGAATAATAAGCAAGATAGTTGCTAGCTGTTTCGTCTTATTCTTCTCTCTTAAGTGGGAAGGAGGGTAAAATAGGGGGGAATAAATTCTGTTTTTGACTATATTTTCTTTATTTTTTATGCAAAAAGTATTGAGATTAAAATATACCTGTTACAGTTTTCATTTTTGAATTTATTAAAAAATTACCTGCAAAGTCGAATTTCTTAATTGTCTTGTAAGGTCTTCAATATGATGCTCAAAATTATTAGCACGTTCTTTTTCCACATCCAGTTGCTCTGACTGCTTTTCATATTCTAATAAAAGATTCTTCAATAAAAGAAGGATTTAACTTTGGTATATTATAATGCATTCAACAGGTGAGACTTCATCATCAAGCCACCTTAAGATTCATGAGTCCATTCTGGATGCTTAAAATATTTACCCAAGTTGAACAGAATACCTAACTGGCATTAGGTAATAAAATTAGCACATTTCGGATAACTTTTAGTACTGGAGGGTGGGGGAAATATATGAAAGGAGAAGAAAATTTTAAATATAAACCATATAATAGCTCCAAGGTTAAATATTCTACTCATTAACAAATATGAACTTCTGAAATGTAAACACAATTTAAGGATAGATAAAAAGTTTAATAAACACAATTTAAGGACAGGATAAAAAGTTTAACCTGGATACCTAACTCCACCTGAAGAATTCTGATGAGAGAAATATTCTAGGCCTGACCTAATATAAGGTAACGGTGCTAATGAAAGAACACTGGAAGACATTCATAGATTTAGTCTCTTACACTCTGCAGTGACACTTTCAATATTTCCTGAAGAATCCAAAGCCAACTGAATTTTCTTTGATATTCCTAGTTGGCCTACTGAAGGACAGAATGATCAGACTTTTTTTTGCCACACACAAGCTAATTAGGTTATCCAACAAAATATGTAAATGAGATTCAGTTTCGAGACTGCATGTCGTTCTTTATGTTTTTTTCTCTCTCTCTCCTTCCTTATAAATCCTGTTTTTGCCTTTGTTTCTGGAAAACTTCTATTCTTCCCATAAATGTGCATGCAAAATTATTAGCAAAATGGTGTTTTAAAAAAAAATTTTAGGCCGGGCGCGGTGGCTCACGCCTGTAATCCCAGCACTTTGGGAGGCCAAGGTGGGTGGATCACGAGGTCAGGAGATCGAGACCATGGTGAAACCCCGTCTCTACTAAAAATACAAAAAATTAGCCGGGCGCAGTGGTGGGCGCCTGTAGTCCCAGCTACTCCGGAGGCTGAGGCAGGAGAATGGCGTGAACCCGGGAGGCAGAGCTTGCAGTGAGCCGAGATTGCGCCACTGCACTCCAGCCTGGGCGACAGAGCGAGACTCCGTCTCAAAAAAAAAAAAAAAAAAATTAACTTTTAAGTTCAGGGGTACATGTGCAGGTTTGTTATGTAGGCAAACTTGTGTCACAGGGGTTTGTTGGACAGATTATTTCACCATCCAAGTATTATGCCTAGTACCCATTAGTTATTTTTCCTGATCCTCTCCCTCCTCCTACCCCTCCACCTTCTGTTAGGCCCGTGTGTGCTGTTCCTCTGTATGTATCCATGTGTTCTCACCATTTAGCTCCCACTTATAAGTGAGAACACATGGTATTTAGTTTTCCGTTCCTGCATTAGTTTGCTAAGGATAGTGGCTTCCAGTTTCATCCATGTCCCTGCAAAGGATATAATCTCATTTTTTTATGGCTGTGTAGTATTTCATGGTGTATATATACCAATTTTCTTTATCCAGTCTACCACTGACAGGCCTTTCGGTTGATTCCAGGTCTTTCCTATCATGAATAGTGCTGCAGAGAACATACACGTACATGTGTCTTTATGACACAATGACTTACATTCCTTTGGGTATATACCCAGTAATGGGATTGTTGGGTCAGATGGGATTTCTGTTTTTAGGTCTTTGAGGAATCTGTTTTCCACAATGGCTGAACTAATTTACACTCCCACCAAAAGTGTAAGTGTTCCTTTTTCTCTGCAACCTTACCAGCACCTGTTATTTTTTTGACTTTTTAATAGTAGCCATCCTGACTGATGTGAGGTGGTATCTAATTGTGGTTTTATTGCTAGCACACTGTTTATGTTTTCTTGCAAAGTTTATATTTGGAAGTTCCACTAAGATACTATGCGTAAAAGAGAAACAACATTAACTAAGAGGACTGTGAAGCCTGGCAGTGGCCTTCTTGTGGACCTGGACCTCTTATGTCTTTGACTCACCTCCGCAGGCTTCTCTGGTGGGGTTTTCTTGTTGTTGTTTTTTTTTTTTGAGATGGAGTCTCGCTCTGTTGCCAGGCTGGAGTGCAGTGGCACGATCTTGGCTCACTGCAGCCTTCACCTCCTGGGTTCCAATGATTTTCCTGCCTCAGCCTCCGGGGTAGTTGGGATTACAGGCATGTGCCACCACACCCGGCTAATTTTTGGGTTTTTAGTAGAGACGGGGTTTCACCATATTGGCCAGGCTGGTCTTGAATTGACCTCAGGTGATCCGCATGCCTCAGCCTCCCAAAGTGTTGGAATTACAGGCATGAGCCACTGAGCCCAGCCTCTGCTGGGTCTTGTGTGGCATTTACGCTCTTTTGGATCGTGCTTGTGAAATCTTTTTTTTGAGACAGGGTCTTGCTCTGTTGCCCAGGCTGGAGTGCAATGGCGCAACCTCAGCTCACTGTAACCTCTGTCTCCTGGGTTCAAGCGATTCTCCTCCCTCAGCCTCCCAAGTAGCTGGGACTATAGGTGTGTGCCACTACAGCCAACTAATATTTGCAGTTTTAGTAGAGACAGGGTTTCGCCATGTTGCCCAGGCTGGTCTCAAACTCCTGAGCTCAGGCAATCTGCCTGCCTAGGTTTCCCAAAGTGCTAGGATAACAGGCATGAGCCACCACGCCCGGCTCTTGCTTCCCAGATCGGATCCTTGACTAACGCACTTTTGTTTCTAATTCTCATTTACACATGGTCAATTATTTGACTCAACTGGTGGCTGACTGTTACAATTTGAATTTTGATTTTATGGTCTGTCCATTTAGTGATTTCAGTGGCAGAAGACAAGACTTGGGAATCTAGAATCTGGCATATTTTTTTTTTTTTTTTTTGAGACGTTGTCTCGCTCTGTTGCTAGGCTGGAGTGCAGTGGCACGATCTCAGCTCACTGCAACCTCCACCTCCCTGGTTCAAGCAATTCTCCTGCCTCAGCCACCACGTCCAGCTAATTTTTTTGTTTTTAGTAGAGATGGGGTTTCACCATGTGGGCAGACTGGTCTTGAACTCCTGACCTCAGGCAATCCTCAAGCCATGGCCTCCCAAAGTATGTTTTTCTATGTTTATTTATCTGAATCTGCTACTTCTTGGCACACATGCATACAGGGTTGAGGTATCACTAGGGTCTTTTCTTTTCCATAGAAAGAAGATTCTGTGCTTGTTTAGTATTTGGGTAGGCTCCTCTAGAAATCAGAGATATTTATCCTCTTAGTCTCTATCTGGCCTTCTTCATTTTTACTCGTTTTTACTCATTCTGGTTCCAATTGCTGTCAACAGCTGTAAAAACTGAATTGGTATGCCAAGGCATAATAAATAATGGCTCCCTATGGGAAATTCTGATTTTAATCAAGCATTATTCCTAAGGGGAGTCTTGGAACAAAAACGAATGCCATGCATACAAGAGTCTACTTTCCTTACGTAGGGTAGACACTTCGAAACATCTGAATAATTACAAATTATTGTCCCTCTAGGACTCCTGTGTTCAGATCTTTTAATAAACTGATACAAGTTATTACAAGTGATTTGAACACTGAAAAAACTAGCCAAATTAACAAACTCCAAAAATTACTCAGTATCTTTATAATGATGCATCCTGAAGAACCTAATAGAGCGTAGGTATATGTGTTTTTAAAAGTGATCAACATTCTTAAACATTTCAGCACCTCTGGTTCTACCTTAAATTCTGTCACATTTTTATATGTAAGTTTATATTACATATGAAAATATGGTAATGAAATTTGAAAATTTAAATTTATACATGACAAAGAATTAGTATACTTATATATAAAGATCTTATAAATCCATTAAAAAACCCATTTAAAATTTATATATGGGCTTCTTCACAAGACAAGTTACATGAGGAACTTGCTTCTTTACCTTTTAAGAGACCCTGTAATCTATTAATTTCTTCCAAAGGTGGACCAGGCATATCAATTTCAAATAGTTAAATCTATCAATCTTTTCCTTTGTAATTCATTAAAATACTTTAGGTAGGGGTGCAGTAATACAATCTCTGCTCACTGCAACTGCCACCTGCCAGGTTCAAGTGATTCTTGTGCCTCGGCCATCAGAGTAGGTAGGACTACAGGCGTGTGCCACCATGCCCAGCTAAATTTTGTATATTTTGTAGAGACAGGGTTTTGCTGTGTTGGCCAGGCTGATCTCGAACTCCTGGCCTCAAGTGACTCACCCACCTTGGCCTCTCAAAGTGCTGGAATTACAGGCGTGAGCAACTGCACCTGGCCTAAATTTAGTATCTAAAGTTTGAAAAAGTCTTTTGTATCCAGAAGTCAGTTAAAGGATCTAGTATTCCATTCCAGGTTTTTAAAAAATATTTTTCACAAAATTTTTTAATCCATCCAGAATACATTTTGGTATATGGAGTGAAATAAAAACCTAATTCCTTAGAAGGAATTTCTTTCTTCATTGGTTTCTGTTTCAAATTTTACTGAGATGGTATAGCTTAATTGATGAAACAATAGATCTGGAACAAGACTGCCTGAATTAAAATTTCAGCTCTGCTCTGTTACTTGTTCTGTGACCCTGAGGTCTCTTAAGAAATCTGAGTCTCTAACTTTGAGTTCCTTAATCTATTTATGCCTTAGAGTCCTCACTTGTAAAGTGTTGATGCTAATATACTTGGGGGTTGTTTTGAGAATTAAGTGTATTGAGATATGTAAAGTGCTTAGAAGAGAGCCTGGCACCTGTTTGTTGTTATGCGGAAGTATCTAACTCTTCTGCTACATTAATCTGTACTATTCTTGCATCAGAATTCTACCACATTACTATAAGTTTTAGTGTCTCTTTGAGTAGGATGTCACTTTTTTCTTTTCATTTAAAAAAAATTTAGCTGCTCTTGCTAGTTTTTTACTTAAAACTTAGAATTCTGTCAAGATCCAGCCAAAAAAAATCTAACATTTTTAATGAATGTCTTAGAATTTATAAACCAATCTGAGAACTGATAGTTCAAATAATAGTCATCCTATATAAGTTTTGCAGTTTTCTTCATTAAGTGCCAAAACTTCTCATTTAAGTGCTTCCTAAGATTGGATTTTATGGCTGCTGTGGGATTTTTTTTTCATCAAATCCCGCCTGATTACCGCTCACTTTCTTCTCCCTACCCACCTTACTTTTCTACACAGTATGTATCTTCTATTTTTGTATGTTTGCCTGTTATTGCCATTGGGATTTTTTTAAGTCCTAAGAGGACAGGAACTCAGTCTATTTGGCTGACCTCCAACCTGCCCCAGAACTCAGAACTCAGTCTGCCATTTAACATTTGCTGAATGAATACCTGAAGAAATCTAGTGATGTTTATCTTGCATTCAGTGATTTTGATGTACTTTAATTTTTAATTCTTTTTAATAATACATTTTCATGTTACTAAGGTAAACAAGCATATTGCCTCCAAATAACAATGCTTCACCTTGTTTAAGCTTCAGGTTTATTCACTTGGCCAGAACAATATTAAATAATCACAGTAGGAATAGGTTATCTTTTTGTTACTGATTTTATTAGGAAATCCCAAAACAAAATTTCACTTTTATAAACAACAATTTAAAGGCACTATTTAGGCCAGGTGTGGTGGCGCATGCCTGTAATCCCAGCACTTTGGGAGGCCGAGGCAGGTGGATCACGAGGTCAGGAGTTCAAGACCAGCCTGGCCAGCATGGTGAAACCCTGTCTCTACTAAAAATACAAAAATTAGCCAGGCATGGTGGTGCGCCTGTGGTCCCAGCTACTTGGGAGGCTGTGGCAGGAGAATTGCTGGAACCTGGGGGCACAGGGTGCAGTGAGCCAAGATTGAGCCACTGCACTCCAGCCTGGGCGACAGAGCAAGACTTTATCAAAAAAAAAAAAAAAAAAAAAAAGAAGCAAGCCACTATTTAAAGCTTAACCACTTTAAAATCTTGATATTAGGATTCTATTACATTGTACCCCAAAACAGAATAAAGATTTACTAAAAAATACAAGGTGATTGTTTTGTGGATAATAGTTTTACATTTCTACTACATTTCTTAACCTAGAAGTTATGATTACAACTTTTATAACTTGTTATTAAAATGACTATTTTTACCTTATAGCTTTCTGCTCCTTGAATGAGATCTCTCATGGAAGCAGATAACTGGTCCTTTTCTGATTGAAGACATTCAAGTTCTTCCTTTACAGTCTGGGTCTGTTTTAAACACAAGTAAAATTAAAAGAGGCTTTTTTTTTTTTTTTTTTTTTAATGGATAGAAAAACTCTTGATTTTTAAAAATGTAAGATTCCTGAATCTTACATTTTTTAAAGTCAGCTCACCTCTTTTCTGCTGGAATCTAGTTCTTTCTTTGCCTTTACGGCAACTAATTTTATCTTATTTATTTTCTCCTCCTTTTCTTTGCATTCTTTTTCCAGATTTTCTAAAAGTAGAAAATAAGTGGATTACATACGAACTCAAAAGGAAAAAATTCAAATTACTTGCTTATTTTAGCCCTAGATTATTTGGGAGCACAAAATTGGTAATTTGATATTAAAATAAGCAGTAAAAACAGTAATATCATTTTTTAAAGTGGAAGCTTATTCGTTATGTGAGGCAAACAATGTAAAAAGTTTCCATTGTCTTTAATCCTCCAAAATAGTCCACTTTTTTCTAGCCGTTTCATATGTTTCTAGGAATTAGAGGCTTTCAGGACTTCTTTCTCATTAGATTTCCTGGAAATGCAGGTATGCTAGGACTTTAGGTGATAGTGTGCAAATTAGGATCAAGTACTGGAGATACCAGATGCAGATCAACATTTATGCTCCATAGGTGCACTCTTCCTCTTGGCTGGTGGGTCTGATTTTCACAACTAAACCTGTAATATGTTTTACCTATCCAATATTGATCTCTCTGTTAACTTCTTTAGCTTGAACTCCTGAGTTCAGGACTTCTTGGTATTTTTTTCTAAAAATTCAGTTATGATCTGAATTTCTGTCCTGGCCTATTAATTTACTTGCACTGGTGCCTTCCCTCTGGCTGCCATACTGAAGTGTCTGTGTGTGGAACAAAGGCCAATTGTTCCACATCTGCATTTCATCCTATGTCTCCTTACCTACTCAAGCATCAGAGCAACAATTCTCCCTCCTTCTTCTGCAGCAATAATTTCCCCCTTTCTAGTCGATTTTTTCCCAATATTTTATAAACATGCAACAAGAAAAATTATCACCAAGAAATTAAGGCCAGGAACAAATAGTGAAAGCAGTTAAAGAGGGTAGGGGACAGGTGAATCATCTCAAACATGCTGTTATTCTTCCCATAAAATAAAAAATTAAACTACACTGCCCCTCTAAAATAAAAAAATTAAACCACACGGTCCCTCTAGTTTTGTCCCATCGCTTTTTTTTCCCCTATAGCAAATCCCTTGAAAAGAGTTGTCTATATATGCTCTCAAACATTGCCTCCCCCATTTTTTTCTAGAACCAACTGCAATCAAGCTCTGGTTCCAGCATGTCATGGACACTGACCTCTATGTTGCTTAAGGCAGTCGTCAGTTCTCAGTACTCATTTGATACATCAGCAGCACTGGCAATGGCTAACTTTTTCCCTCTTGAAGCACTTCTTTCACTTCCATGTCACTTGCCTTAGCTTTTAAGATATTTTATGTTCTAGGTTTTTCTACCTTACTAGCTGTTGCTTCTCAATTTCCTGTGTTGTCTCTGTCTTCTCTATCTTTACACGAATGGAGAACTGTCTCTGGTCTCCATCTTTTGGCTATACTCCCTTGGTAATTTCAATCTCCCGGCTTTTTTTTTTTTTTTTGAGACGGGGTCTTGCTGTGTTGCCCAGGCTGGAAGGCAGTGGCGTGATCTCGGCTCACTGCAAACTCTGCCTCCCAGGTTCACGCCATTCTCCTGCCTCAGCCTCCTGAGTAGCTGTGACTAGTCACCCACCACAACGCCCGGCTAATTTTTTTTTTTTGATTTTTAGTAGAGACGGGTTTCACCGTGTTAGCCAGGATGGTCTCAATCTCCTGACCTTATGATCTGCCCACTTCGGCCGCCCAAAGTGCTGGGATTACAGGTGTGAGCCACCACACTCGGCCTCTCCTGGCTTTTAATGCCCACTCTTTAATTACAAGTATTTATCTCTAGCTTAGCTCTCTCCCCTTAACTCCAGATTTGCATAGCATTCTAACATCTCTACTTGGACTGGTATTTAAACTTATTTCTAAAACTGAACAACCCAATCTGCCCCAATCACCCATTATAGACAACTGGGAGTCATTCTAAACTCTTCAACTTCCCTTACCCTAATCTAATAGGGCACTAAATTCAGGGATCACTGGCACATTACATACTTCTAAGTCTTTGTTTCCTGATTCTTATATGGGAATAAAAGAGCTATCCTATAAAGTTACTGTGAGGAATAAACGGATAAGATAAAGTCCTAACTCCTCTGCATATCAATCATACTAGTGTGTTTATGATCAGGCTCCTACCTCTCCAGGAACTTCCTAGTACGTGCCTTGATGTATGCTATATGTCAACCCACAAGCACCCGCTCTTCCTTCTTCCTAGAATACTTTTCTTCCTGTGTAAAATTTCTCATTCTTCAAGACTTGGCTGAAAACCCTATTCTATGCTGCTTTTCTTAACTCAAAACAGTGTTAAGTTCCTATGCTGTTAGTACTGTATCTTGTCCACACCTCAAACAACAGTGAGATCTTTGAGCACATGGTCTGTACCTCAACCACTTTTCTATCACCAGTGTCTAGAATGGTTGGGCATTTAAATAAAGTTTGCTAAATGAATGAAAAATCCAAAATACATCAGGAAGCCATTTATAAATCACACCAATCTTGCTTGGGTTAAACAATAGAAAGTAACACTTTTGAAAGAGAAGGCAAACAGGTGTTAGAGGAGCAAGAATGTGAGCTCGAGGAAAAGACAGCTACGAACTGTGTTTTTAACAAGTCGTTATTTGGCTACTATATTTCCCAATCTATTCTAACACTAACAAGAATCTAATTAATTGTGACAACATCTGTAAAACCATAGTTACCTATTTTTTCTTCCAACTCTTTTACTGAAGACAGAGGATCATTTTTTACAGAAGTTGATTTCGCTAAGGAATCCTAGATTTTACAGGGGGGAAAAGAAAACACAAAACAAAACAAAAACCAGAATCAGAATTCATTTTCCATAATGAACTGGCCATCATGTTAAGCATAAAAAAATCATTATCAAAGATAATTTCTACAAAAAGCAATTTGGTCAACAGATTTTCCCTTGTTAGACCAGAAAATTAATACTGACTTTACTATGCATATGGCATTTACTATTAAAAAAAAAAAAAAAAGCAGTAACCAAGGCCAAGATAAACAACCTGATACATTAAATACATGTGTAATAAGCAAAAGATTAAACGATTTTTAATCTTTAATTTTTAAAGAAAACTCTAAAATTTTAGCAATACCACCACAGCTCACTCTCTTGCTTAAAAGTGCTCTTTACAAAAAATAACTAAGCATATCACACAAGAATGAAACTCAAGTTTTTCCATGTTTAGTTGTTTTGCTGGCGACTAATAAACTTCTGACCAAGACATTTAAACCCCTAAACATTTAATCTTCTACAAACTCAAGATTTTAAAATTATCTAAAACTCCCCAAAAATAAATGTAATAAACTGGACATACAACATGGAAACGTCTAATGCACTTTTCAGAAAGTTGCCACTTGAGCTTAAATGGTAAAAATTTACTTTTGACGTCAAGGTGTAAAAATGTTTAACGTATGTATTTTAGAGTTGAACTAAGAATTTATTTGAAACAATAGAATTCAAATGAATGGTACCTTTAATAGTATCAACTCTGCTCTCATATCTCGTAATTCTGATTCTTTTTGTTCTAGTAGTGGCTTTAGGTTTTCATGTTCCTTTATAAAACATTTTTCTTTTTCATTATGGATTTCACTTTTGCTACATGTTTGAGATACTTCTTCAACTTGAATTAAAAGATTCTGATTTTCAAGCCTTGTTTTTTCATTAGCATTCTTCATTTCTAGAAGATCAGACTGCAGGGCCTCTTTTTCTGACTGTATTTCTTCTAACTCTTTCCTTAAGAGAATTTTCTCTTGCTCATAGTCTCTCAGTAAAGACTTAAGTTCTTCACACTTAACTACACTCTCTTCTTGAAGGCACTTAATCTCTTTTTCTAACTCTAATACTTTTTCATCATGCTGAAAATCTAGGTTGCATTTTTCCTCATTTATTTTTGCCAAGGATTCACCGACTGCCTGCAGGACATTAACAACATCTTTCTCTTCACTGTCTTCTGAAACTTCTGACCCCATTTCTTTAAGAAAACCATACAACTGAGTTTTGACAAATAACTTCTGAACTTGCTCATTTTCAAGCAGTTTATTTAAATTATCTCGCTCTTCAACCATTAACTGAAGTTTCTTTTCTAATTCAGTAATATGTTCTTCAAGGATAACATCTTCTTTTTGAGACAAAAAAACTTCCAAATCCCTACTCAACTGTTTTTTTTCTGAATTGAGTTTATTGTTTTCCTCATAAAGAGACTTCACTTCAGCTGACAATACTTCTTTGTCTTCAGAGAGAACTTTCATTTGAACCATAAGTTTTCCTAGTTTTTGGTCATTTTGATCCTTTTCTTTTAAAGTCTCCTCTAGTCCTCCTGTTAATTCATTTACCTTTTGTTCTAGTACACTGTTGTACTGGGTTGTTTGCTCTACTTTCTTCTCAAGTTCAAGAATCAATCTTTCTTCCCTTTCACATTTCTTATGGAAATTATCCATTTCTTCATCGGAGTTTTTCAGTTTATTTATAAAATCATCTTTTTCCTCAGTAAGAGAATTTATCTTTGCTTCTAATTCTTTTAACATGGTATCTCTTTGACTGAGACTAAGTAAGTATACTCCATTCTTTTCTTGAAGGTTCTTTATGGTATTTTCAAGTTCTGGTACCAATTCTTGTTGAGATAGTAACTTTTCATTTTCTCCCTGGAGGCGATTCACAGTTTCGAGAAGGGCATCTTTTTCAGTAAAAGCAGTTCTGAGCTTCTGCTGCAGTTCATGAACATCAGATGCTTGCTGTTGCTTCATTGATTCAAACTCTTGACTTATTTTTCCAGCAGATTCCCCCAGTTCTGTTTGTAAAATTTCCATAATCTCTCGTAAACTCTCATAATTTAAAATTGCTTCTTGCTTTTCTTGCTGTAGGTTTTCACACTGTTCCTTAAGACCCTGTATTTCAAACATTAATGTTAATTTTTCTTTTTCTGAATCTGACAAAAATCTCTCATTTAGTTCTGATATTTCTTTTTGATGTTGTTCCTTAAGATTCTGTACTTCTTTCTTATGCTGTTCTACAGTACAGCAAAACTGTTTATTTAAACCTGCTAGCTCAGATTTTAATTTTTCAATTACACAGCCCTGTTCTTCTTTAGCTAGTAATAATTCATTAATTTTAAACTCTAAGTCTTCCCGTTCATGAAAAAACTCATCCTTTATATGTTGAGCATCCATTTCAAGTTTTAACTTAAGATTATTCATATAAGTTACCTCATCTTTTAAGATACTATGTTGAGATTCAAGTTCTTTTAAGGTATCTTCTAAGTGTTTGACTTTTTCATTTACTACTTGTTCTACAAATGTATTTTCTTGTGAGAGAATAGAACATATCTGATTGTCTTGGTTTGCATTTGAGGTGGCTTTCCGTAAATTTTCTAACTCACATTCATATTTCTCCTGGATGTTCTTTTCACTTGCCTCACATTGTTTTACTAAGTTCTCTTTTAGCTCGTTCAACTTATTTATCTCTGCTTCATGTTCCTTAGCTGATGCTTCAATCTGGCACATCAATTCTTTCACCTCTTCTCGGTGTATAGCTTTCAACTGTAAAAGCTCTTCCTGCAAACTGTTAATATTTTTTTGGTAATGCTGAGAATTAGCCTCAATGATATTTTGGAGTTGAGTAACTGTTTCCTTCTTTTCATCAGTGTTAGCGTCTAATTGCTTTTGCAGATATAAAATTTGCTCCTCAAAGGCTGGCCTAATTTTCTCAATCTCTTCTTGTAGTTTTTTAACATTATCTTCAGAGTTGTTCTGAAATTTAAGTTGTTCTGAAAGTTCTAATTGCATATTCATTGCTTCTTCCAGTTCCTTTTGTAAGTTAGCTTTGTCTTCACTGTATTTGGAACGTACTGCCATCAACTCATTTTTCAAATTTTCAATTTCTTTCACATAGTTTATATGTGATTGTTCCAACTCCTTATGTGCATCTCCCATCTTAGTTACAGAATCCTATTACAAAAAATAAGCACACATAAATTATTTAAGACAAAAGGAGCCTCTGACCTTAGGAAAAATATTAGCCACAAGCTAAGCAGAGAGAAAAGTAAATGAGCAGAAATGTATTTGGAGAAACATGATACTGATATTCCAATAACTCTCTTAGGTGCTGCCTATCTAAAGTATGACAATATATATCTACAATTTTAAATCTATTACTCAAATTAGCCCAGACATAACAGGCAAGAAATAGAAGCATGCCTCTGAATATCCTAGAACTAAAGAGATAATGGTATTTAGTCACGTGTGAAAATCAACCACTTTTTTTCGCTTTTATTAAAGAATGGCCTTATAGCTATAAAAAAGATGATGCAACAAGTAAATGTCACCTCTGTTGCTGTATAGTTAGGTGATTCAGTTATTTTTCTTTTAAAATCTCAATCTCGGTTTGTTTATATTATAAAATATTAATCAGATTAGATGCTTTTTAAAGTCTTACCTCTAAAATTAATGACACTATGTAAGTTAATAAAAAAGAACAGAACACTAAAATATTGACTTACCTCAACCTCTTTCTTCATTTTTATATTTTCCTTTTTCAGAGAAAGACACTGTTGCTCAGTCTCTGCTTTTTCCAGAAGAATAGCATCCAGACGTTCAGTTAATGCCTATTTTAGAACAGGATTTATTTGCCTGAGGTTAAAAAATGGTAGATTGACCACATGCGTAATTATCTGCTGACCTTTTCAAAACACACTGAAGTGAGAATAAGAGATTTTAAAAGGTAGAATACATTGAGCACAGAGAAAAGGAGAAAAGATATAAGGATAAGAGAAATTTCAGCACATTTTTGGAAAACTGAATTACGGAGGATGAACTGAATTAGAAGCAGGAAGAAAGCTATAACCTAAGGACCTGCAAAAGGAAACACATATGAGAACCTCGAAAATATTCTGCAGAACTGAAATGCTCAGAATTGGAGGCAACAGATATTGTTGAGGGAGGTGTCATGTGTGGGGCTCAAAAACTGGGGATTGGTCAACAATCTGAATAGGGACCAGAGAATAAGCAAGAAATAATCTATGCCCTTCCTCCCTCAGAGACAGGTTATTCTCTGCAGAAATTAAAGAGGAAATTAATGAGATGGAAAAAAAAAATAAGCCAAGAGTCAGCTCTTTTAAGACAGCTATCAAAATAGACATGTTTTAGTAAAACTGATCAAAAGACAGAAGTTCCAAAAAATAATACAATGTAAAAGGAAGCACATTTGCATAAGTCGGGGATGGTGGCTCACGCCTGTAATCCTAGCACTTTGGGAGGCAGAGGTGGGCAGATCACTTGAGGTCAGGAGTTTGAGACCAGCCTGGGCAACATGGTGAAACCCTGTCTCTAATAAAAAATACAAAGAAAATTAGCTGGGTGTGGTGGTGGGTGCCTGTAGTCCCAGCTACCCTGGAGGCTAAGGCAGGAGAATTGCTTGAACCCAGGAGGTGGCGGTTGCAGTGAGCCAAGATTGCTCCACTGTACTCCAGCCTGGGTGACAGAGCAAGACTATGTGTCAAAAAAAAGAAAATTATTATGAATATTTGTCAATAACGAAAACTCAATAGAAATGGATAACAATTCCCTTAAAAATAAAGCTTTAGTGACTCACAAAAAATTTAAAAAGCATAATACTATATTTAAAAATCAAATAGTTAAAAATTATCCACCAAAGAAAACAGGAGGAATAGATGGTTTTTAAGGTGAGTTCTATCAAATTTTCAAGGAACAGACAGAGCATCCCAATTTCATACAAACTCATTCAGACAAAATAAGAAGCAAGAATAATCCCCAAGTTATTCTATAAAATCAGCATAACTTTAAACCAATATCCAAGTACTTACAGAAAGGAAAAATCAAAGACCCATTTTATGACAAATCTAAGTGCAAAAATCCTAAATAAAACATTAGTACACTATCACTATTGCTAATTAACATTGTATTAAAGACCCCAGCCTATAAAATAAAGCTTTAAAAGGACAGGAGGTGGCCAGGAGTGGTGGCTCATGCCTGCAATCCCAATACTTTGGGAGATGGAAGTGGGAGGATCAATGTTTGAGCCTAGGCAACAGGTGAGGCTCTGTCTCAAAAATAAATAAAAAAAATAAGACATGAGGCATAAAGATTCAAAAAGAAATGGTTTTTCAGATGGTATGACTGTTTATATAAAAAATCTAGAAGAATCTATAGGTAATTAGAAACAACAGAGTTTCACAAAGTAGATACAGGATTAATATACAAAGTTCCATTTTTGGATACTAGTAGCAAATAATTCGAAAATATAATTACAAAGAAGACAGCATTTACAATGGTATCAAAGAATATCAAGAGTCTAGAAAAGACTTTACCAAAAGATGTGTGAAGGCGTTCCACAGGGGAAATTATAAAACTACAGATTCCACGCAATTCCAATTAATCGCAATGAAGTTTTTCATGGAATATCAAAAGATTCTAAACGTATATGAGAAAGTAAAAAGCCAAGAATAGCCAGGATACTTTTGAAGAGAACAAAGAGAGGACTTACTCTTCTAGATACCATGATTTACTATAAGGCTATAGAAAAATAATAAAGACAATATAGTATCAGCAAAGGCACAGACAACCAATGGAATAGAAAAAAAGTTCAGACAAACACAAACATATTTTTAACCATAATATTAGATTAATAGTGAAAGACTATTCAATAATTAAGGTTGAAAAATAGTTATTGATATTAAAAAAGACTTCATACCATATTATAAACAAATAAACTCCAGATGGATTAAGATTTAAATGTCAAAAACACAGCTTTAAACTCAAGAAATCATAAGCTGGCCAGGTGCGGGTAGCTCATGCCTGTAATCCCAGCACTTGGGGAGGTTGAGGCGGGTGGATCACGAGGTCAGGAGATCGAGACCATCCTGGCTAACACAGTGAAACCCCCATCTCTACTAAAAATACAAAAAAATTAGTTGGGTGTGGTGGTGGGCGCCTGTAGTTCCAGCTACTCGGGAAGCTGAGGCAGAAGAATGGCGTGAACCCGGGAGGTGGAGCTTGCAATGAGTCGGGATCGCCCCATTGCACTCCAGCCTGGGCGATAGAGCGAGACTGTCTCAAAAAAATAAATAAATCAATAAAAAAGAAACCATAAGCTGGGAGAAGATATTTACCACACAAACAACAAAAATAACAAAAAATATATATTTTAAAAAATTCTACAAACCAGCAACCCATTGGCCCATTAAGAAAATGGATGTTGGCCGGGCGTGGTTGCTGATGCCTGTAATCCCAGCACTTTGGGAGGCTGAGGTGGGCGGATCACAAGGTCAGGAGATCGAGACCATCTTGGCCAACATGGTGAAATCCTGCCTCTACTGAAATACAAAAAATTTGCTGGGCGTGGTGGCATGTGCCTGTAATCCCAGCTATTTGGGAGGCTGGGGCAGAGGAATCGCTTGAACCCAGAAGGCAGAGGTTGCAGTGAGCTGAGATCATGCCACTGCACTCCAGCCTGG
This sequence comes from Nomascus leucogenys, assembly GCF_006542625.1. Classification (NCBI taxonomy): domain Eukaryota; kingdom Metazoa; phylum Chordata; class Mammalia; order Primates; family Hylobatidae; genus Nomascus; species Nomascus leucogenys. The sequence goes on from NC_044394.1 coordinate 75,841,687, forward strand.
CGACAGAGCGAGACTCCATCTTAAAAAAAAAAAAAGAAGAAAATGGATGTTACACACAAAAAGAATACTCTCAATCCAGACCACATGATCTATCATTTTACACCTATTTGATCGGCAAAAATAAAAATGTATGACAGTACCAGTGCTGGAGAGGATATGGTTCCATAGCATCCCTTGTACATTGCTGGTAGAAGTTATTTCAATTACTTAATAGTGGTTTGGCACTATCTCCTGAGGTTGAACCTTCATGTAACTTTTGATGCAAAGATTCCACCCATTTACTTATTAAGAATCCTTTGCACATTTATAAAGGAGATGTACATCACATAAACCGTGGCATAACCCCAACATCCATTAACAGCCTAGTTCATGAATGAACTGTGTTATTGTAATACAATGTCATACTTTATAGCAGCATGGTGGCATGCAATGATACAGATGAGCTTTAGAAAAATATTAAGTACAAAAAGTCCTAATACATTACAAACAACATGATACCCTTTTAGTGAAGTTAAAAACTAAAACAAAAAAATTATAAAATGATACTTATAAATGTAATAAAACTTTATAAAAGGAAAAGGAATGATGAACATGAGACTTAGGATTATGGTTTCCTGGGGTGTGGGAAACTAGGGGGGGTGGAGTAGCAAGGGGGTGAGGATTACAATGTAAGATGTCTATTATTTTAAAGATCCTAGCTTTTGAGGGGGTTCACATGTGATTATATCACAAATAATTAAATTGGAAGGAAATGGAGACAATGCAAAGGAGGCAGAAGTAAAGTCCAAGACAGCATAAATTTATTAGCTCAGAAAGATTATAGAACTTGTTGAATCTTTAAATAAGATGAAAAAAGAATATTCATATATCAAGAATGAGCTCTTTGAAATGAAATATTTAACATCAAATAGAAATTTTAATACAATGATGGAAAAATTAAAAGTGAATGACATTTCTTCTTAGACAAAAGGAAAAACTCTATTGAGAAAAAGGAAAAACTCTATTGCAAATATAAATCTAGATGAGCATTCTGGAAAGTTTTGTGGCATACTCTATATAGACTGTCTCCTTCAGCTTCCATAATCAACACATTCTTTCTTGCCTGCCTCTTCTACAGACAGTATAAAAGCTAAAACCTAAAACCCCTGATTTTTCAGATCAACAGGATGAGGATGCAGGAGCACAGGGATGAAGAGTGTCTGGGTCCTGATGACATCACTGGAAGACTGTACCAGCCTGAGAACTGCTATGTCTAAACTTCTTAGATGAAGTAATACTAATTTAAAAACTTTATTATTTAAGAAAACAAAAACAAAACAGATGTAGAAAAATTCAGAGTTCTATATTGTTACAGCTATCATTCAAACATGAGAGTAGAATAAAGGAATATTTAAATACAAGACAATACAAAAATTTACCTACATGTGTTCATTCTTAGGAAGTTACAGAAGAATGTGCTCTACCAAAATGAGATGGTTAACCCAGAGAGTGAATGACATGTGACCTAGCAAAGAACAGGGGGCCAATACAAGTAAGCAGTGTAGAGGTTCATAGGATCATCACAAAAGGCCTGCCCAAAAGTATAGGAAGACAGAAGACAGGTACCAGGAATAAAGATAAAACAAAGATTATTTAATCTGTTTGATCATTTGGAAAGTAGAAGGGGTGGTGAAAGACAGCTAGATTTTCACCTGTTGTAACAGGGAGTTTTAGAACTGATAAATCAAGTAACAGCAGTATAGACATATTATTTAGAAATACAGACATAATTTTCAGAAGTTATTGGGTATTATAAGTTATTTAGAATTTGGTATTAAAAATTATGTGCATATGACTTTGGTTAAAACAACCTAAATTTTAAAATTAGCTTTTTCACATTATATATAAGTATTACAATATAAACTTCTGATTGGTAAGTATCAGAAGTCTAAATAAATTAATTTTAGGAGATCTATATATACAGGCTAAATGCAAACAACTATTAAAAAAAACCTTAAAGATGAGAAGCACGGAATGGACAGTATTTCTTAGGAAATACAAATTTGATTTCAGCTTAAAAGAGAAATTATTAACTGTGATATGAACTAGAAATTCAAGTATCTTAACATGCAATTTTTTCATGCTTCTTGCATTTAGAAGCAGCATAAATATTAACCCTAATACTGTGCACCTCAAATTTTGACATGAGAAATATGGTTCCTTACTCCTTCTTTAAAAGTCAAACGTGCAAGGTTTGCAATGCAACTAAGATTGTATTCTAATGCACTAGAAGATGTCTACCAGAAGTTTTAGTCATAATTTAAACTTGTAAGGACATACATTTTAACATGTTATATAAAGAACATAAACGTTTCTATTAAAAGCTATAGGTTTTTCCAGTGTACTTTCCCAAAAAAGTGGTGTAACTTAGCAAGAAAGCCTTTTCAGTTTTCCAGAAATGTAGAGAACATATTATTACATTGCTATATGAGTTTTCTAAAATAGAGAACTTACTTGTAGCAGTTGAGTAAGGGATGAACACCTGTTAACATCACTCCCAAAATAATTTTCTTAAATTGTTACCTTCTGAGACTTGAGTGTTCAGGATAACATGCTTTAATATTAAATCAATAACCTGACCTAGGCAAAGAATTCATGACTAATACCTCAAAAGCAAATTTAACAAAAACAAAAACAAACAAATGGGACCTAATTAAACTTTTTAGTTTAATTGCTTATACCCCAAAAGCTACTGAAATAAAACCTGAACTTTTTAATTAGCTTCTGCACAGCAAAAGAAATAATCAACAGAGTACAGACCACTCACAGAATGGGAGAAAATATTTGCAAACCACGCATTTGACAAAGGACTAGTATCCAGAATCTACAAGGACTGAATAAATCAGCAATAAAAAACCCCAAATAATCCCATTAAAAAGTGGGCAAAGGACATGAATAGACATTTCTTAAAAGGATATATAAAAATGGCCAACAAACATATTAAAAAATGCTCAACATCATAATCATCAGGGAAATGCAACTTAAAGCCATAGTGAGATACCACCTTAATCCCAGCTACTCAGGAGACTGAGGGAGAATAGTTTGAACCTGGGAAGCAGAGGTTGCAGTGAGCCGAGATTGCGCCACGGCACCCCGGCCTGGGTGACAGAGAGAGACATTTCAAAAAATGTCAAAAACAACAGGTATTTGCGTGGATGTGGGGAAAAGGGAACACTTATACACCGCTGATGGGAATGCAAATTAGTACAACTTCTATGGAAAACAGTATGGAGACACCTTAAAGAGCTAAACATAGATCTATCATTCGATCCAGCAATCCAAAATGACTTATTTTCTTTTGGGTAGATACCAAAAGAAAATAAGTCATTAGATGACTACACTTGTACACATATGTTCATGGCGGCACAATTCACCATTGCAAAGATGTGGAACCAACCTAAGTGCCCACTGACTAATGAGTGGATAAAGGAAATGTGGCACATATACACCATGGAATACTATTCAGCCATAAAAAGGAATGAAATAATGTCTTTTTAGGCAACTTGGATGGAGCTAGAGGTCATTATTCTAAATAAAGTAAAACCAAAAACCATATATATTCCCACTTGTAAGTGGGAGCTAAGCTGTGAGTATGCAAAGCCATACAGAGTAATATAGAGACTCAAAAGAGGGAGGGTGGAAGGTGAGCTAGGGATAAAAAACTACACAGTAGGTATAATGTTCACTACTCTGGTGATGGGTGCACTAAAATCTCAGACTTCACCACTATATAATTCATCCATGTAACAAAAAACCTCTTGTACCCCAAAAGCTATTGAAATAAAAAGTTTTTTAAAAATCAATACTCTGAGATCAAGGTTAGGAGAGGGCTTCAAAAGGTGGCTGATTAGAGGCATCTCTTACCTCCTCCACTATGAATCAAAATAGTGAGTAGATAATTACATATATATATAGATCATCCAAGAGACAACACAAATTCAACAGAGAAGTGACAGAAAACACCTTAAGGTGACAGTTTGGAAATTTGTCCCCACCCAAATCTCATGTTGAAATGTAATCCCCAGTGTTGGCAGTGGGGTCTGGTGGGAGGTGTTTGGATCATGGGGGTGGATTCCTCACGAATGGCTTGTGCCATTCCCTTGGTGAAAAGTGAGCTCTCACTCTGAGTTCACAAGATTTGGTTGTTTAAAAGTGTGTGGCACCTCTTCCCACAGTGCTCTCTCACTTGCTCCTGCTTTCGCCATGTGACGTGCCTGCTTCCCCTTTGCCTTCTGCCATAAATAAAAGCTCCCGGAGGCCTCCCTAGAAGCCAAAACTATGCTTCCTGAACAGCCTGCAGAATGATGAACCAATTAAACCTCTTTTCTTATTAATTACCCAGTCCCAGGTCTCCATCCCTCCCGTCTCCCTCCTCCCTCCTTCCCTCCCTCCCTCTTTCCTTCCATACTTCCATTTTTCCCATAGACCTCTGGTATTTCTTCATACCAATGCAAAAATGGCCTAAAACATAAGGAAAGAGAAGGAAGCAAGGCAGCCTGCTCAGCTACAGTTGGCCGGGAGAAAAGAGAAACTCCCCAATGCTCAGAAAGGCTAAGTGAGAGACTCTCAGCTGTCCACATTCCTGTTGCAGACTTCTACAATCCTAGCCACAGAAGGGTCCCTTGACCCCTGTGGGTCCAAAGACTCACATAGGGAGTTTCCTGAAAGCCGCATGAAGGCATTGCTCCAGAGAGCTCACGCTGTCCCCACAAGCCCCTGAGTTTTGAACAGTAGCAGCACAGTGCCATGGCCTCCACTCCACTGGATTATGTCTTGCCCGGCAACCTAGGCTGAGGTGGCAGCACGGGTGGCAATCTTGCCCCTTCTAACCATGCAGAGGGGCGGCTGAGCATTCTCATGAACCCTGAGGACAAATTCCACTGCCTGCAGCCGCTGTGGCTAAAGACCGCTGTGGGCCGAGGCACAGGTGATGCTGCCTACCTATGGCTGCTCCCAGGGGAAGCAACTTCACTCTCCTCAGTAGCAGCGACACAACATGCTGCTGTCTCCACCTGAACATTCCGCTGGTGGCCTGGGACGCTCACCCCACCCTTATACACCACAGCTGGCATCTTTACACACCACCGAGGAACCTAAGGGCACACAGCCTGTCCTGGCTCCAGCCCCTACCAGTACCTGAGAGCAATGTCCAGGGGACTAGGTATTGTCCACCCCAGTCCATTACCAGTGGCACCTGCGCACTCAACCTGGGGCCTAAGATAGGGCCCACTTAACCTGCCGCTACCACCACAGCTGGCACTCATTGCTATGCACCACCTGTGGATATGGAGACTGGCCCAATCAACAAATCACAGTCACTGCCAAAACCAATGCTGATCAGTTACGCCCCAGAGGGTTGTCCCACCACTGTTGTTGCCATTTCCCATGCTACATCCACTGCCCAGGGGCTCAAGAACCCACCCAACAGCCTGGCCCACTGCTGCCATTCCCAGCACCTGATCAAGCTACCTGGAGGCTCAAGAATTGGCCTGCTAACACTGGTGCCAGCAGACACACTTTGGGGCCCAGGGATAGGCATGCTCAATCCACAACTGCCACCACTGCGACCTGAAGACTGGCCTACTTGGCATCGCAGGCCCCAGCAAAACTTTATCACAGCCTCCACTAACAACTGCACCCTAAGTCACTGACGAAATCACAGAAACCACTGACGCTGTTTACAGCCAAATAAGTCATACTGAACCTACGCTACTGCACCCACCTAAAATCAAAGCCACTATGCTCTACCCAAGCAATACTAAAGATACATCTTCAGGAAAAAGTTCTTCCCTACAAAAGTAAATTAAAAAAACTGGAAAAAGTGACTATTACACCAGATGCACAGATATCAAGGTAAAGGACATAGAAAACATTAAAAAGCATGGACACATGACATCTCCAAAGGAACACAATAATTCGCTAGCAACAGATCTCAATCTAAAAGAAATTCATAAGATACTGGAAAAAGAATTCAAAATTTTGATACTAAAGGAGCTCAGTGAGATACAAAAAATTTCCAAAAAACAATACAAAGAAATCAGAAAAACAATTCAGGATATGAATGACAAATTTACCAGAGATAGAGATCAGAAAAAAAGAACCACATAGAAATTCTAGAACTGAAGAATTCATAGAATAAAAAACAAAATACATTCAAAAGCTTCAACAATGGACTAGATCAAGCAAAAGAAAGAATGTCAGAACTTAAAGACAGGTCTTTTTTTTCTGATATAGTAAAAAAAAAAAAATAAGCGTAAAAGAATTTTTAAAAATGAGCAAAGTTGGCCAGATGCGGTGGCTCATGCCTGTAATCCCAGCACTTTGGGAGGCCGAGGCAGGTGGATCATCTGAGGTCAGGAGTTCAAGACCAGCCTGGCCAACATGGTGAAACCCTGTCTCTACTAAAATTACAAAAATTAACTGGGCGTGGTGATGGGCATCTGTAATCCCAGCTACTCGCGAGCTTGAGGCAGGAGAATCACTTGAACCCGGGCGGTAGAGGTTGCAGTGAGCCGAGATCACGTCATTGCACTCCAGCCTGGGTGACAGAGCAAGACTCTGTCTCAAAAAAAAAAAAAAAAAAGCAAAGTCATTGTGACATATGCAACTCCATAAAGTGACCAAATATTTATTTATTTATTTATTTTATTTTATTTTGAGACTGAGTCTCGCTCTGCCCCACAGGCTGGAGGGCAGTGGCGTGATCTCAGCTCACTGCAAGCTCCGCCTCCCGGATTCACACCATTCTCCTGCCTTAGCCTCCCGAGTAGCTGGGAATACAGGCGCCCGCCACTATGCCCAGCTAGTTTTTTTGTATTTTTTAGCAGAGACGGGGTTTCACTGTGTTAGCCAGGGTGGTCTTGATCTCCTGACCTCGTGATCCGCCCGCCTTGGCCTCCCAAAGTGCTGGGATTACAGGCGTAAGCCACCGCGCCTGGCCTCCAAATATTTATTTGAATTATTGGGGTATCTGAAAGCAAAGAGAGAAGAAAAGGATTAGAAAACCTATTTAGTGGCCGGGCGCGTGGCTCACGCCTGTAATCACAGCACTTTGGGAGGCCGAGGCGGGCAGATCACAAGGTCAGGAGATGAAGACCATCCTGGCTAACACGGTGAAACCCCATCTCTACTAAAATACAAAAAAAAGATTAGGCGGGCGCAGTGGTGGGCGCCTGTAGTCCCAGCTACTTGGGAGGCTGAGGCAGGAGAATGGTGTGAACCTGGGAGGCGGAGCTTGCAGTGAGCTGAGATAGGCCACTGCAGTCCGGCCTGGGCAAAAGAGTGAGACTCTGTCTCAAAAAAAAAAAAAAAAAAAAAGAAGAAAACCTATTTAGTGGCCAGGCACAGTGGCCCAGCTTGTAATCCCAGCACTTTGGGAAGCTGAGGCGGGTGGATTACTTGAGGTCAGGAGCTCGAGACCAGCCTGGCCAACATGGTGAAACCCCATCTCTACTAAAAATACAAAAAATTAGCTGGGCATGGTGGCAGATGGCTGTAATCCCAGCTACTTGGGAGGCTAAGGCAGGACCACTTGAACCCAGGAGGCGGAGGTTGCAGTGAGCCAAGATCGCGCCACTGCACTCCAGCCTGGGCCACAAGAGTGAAACTACACCTCAAAAACAAAACAAAACCAAAAAATACCAGAAAACCTATTTAGTGAAATAATACATGAAAACTCACCAAGTCTAGCAAGAGAGGTAGATATCCAGATACAGGAGGCCCATGTATCCCCAAACAAATACAATGCAAAAAGGTATTCTCTATGGCATATTTATAGTCAACTGCCATAAATCAAAGACAAAGAGAATTCTAAAAATAGCAAAGAGGAAAAAAAAAATCCAGCAAAAAGCATCTAGTCACCTATAAAGGAACCCCCATCAGATTTACAGCAGGTTTCTCAGTAGGAAGCTTACAGACCCAGAGAAAAGAGAATAGAAAAGAGAATAATATATTCATTGGAGATAAGAGAATGATATATTCAAAATGTTGAAGGAAAAACTCCCAGCCAAAGTGTATTAGTCTGATCTTGCACTGCTATAAAGAACTATCTGAGCCTGGGTAATTTATAAAGAAAAGAGATTAAATTGGCTCATGGTTCTTCAAGCTGTATAGGAAGCATGGCTGGGGAGGCCTCAGGAAACTTACAATCATGGCAGAAGGCAAAGAGGAAGGAGGCATGTCTTACAGAGTCGGAGCAGGAAGAAGACAGCGAAGGGGAAAATGCTATACACTTTTAAACAACCAGATCTCGTGAGAAGTCACTATCATGAGAACAGCAAGGGGGAAGTTCATGTTCATCCCCATGATCCAGTCACTTCCCACTAGGCCTCGCCTCCAACACTGAAGATTACAATTTGACATGAAATTTGGGCAGGGACACAAATCCAAACCATATCACAAAGATACTATAATCAGCAAAATTATCCTTCATAAATGAAGGAGAAATAAGGTCTTCTCCAGACAAGCAAAAGCTAAGGGAATTCATTACCACTAGACCAGACCTACAAGAAATTTTCAAGGAAGTCCTAAACCTGAAAGTGAAAGGATGACATTTATGATCATAAAAACACACACAAATAGAAAACTCACTGGTAAAGCAACACACAAATAAGGAAGAGAAAGGACTCAAATGGTACCACTATAAAAAGACGGCAAACCATTATAACAAACAATAAGAGAAAGGAAGAAAGAATATATAAAGCAACCAGAAAACCATTAATGACAGAAAAAAGGCTCACATATCATTAATAACTTTGCATGTAAATGGAGTTAAGCTCTCCTCTTAAAAGATACAGGCTGGCTAAAAGGATAAAAAACATAATCCAACTACGTACTGACCACAAAAAATGCACTTTCTCTGTAAAGAGACATATAGACTGAAAGTTAAAGCATGGAAAAAGATATTCCATGCAAATAGAAACCAAATGAGCAGAGAGAACAAAAGGATTAGAAAATCTATTTAGTGGCCAGGCACGGTGGCTCATGCTTGTAATCTCAGCACTTTGGTTAGCTGAGGCGGGTGGATCAACTGAGGTCAGGAGCTCAAGACCAGCCTGGCCAACATGGTGAAACCCCATCTCTACTAAAAATACAAAAAATTAGCTGGGCATGGTGGCAGACAGCTGTAATCCCAGCTACTTGGGAGGCTGAGGCAGGATCACTTGAACCCGGGAGGCGGAGACTGCAGTGAGCTGAGATTGCACCACTGCACTCCAGCCTGGCAGCAGCGTGATCTCTGCTCACTAAAACCTCTGCATCCCGGGTTCAAGCGATTCTTCTGCCTCAGGCTCCTGAGTAGCTATACTTAGATAAAACAGACTTTAAGTCAAAAATAGTAAAAAAAAAAAAAAAAAAAAAAAAAAAGACAAAGAAGGTCATTATATAATGGCAAAGGAATCAAACCAGCAAAAAGATGTAACAATTCTAAACATATATGAACCCAACACTGGAGCACCCAGATTCCTAAAGCAAGTATTACTAGATCTACAGAGAGACAGACTCCAGTGCAATAGTACTGGGCAACCTCACCCCACTCTCAGCATTAGACAGATCATCTGGACAGAAAATTAACAAAGAAACATTGCATTTAAACCGGACTTTAGACCAAATGGACCTAACAGATGTTTACAGAACATTTTATCCAACAGCTGCAGAATACATATTTTTCTCGACAGCACATGAAACATTCATTCTTCAGAAAAGACCATGTTAGGCCACAAAACCATTCTCAACAAATTTTTAAAAATCAAAATCGTATCAAGTATGTTCTCGAACCACAATGTAATATTAGAAATCAGTAACAAGGGGAACTTTGGAAGTGACAGAAATACATGAAAATTAAATAGCATGGTCTCAAATGACCATTGGTCAATAAGGAAATTAAAATGAAAATCAAAAAATTTCTTGGAACAAATGAAAATGGAAACTACAACATACCAAAACCTATGTGATACAACAAAAGCAGTGCTAAAAGGTAAGTTCATGGCAATAAACGCCTACATCCAAAAAATAAAAAGATTTCACACAATCTAATGATTTACCTCAATGAACCAGAAAGAACAAGCCAAACCCAAAATTAGCAGAAGGAAACGACTAATAAAGATCAAAGCAGAACTAAATGAAATAGAGACTTTTAAAAAAGGCAGAGGATCAACAAAATGAAAAGCTTGTTCTTCAAAAAGATAAACAAAATTGATAAACTACTAGTTAGGCTAACAACAACAAAAAAGAAGACTTAAATAAAATCAGAAATGAAAAAGGAGACATTACAACCGTTCTCATGGAAATAAATAGACCATCAGAGAATATTATGAACAGCTATGCACTCACAAACTGGAAAACCTAGAGGAAATGGATAAATTTCTGGAAACATACAATCTATCAAAGAAAAATCCAGGAAAAAAATAGAAAACCTGAACAAATTAATAATGAGTAGCAACAATGAATCAGTAATAAAAAGTCTCCCCAGAAAGAAAAGCCCAGAACCAGATGGATGCACACTGAATTCTACCAAACGTATAAAGACCTAATCCAATCCTCCTGAAACTACTCCAAAAAACTGAAGAGGTGGCAATTTTCCCTAACGCATTCTAGAAAGCTGGTGCTACCCTGATACCAAAACCAGACAAGGACACAGCAAAAAAAAAAAAAAAAAAAAAAAAAAGAAAGCAACAACCAATATCCCTGATGAACACCAATGCAAAATTCCTCAACAAAATACTAGCAAACCAAATCTAACAGCATATCGAAAAGGTAATACACCATGATCAAATGAATTTATTCCAGGGATGCAAGGATGGTTCAATATATGCAAATCAATGTGACATATCACATCAATAGAATAAAGGGCAAAAGTCATACATCATCTCAATAGACACAGAAAAAGGAATTCATAAAATTCAAAATCCCTTCAGGATGAAAACTCTTAGCAAACTAGGCACAGAAGGATTATACCTCAAAATAATAAAGGCCACATATGACAAACTCACATTAATATCACATAAAAATGGGGAAAAGTTGAAAATCTTTCCTCTAAGAACTGAAGACAAAGATGCCCACTTTCACTACTACTATTCAACATGGGACTGACAGTCCTAGCCAGAACAATTAGGCAAGAGAAAGAAATAAAAGGCATCCAAATTGGAAACATGGAAGTTAAACTGTCCCTCTCTACAGATGACAAAAGACCATCAAAAAACTCTTAGAGCTGATAAATAAATTCAGTAAAGTTGCTGGATACAAACTCAACATATAAAAACCAGTAGCATTTCTACATACCAACAATAAAATAGCTAAAAAAGGAAATCAAGAAGGCAACACCTTTTACAGTAGCTCAAACAAAAGCCAAAGAAGTGTAAGATCTCTATAATGAAAACTACAAAAACACAGATGAAAGAAACTGAAGAGAACACAAATAAGCGGGAAGACATTTCATGCTCATAGAATATTGTTAAAATGATCATACTACCCAAACTAATGTACAGTTCAATGAAATCCCTATTAAAATACCAACATCATTTTTCGCAGAAACAGAAAAAAGAATCCTAATATTTTCATGAAACCAAAAACAAAGCCAGAAAAGCTAAAGAAATTCTGAGTTAAAAAATAAAGCGGAGGCATCACACTACTTGACTTCAAAACATATTACAAGGCTGTAGAAACCAAAGCAACAAAGTAATGGTATATAAATAAGCATACAGACCAATGGAACAAAATAGAGAACCCAAAAATAAATCCTCATATTTATAGACAACCAATCTTCGACAATGCCATTAAGAACACACACTGGGCAAAGGACACCCTCTTCAACAAATGGTGCCAAGAAAACCAGGTAACTATATGCAAAAGAATGAAAGTGAGTCCCTATCTCTCATCATTTAGTTGATACAAATATCAACAAAAATAGATTAAAGACTTATATATAAGACCCAAAAGTGTAAAACTAGAAGAAGAAAACACAGGGCAGATGCATCAAGACATTGGTCTAGGCAAAGATTTTATGGCTAAGATCTCAAAGCCCAGGCAACAAAAACAGACAAATAGGACTACATTAAACTGAAAGGCATCTTAAATTTTTTTTTTTTTAATATAAGGGTTCCCTCTGTCACCCAGGCTGGAGTGCAATAAGTGTGATTATGGCTCACAGCAGCCTCAACCTCCTGGGATCAAGTGATCTTCCTATCTCAGTGTGCCAAGAAGATGGGACTACAGACATGTTCCACTATGTCTGGCTAATTTATGTTTTTGTAGAAATGGATCTTGCTATGTTTCTCAGGCTGGTCTCAAACCACTTGGCTCAAGTGATCCTCCTGCCATGGCTTCCCTTAATGCTGAGATTATAGGCTAAAAAGCTTCTGCATAGCAAAAGAAACAATCAACACCATGAAGAAGACAACCTCTTAAATGGGACAAAATATTTGCAATGTACTCATCCAATATGGGACTAATATCCAGAGTATACAAGGAACTCAAACAACAAAACAACATTAAAAAATAACCCCATTAAAAAATAGGCAAGGGACATGAATAGACATTTCTTAAAAGACAAAGAAATGGCCAAGAAGTATATGATAAAATACTCAATATCACTAATCATCAGGGATATGCAAATCAAAACCACAATGAGGAATGGCTATTAAGAAGAAAAAAAGTAACAGATATTAGTGACAATGTGGAGAAAGGAGAACTCTTCTACACTGTTGGTGGAAGTGTAGGTAAGTATAGCCACTACAGAAAACAGTTGGGGATTTCTCAGGCCGGGAGCGGTGGCTCACGCCTGTAATCCCAACACTTTGGGAGGCTGAGGCTGGCTCCCAAAGTGGTCAAGGGATCGAGACCATCTGGCTAATTTGGTGAAACCCCATCTCTACTAAAAAATATAAAAAATTAGCCAGGCTTGGTGGCCAGCACCTGTAGTCCCAGCTACTCGGGACGCTGAGGCAGAAGAATGGTGTGAACCTGGGAGGCAGAGCTTGCAGTGAGCCAAGATTGCGCCACTGCACTACAGCCTGGGTGACAGAGCAAGACTCCATCTCAGAAAAAAGAAAACAGTTGGGGATTTCTCAAAAAACTAAAAATAGAGCTACCATACAATCCAAAAACCCCAATATTGGTAGTTATTGAAAAGAAATCAATATAACAAAGGGATATATGCACTCCTGTGTTTATTGCAGCACTATTCACAATAGCAAATATATGATATCAACCTAAGTGCCCATCAAAGGATGAATGGATAAATGTGGTATATATACACAATGGAATACTATATTGCCATAAAAAAGAATAAGATCAGGCCATTTCCAGGAATATGGATGGAGCTGGAGGTCATTATGTTAAGTAAAATCTAAGACAGGGAAAGATAAGTATTTTTCAAAATAGCCAGAAGACTTGAAATGTACCCAACATGTATATATGATAAATACCTGGGTGTGGATACTAAATACTCTAATTTGATGATTATATATTCTATGCATTTAACACAATTTCACATGTACCCCATGGATATGTATAAATATAACGGATCAAGAAAAAAAAAAGAAGGAAAAAAAAACCTTAAAGGTAAAGTTGGCTAACTTGGAGAATTTTTTTTTTTCTTGAGACGGAGTCTCACTCTGTCGCTCAGGCTGTAGTGCCGCGGCACTATTTCAGCTCACTGCAACCTCTGCCTCTTGGGTTCAAGCGATTCTTCTGCTTCAGCTACCAAGTAGCTTGGGCTACAGGCGTGTGCCACCATGCCTGGTTAATTTTTGTATTTGGAATAGAGATGGGGTTTCACCAAGTTGGCCAGGCTGGTCTCCAACTCCTGACCTCAGGTGATCCATCTGCCTCAGCCTCCCAAAGTGCTGGGATTACAAATGTGAGCCACTGAGCCTGGCTGAAATTTTCTAATCTTGTCTTTAGGAGTAGTTTTGACAGTGGGAGAATATATTGATGAGTGATAAGGAGGAAACAGCAGGTAGATATTTAAATGTTCTTATTCTGAAATGCAATTCTGTAAAAAGTATATTATAAAAGAGTTAATGGATAAAAAACTAGAAAACACTCTAGAGGTTGCAGTGAGCGGAGATCATGCCACTGCACTCCAGCCTGGGCGATAGGGAGAAAGCCTATCTCAAGAAAAAAAAAAAAATCCCCCAGAAATAATACATGGTAGTAATAACAATGATAACTAACAATTACTGGGTACTTATGTGACCAACCCAGTTCTATGTGCAGTAGATGTATTGCCTTATCAATCCTATATTTCTACATCAATCCTATTTGTACCTCAATCCTACAAACAGAAAGTATTATTATTGCTGTTCTACAGATGACAAAACTGAATCACAGAGAAAGAATTTAAGAAATTTAGTCAAGGTCACACAGCTGGTCAGTAGAGGAACAAGGGTCTGAAAGCCTGACTCAGGCAGTCTGGGTGTAATCGACCTTCTTCCTTAATTACCATATAGTTGTACTGTGGCTATCATGGATTAAGAAAACATATAATGACCAAACATACAAAGAAGACTACTGTAAACTCAGTAATACTTAAACAGTACATTATAAAATGAAGTGACATTTGTGCACATCACTCTAGCTTCACACATTGTAACTAAAGAACAAAATGATACTGTGTGACATGCATATGGATTTAAAGACCCCTTGTAATAACTCTCTGGGAGTCCCTCAGTAGTCCACTGCTCACAAGTGGGGAGCCACTGATGAGAAAATAAGATAATATATAACCAGGCTGGGCGCAGTGGCTCACGCCCGTAATCCCAGCACTTTGGGAGGACGAGGCAGGTGGATCACGAGGTCAGGAAATCGAGACCATCCCGGCTAACGCAGTGAAACCCTGTCTCTACTAAAAATACAAAAAATTAGCCGGGCATGGTGGCGGGTGCCTGTAGTCCCAGCCACTCGGGAGGCTGAGGCAGGAGAATGGCGTGAACCCAGGAGGCGGAGCTTGCAGTGAGCCGAGATTGTGCCACTGCACTCCAGCCTGGGCAACAGAGTGAGACTCTGTCTCAAAATAAACAAATAAATAAATAAAAATAAATATATAACCAAAGGATATTATGCAAAAGCAGTGAAAACAGTATTTCAGAGCTTGGAGATGCAAAAGAAACTTTATAGAAGCTTGGCCTAAGGCGGGGAATGAAAGTGAGGGAATGAAAAAGCATTTGTTAGCATTAAGGGAGTGGAAATAAGAATAAGCAACTCAGGTTTTTATTTGTTTTTTTTTTTTTTAAATGGAGTCTTGCTCTGTTGCCCAGGCTGGAGTACAGTGGCTCAATCTCAGCTCATTGCAACTTCTGCCTCCTGGGTTCAAGCAATCCTCGTGCCTCAGCCTCCTGAGTAGTTGGAATTTCAGGTGTGGGCAATCACGCCCAGCTAAATGTTGTATTTTTAGTACAGACAGGGTTTCACCATGCTGGCCAGGCTGATCTCAAACTCCTGACTTCAAGTGATCCTCCCACCTTGGCCTCCCAAAGTGCTGGGATTACAGGTGTGAGCCACTGCATTTGGCCTGCAACTCAGGTTTTTAAACAGGGAATAAAAACAATATTTTGTTATCTGACAGGATTACATAAGACTAAAAAGAGAAAGAGAACCCAGTGAGGTTCTTATTGAAATAGGTTAAGTATTTGATGTGTTTAACAGAAAGCCATAGAAATGCAGAGAAAAAAGATAAACTGGAACAATATCTTAAGGCTATAATAGGTCTCTGGTGACTGACACATATAGAGAATAAAGGAAATAGAGAAGTTAAAGTGTCTCTAAAGTCAAAAGGTATAAAAAATTGTGGTGCCACTGGTCTAACCAAGGGAAGCAATTTGGTTGAGTTTGATGAGATAAGTGAAATGTGTGAGAGGGAAACACAACTGTGAGATCTGGGTCAGTAGTCATGTCCAGGGATATGGATCTAACTATAGATTATATACTGTACACCTAAAATCACTGAAGTCCTGAGCATGGCCAGGTTTTCTTAGGGGGCTGGGGAAGAGCAGAGAATGAAGATGAAGTAACAACCATAATTAGAAAATATAGGCTGGGCATGGTGGCTCACGCCTGTAATCCCAGCACTTTGGGAGGCTGAGGCAGGCGGATCATGAGGTCAAGAGAGCAAGACCATCTCGGCCAACACGGTAAAATCCCGTCTCTACTTAAAATACAAAAATTAGCTGGGCGTGGTGGCCTGCGCCTGTAGTCCCAGCTACTTGGAAGGCTGAGGCAGGAGAATCGCTTGAACCCGGGAGGCAGAGGTTACAGTGAGCCAAGATCGCACCACTGCACTTCAGCCTGGTGACAGAGCGAGACTCTATCTCAAAAAAAAAAGGAAAAAAAAAGAAAGAAAGAAAAAAGAAAATATGTGGGAAGAGAGTAGAACAATAATTTCAGAACAGAAAGAGACCTAGAAGTCATTAACCCACTCTTTTTACAGTGAATCAGATAGGTAAAAACAACCAAGGCAGAGAGGAAGTAGAACAGGGACAGAAAGCCAGATAGCCTCTAGCAGACTGACAATCCTCATGGAAATTTTATTTCTCTTTAGACATTTCCCAATGTAATAATTACCTTAATAATATCATCAGTTCCTTCAATAACAGGTTTTGATTTGAGTTCTTCAATTTCTTTCTCCAATTCTACACAATTAAAAAATAAAGGACTGCGGTTCAGAAATAAAGAACAAAATTACTGGGAAACTGATAAGTACATTCTCACAAAACCCCCCAAAATCTGCAAATTAGAATATATTTAAGCAGAATAGTATGATTAATCTCTGCACTCATCACTATACTTCAGCATTACATGGCCAATTTTGTTTCCTCCCAACCTGTACTTACTTCCTCCTTCACTGCTTTTCTTATCCATCTGATGATTTTCAAGTATACCCCAGACATATTATTTCACCTTTAAGTACATCTTACTATATAACCTTAAAGCAACAATCGCATATTAAGAATAAACGTTATCATGAACAGACTGGCCAACATGGTGAAACCTCGTCTCTACTAAAAATACAAAAATTAGCCAGGCATGGTGGCAGGCGCCTGCAGTCCCAGTTACTCGGGAGGACTCGGGAGGCTGAGGCAGGAGAAACACTTGAACCCGGGAAGGGGAGGTTGCAGTGAGCCAAGATTGCACCACCGCACTCCAGCCTGGCCAAGAAAAGCGAGACTCTGTCTTAAAAAAAAAAAAAAAAAAAAAAAAAAAAAAAAAAAAAAAAAAAGAGAGAGAGAGAGAGAAAAGAAACGTTAATCTAAGTGTTTCATTAGCAAATGCCTAGATCTCAGGCCTAGAACTTCTTTCCAAATAAATTATTCTTTTCATTGCAAGGTGATCCAAACTTCTAAGACATAATTTTATCTTTTCTAATAGAAAATAAGTCTTAGCTTTTAGGCTAAGTAGTTAATATTTTAAGTCACTGGAAATCCAAGAGCTCATGTACACATACTAAAAAAAAGGATGCTAAGTTCTTTTTCCTTCTGGAATAAAAAGAAAACTGAATAGGGAATCAATCAACTTCAGCAGATAAATATACTTCAGTGTCTATAAATGGAAATCTTTTATTATTTTAATTGAGGAAGCTTTCCATCTCTTTGGGCTTATCTTCTGTCTCTAACATTTCAACTGACTTCTCTTGAAAAAACGCTTTACTCGGAAGAATCTAAAGTCTACATGAAGGAAAAACATACTTAACTTACACAAACTTTAAAAATCCTCCTCCCTGACTTTAACAACTCAAAAGTCACTGCGGTTTAGAGACGTGGGAATAACTTAGAAATCAGAGGTAAATTTTTAGAATGTTAAATAACAGATTCTACTACACTAAGGTGTATTTGGAATCACTGGAAAACAAACAAAAACAAGCCAATGCATTATTTTAAAAACCACCATTTTAAACCACGATTAAAAAGACTGTGATCAAGATGAATATTTTCAACCCAATACCTGTACACTTTGATTTAGCTTTCTGTATTAGCATCATCTGTTTCTTGGCAAACTTGATGAGGTCTTCTTTGGGCAATGTTTCCAGCTGAAAGATGTGGTCATGTTACCAACTTGTTATAACTCATGTTTCTAGCATACCACAAAAAAGAAACAATGTCTGCCAGAAAACAAAAACATTCTACAGAATAAATCTTTATGCCAACCGCATACTTTGTTTCACTTTTTTTTTTTTTTTTTTTGAGACAGAGTCTCGCTCTATTGCCCAGGCCGGAGTGCAATGACACGATCTTGGCTCACTGCAACCTCTGCCTCCCAGGTTCAAGCAATTCTCCTGCCTCAGCCTCCCAAATAGCTGGGATCATAGGCGCCCGCTACCACGCCCGGCTAATTTTTGTATTTTTAGTAGAGATGGGGTTTCACCATGTTGGCCAGGCTGGTCTCAAACTCCTGACCTCAGGTGATCCGCCCGCCTCGGCCTCCCAAAGTGTTGGGATTACAGGCGTGAGCCACCGCGCCCGGCCACATTTTTTAAAATCAGCAAATGCAACGTCAATTCTGTAATTGCTATGTAACTACTAAAAATTAGTTATGCAACTACTATGAAATGTAAAAACCAGGCCATATCCTCTTATAGCTAATGTTACAGGTTAACATTGCTAGCTTTTGATTTCTTTAATTGTAAAATTAGTGGGTTGGAGCTATTGCTACTTAAAATTCCTTGGAGCTGTAAAATTATTTCATCCTATTCAAGGCTGCAAGTCTTTGGTCACAAGAAAATTTAAGCATAATTACAGCAGCAAGATGAACCGGGTAACATTCAGGCTTTAATTAAAAAATTGAGCTTTACCACTTGAGAAAATTGCTTAAGCCTGTGGTCTCAGGTTTCTCATCTGTAAAAGGAGGGTAACAACAGTACCTATCTCATGGTTATCATGAAGCTTAAATGAAGGAACTGAGTGGTTAGGCAAGTGCCTGAAATTTAGCATGCAAACAATAAACCTTAGCAATAAACCACTATCATTTAGAATAACTGAATGTTAAACATTGTACAGGGCCATAAAACTGGACTAAACTCTTTGGCAATGTAGAAACTGGAGCCCACAGATCGATATCCCTTGATTCCTACCCCATGTCACTGCTCCTTCCACTACACCACTATATAAACCTTCTTAGACTGCTTTGTTTAATGTTCGAAAAATAGCAGCATCTCCCAGCAGTGCTAACCAGGAGCAGGAAGTAAACAAAAAGTCTTTCTATATCGGGGTGGGCGGGGAATAAAGAAACAGGAAATGGATGGGTGACTGCGTACACTAAAATTGAGATCCCTTGGAGCGAGGCTATTTAACACAGTGCCCCCCTTCCCCATGCCAAAGTTTTCCAATTCATCACCCTTTCACTCTTCAGGGAGCCCGCTATTCAAGTATTCTCTTCACCTTAGATTTCCCGGTCCCAGGGGTAGCTGGTGAAGCCACCCCATCTTGAACAGGATCCTGCAAAACAAAATCAAACCCAGGTGTCAGAAGAACTCTTTTCCTAATTCCACACGGAACGCGTAGAACTCTTACAGGGAAAAACCTTCTATGGAATCAAGTGGCGGAAAGCCTTGTGAGACAGAGAATGAGGGCGGACGGCGGTCGCTGTGGCAAATCGTATACAAACGGGCTCTACGGGGGCAGGTAACCGCCAGGGATGGAGTTGAGGAAAGATGGGTAGGCGACGGCAGCGCGGGCTTCGGGGCACCGAGAGGGAGACTACCGCGCCCTCCCATCGAGCACACTCTCACATCCCAAATCGCGGCGCGGAAGGCTTGGTGGGAGGCAGTGGGCCCGACCTGACTTACGTCCATCTCCGCCAGCCCGCCGTCGGCCGGCAACCAGCCGCAGCCGCCGCTGCACTTCTGTTTGCGACAGCCTCTGGCGTAGGCTCGACTGCAGGTCAAAGGTCGCGCTCTCCGGGCAGCCCGCCCCCCACGTCTCCATAGCTACAACTCGGCAGCACTTCCGCTTCCGTCTCTGCGTCCGGGAGAAGGTTCCCCGCGCGGCGCTAAGGGCGGAGTTCGTGTAGAAGTTCTATCTGGGGCTCGATCCCTTGGCCTGCGGGTCACGGAGTAGGTGTGGGTCCGGCCACTGCCAGTTATTGGCATGGGAACGCGGGCCGATTACCCCTTGGGGCCTCGGGCCTCGGTTTCCGCGTCTGTAAAATCTTGTGAGAGTGAGGAGAGCATTGGATTGGAGGACAGGTCCCTCAGTCCCCCAAAGGTGTCAGCTAGCCTGCGAGTGCCTGCGGGACCCATAGCTGCTTCCGGGGGGCTCCTTAGGCATTTGTGGCCAGCATGGTGCCTGGGAGCTCCGTGACTCACAGGTCAGGGATGCGGTGGAGGGCTTCCCTGAGGAGGCATTTCTTGACTCTGGAGGCTGTGACGAGGTCCCTGGACAGCTCTGCCCTGCAGACGCCCGGTACTGATGGTGATGTGATGGAGGCAAGATAGTCGGCCAGGGAGCTGGGCAGTCGTGGGAGGAGACTCTGTAGAGTAGGGGGCCCGAGGCCACCCTTTCCCCGAGGGCACGCCAGAGAATCTGTGGTCGAATCCCAGAGCTGCTGCTGTGTCCTGATTGGCGGTCCAGTGCTCTGAGAGCCTTTCTGTTAACTGCTGAAGTGGTTTGCTGCACTTTCACCTTCCCATTAATGTTTTCCATACATTCCCATAACTAAGATAACCTGAAGATAACCCAGTTTCCTGTAGTTTAAATGGCCAAAAGGATGAAGAGGCAGCACACAGTATGTATTGAGTAAATGGTAGCTGATTATTACTAGGTAAAGGAAGTGTTATAAACGAGAAAGAACAGCTATTGTGGACATCTACTCTTTGACAGTGTGTATCACCCATGGTGTTTGACTAGGATTGGTTCAGGGGTGGTGTGTGACCTACGATGTACAATCAGAAGGTTTGAGACTTCTGTTTAGTATTTTGGTTTAGTGATAATATTTTCTTTTTTTTTGGGTGTGATTGAAGAAATATACAGCCCTGATTGCTGTTGGCAGACATCTGCCGCTGTGGTAGAAAGCAGCCTAAGGACAAAATTGTTAAGAGGTAAAAAGCAGAGCCCAGGCAGCCCAGGAGGAATGAAGCTGGAGCTCTGATCAGTTATCGGTGAGTCAGTAAATTCCCTTTAAGTGATCCAGTTAACACTGGGGTTTATGGTTACTTGTAACAATGTACACATCTATTGGGAGGAAGAGTTTTCCAACTTGAAGAAAAAATCTCCCTTAATGAGATGACTAGAGAAAATATC
Organism: Nomascus leucogenys; assembly: GCF_006542625.1. NCBI lineage: Eukaryota > Metazoa > Chordata > Mammalia > Primates > Hylobatidae > Nomascus > Nomascus leucogenys. The sequence continues at coordinate 75,862,953 of NC_044394.1, forward strand.
CATAAATCTGGACATTGTGCAATGGTATAAAATGGACAAGTTTCCTACTGGAGTAGAAAAATTACCGCAGACAACATTTGAAGAAAAGATCTCCTAAGAGCCACCAACATTTTATGGCAGCACATGTTATTAAAGAAGGATTCTCCTTGAAAACTGATACAAGGTCGAGTGTGGTGGCTCACGCCTGTAATCCCAGCAATTTGGGAGGCTAAGGCGGGCAGATCACTTGAGGCCAGGAGTTTGAGACCATCCTGGCCAACATGGTGAAACCCCGTCTCTACTAAAAATACAAAAATTAGCTGGTCGTGGTGGTGCATGCCTGTAGTCCTAGCTACTTGGGAGGCTGAGGCAGGAGAATCTCTTTCACCTGGGAGGTGGAGGTTGTAGTGAGCCGAGATTGCACTGCTGCACTCCAGCCTGGGTGACAGAGTGAGACTGTGTCTCAAAAAAAAAAAAAAAAAAAAAAAGAAAACTGGCACAAGACAAGGATGGCCTTTGAGCACTCCTATTCAACATAGTATTGGAGGTTCTGGCCACAGCAATCAGGAAAGAGAAATAAAGGCATTCAAATAGGAAGAGAGGAAGCCAAACTCCCTGTTTGCAGATGCCATGATCCTATATCTAGAAAACCCCATTGTCTCAGCCCAAAAGCTTCTTAAGCTGATAAGCAACTTCAGCAGTCTCATGATACAAAATCAGTGTGCAGAAATTTGTGCAGAATGTATAGCATTCCTATACATTGACAACAGTCAAGCTGAGAGCCAAGTCACAAGCGAATTCATTCACAATTGCCACAAAAAGAATAAAGTACCAAGGAATACAGCTAACAAGGGAAGGGAAAGCTCTCTACAAATAAATAAATCAGATGATACAAACAAATTAAAAAATATTCCGGCCGGGCACGGTGGCTCACGCCTGTAATGCCAGCACTTTGGGAGGCCGAGGCGGGCAGGTCATGAGGTCAGGAGATTGAGACCATCCTGGCTAACACAGTGAAACCCCGTCTCTACTAAAAATACAAAAAATTAGCCAGGCGTGTTGGTGGGCGCCTGTAGTCCCAGCTACTTGGGAGGCTGAGGCAGGAGAATGGCGTGAACCCCGGGGGGCGGAGCCTGCAGTGAGCCGAGATCGCGCCACTGCACTCCAGCCTGGGTGACAGCGAGACTCTGTCTCAAAAAAAAAAAAAAAAAAGAAAAGAAAAAATATTCCATGTGCATGGATAGGAAGCATCAATATCATTGAAATGGCCACACTGCCTAAAGTGGTTTATAGATTTAATACTATTCCTATCAAACTACCACTTACATTATTTGCAGAATTAGAGTTATTTTAAAATTCATATGGAACTGGCTGGGCATGGTGGCTCACGCCTGTAATCCCAGCACTTTGGGAGGCCAAGGCGGGCGGATCATGAGGTCAGGAGATCGAGACCATCCTGGTAACATGGTGAAATACCGTCTCTACTAAAAATACAAAAAATTAGCTGGGCGTGGTGGTGGGCGCCTGTAGTCCCAGCTACTCGGGAGGCTGAGGCAGGAGAATGGCATGAACCTGGGAGGCAGGGCTTGCAGTGAGCTGAGATCGCGCCACTGCACTCCATCCTGGGCAACGGAGACTCTGTCTCAAATAAATAAATAAAAATAAAAATAAAATTCATGTGGAGCTAAAAAAGAGCCCAAATAGCCAAGGCAGTCCTAAGCAAAAAGAACAAAGCTGGAGGCATCATGCTACCTGACTTGAAACTATATTGCAGAGCTACAGTAACCAAAACAGCATGGCACTGGTACAAGAGCAGATACATTGACCAATGGAACAGAATAGACAACCCAGAAATAAGACCGTATACCTACATCTATCTGATCTTCAACAAACCTGATGAAAACAAGCAATGGGGAAAGGATTCCCTATTCAGTAAATGATGCTGGGATAACTGGCTAGCCATATGCAGAAAATTGAAACTGGACCCCTTTCTTATGCTATAGAAAAACTAACTCAAGATGGATTAAAGACTTAAATGTAAAACCCAAAACTATAGAAATCCTGGAAGACAATCTAGGCAATACCATTCAGAATATAGGCATGGGCAAAGATTTCATGACGAAGCAATTGCAACAAAAGCAAAAATTGACAAGTGGGATCTAATTAAAGATCTTCTCACAGCAAAATAAACTATCAACAGAGTAAACAGACAACCTACAGAATGGGAGAAAATTTTTGCAAACTATGCATCTGACAAAGGTCTAAAAGCCAACATCTATAAGAAACTTTACAAGAAAAAAACCTATTGAAAAGTTGGCAAAAGAGGTGAACAGATGCTTCTGAAAAGAAGACATACATGTGGCCAATGAACATGAAAAAAGCTCACTATCACTGATCATTAGAGAAATGCAAATCAAAATCACAATGAGATACCATCTTATGCCAGTCACAGTGGCCATTATTAAAAAGCAAAATAACAGATACTGGCAAGGTTGTGGAGAAAAAGGAACACTTATACACTGTTGGTGGAGATGTAAATTAGTTCAACCATTATGGAAGACAGTATGGCAGTTTGGTGATTCCTCAAAGATCTAAAAACAGAAATACCATTTGACGAGCAATCCCTTTACTGGGTATATACCCAAAGGGATATAAATCGCTCTATTGTAAAGACACATGCACATATGTGTTCACTGCAGCACTATTTAAAACAGCAAAGACATGGAATCAACCTAACTGCCCATCAATGATAGACTGGATAAAGAAAATATAGTACATATACACAATGGAATACTATGCAGCTATTAAAAGAAACAAGATCATGTCTTTTGCAGGAACATGAATGAAGCTGGAGGCCATTATCCTCAGAAAACTAATGCAGGAATGGAAAACCAATACCACATGTTCTCACTTATAAGTAGGAGCTAAATGATGAAAACAAATTGACACATAGAGGGGAACAACAGACAGTGTGGCCTAGTGGAGGGGTTGGAGGGTGGGAGGAGGGAAAGGATCAGGAAAAATAACTAATATATGCTAGGCTTAATAGCTGGGTGATGAAGTAATTGGTACAACCACCATGACACATGCTTACCTATGTAACCTGCATGTCATGCACGTGTACCCCTGAACTTAAAAGTCAAAAAAAAATGTAAAAAGTAGATAAATGGTTTCACAGATAGCATTGTTAAAACTCAAAGACTTTGAGCAGGGTTTGAGAAAAGAGGAATTTCTTCATTGCCTTTTATATAGCAGGCATTCCATGAATACTTAATTGAATCAATTAATGTATTAAACGATCAAGGAACAGAACATAAGATCACTAGTCAATTTTTCTACAGGTTTTGAATAAGCCTGAAGCTGAAACTTTGGAGTTATTTGTTCTATCTGTTGATACCAATGATGTTACAGCCTTTTTTTCCTTTCTGGTATGGAATCTAGTCTGGGATCAGGTATTACATTTGTCATGTCTCTTCAGGCTCCTTTAATCTGGAGCACTTACACAGTGTTTCTTGGTGTTTTATAAAATTATCGTTTTCAAGACTGCAATTCTCCCTATCTTTTATTTTTCTCAGTTAACATATAGTAGAATGGGTTTTCCTTTTGACATGCAGTTCTTTGAATTTTAATACACATATAGACGTGTAACCATCAGCACAATCAAGTTCCAGAAAATCACTATTATCTCCCAAACTCCCTCATACTTGTCTGTTTTAGCCACACTCTCCTTCCATCCCTAATTCCTGGTAACACCATGTTCTGTTTTTCATCACTATACTTTTGTCCTTTCATGAATATATAACATAAATGGAAATATACAGTATGAACCTTTTGAGACTGGCTTCTTCCACTCAGCATAATGCCTTTGAGATTCATCCAAATTGTTGCATTTACCGATAATTTGTTTCTTTTTATTGCTAAGTAATATTCCTGGTATGGATGTAGGACAATTTGCTTATCCATTCACCAATTGCAGGACATTTTGATTTGTTTCCAATTTTGGGTGATTATGAATAAAGCCACTATAAATATTAATGTACAGGTTTTTGTGCAAACATAAGTTTTTGTTTCTCTAGGGTAAACAGGAGTAGGATTTGCTGGGTTATATAGTAAGTATGTGTTTAACTTTTTTTTCTTTCTTTTTTCTTTTCTTTTCTTTTTTTTGTTTGTTTGTTTTTGAGACAGAGTCTCACTCTGTTGCCCAGGCTGGAGTGTAGTGGTGAGATCTCGGCTCACTGCAAGCTCGGCCTCCTGGGTTCACACCATTCTCCTGCCTCAGCCTCCTGAGTAGCTTGGACTACAGGCACCCGCCACCACGCCCAGCTAATTTTTTTGTATTTTTAGTAGAGACAGGGTTTCACTGTGTTAGCCAGGATGGTCTTGATCTCCTGACCTTGTGATCCACCCACCTCAGCCTCCCAAAGTGCTGGGATTACAGGTGTCAGCCACCATGCCCGGCCATTTTTTTGTTGTTTTTTTGAGACAAGGCCTCACTCTTTCACCCAGGCTGGAGTGCAGTGGTGTGATCATGGCTCACTGCAGCCTTGAACTCCTAGGCTCAAGAGATCCTCCCACCTCAGCCTCCTAAGTAGCTGTGACTACAGGCACATGCCACCATGCCTGGCTAATTTTTAATTTTTTTTTGTAGACATGAGGTCTCACAATGTTGCTCAGGCTGATTTGAACTTCTGGTGTGAAGCAGTTCTCATATCTCGGCCTCCCAAAGTTCTAGGATTACAGGCATAAGCCACTGTGCCCAGCCATGTTTAACTTTTTAAGAAACTGCCAAACTTCATCCTGATTGTTACCCAGGACACCACCAAGAGGAGATGATCTTTTCCTGGGGACGGCTGCATTTAGTGACCAACTGCCTGAGCAAGAGGCACAGACCACAAGATGAGAAAGACAATCAGAAACCTTTCTGGGCTGGATGCAGTGGCACACGCCTGTAATCCCAGCAGTTTGAGAGGCCGAGGTGGGTGGATTACTTGAGCCCAGGAGTTCGAGACCAGCCTGGGCAATATGGCAAGACCCTATCTCAAAAAACAAACAAACAAAAAAAAAAAACAAAAGAAAAACATCTTTGATTTTGTTTTAATGGAGGCTTTTTGAATGCTTAACAATATCAGATGCCTTTGGATGGGAAACAGCATTGAATACCTTGGCTATCAACCCATTGTTGAGTAGCTGTTGCAATAAAAGTTGTACCATGGTTAGGTTGCAAATTGTCCAGAAAACCAAATACATGATACATGTTTCAGGGGCCATACAAGTGTAACTATGGTTCGCTGATTGGATTGAAATTACAGCACTATAGCCTGAAAAAGTGTCAGCAGAGATGAGGTACTACCAATAGCCTGAGAGGGCTGAAAAGTCTACTGTAATCAGTCTGCCAGGAGAGAATCAGACCAACTTTGGGCAGGAGCTACAAGTGACAGCCTCTGCAGAACAGAGTCCTTTCCTTTTTGCCTTGTCTGCCATGTTGGATATGTGGTCATGTCTGGTGTGATGATGGGTCCAGGTAGCAACAGAATAGCAATCAGGGCAGTGCAGACTCAGCAGCTTGAGTCTGGTTGGTCTCATCAGGGCCCTTCCTGTGGGTGTTTACATAAGAATCGCCAAAAGTTTAATCAGCAGCTATAATTTATTTCCACAGTTCACAGCCCAATGAGGCATGTCTTTAATCTTCTAGTCTGTAGTTTTCAAAGTGACAGACCAATGGCTAGGCCATTGGCAACAGCCTAAGAGTCTGTAAACATATAGCAAAATTCATCAAGGGAGGTATTGGTCAAAGCTCTGAGAAGGTCCTTGAGTTGTTCTTTGAGTGGAGGTACTACATCTGTTTTTGGTTCTGCAAAGCTGGCACTGAAGTTGAAAAGCCACTGCAGTCCAGTGGAAACCATTCAGATTCAGCCTAGCCACACCAGACTCAAGATTTAGGAGAATCTTTGTGAAGTGAGGGCCCCATTGAGCTAGTAAAATGGCTCACATGGCTGAGTCAGGGTAAAATTTTCCCCAGAGAGCTGTTAATTTTTTTTTGAGACAGAGTCTTGCTCTGTTGCCCAGGCTGGAGTGCAGTGGTGGGATCTCAGCTCACTGCAACCTCCATCTCCCACGTTCAAGCAATTCTTCTGCCACCGCCTCCCAATTATTGGGATTACAGGCGCTGGCCACCATGCCTGGCTAATTTTTTGCGGGGGGAAGGTAGGAATGCAAATTAATTCAGACCCTATGGAAAACAGTTTGGAGATTTCTCAAATAACCCAAAGGGAAATAAATCATTCTACAAAAAGACACCTGCATTTATATGTTAATTGCAGCACTATTTATTTATAATAGCAAAGACAGAACATCAACCTAGGTGCCCATCAGTGGTGGATTGGATAAAGAAAATGTGATACATATATATCAGGGAATACTATGTAGCCATAAAAAGAATGAAATCATGGCCAGGTGTGATGGCTGACACCTGTAATCCCAGCACATTGGGAGACCTAGGCGGGCAGAGAGTTTGAGCTCAGGAGTTTGAGACAAGCCTGGACAACATGTGAAAACCCCATCTCTACAAAAAATACAAAAATTAGCTGGGTGTGGTGGCATGCCCCCGTAGTCCCAGGTACTTGAGAGGCTGAAGTGGGAGGATGGCTTGAGCCCAGGAGGCAGAGGTTGCAATGAGCTGAGATCGTGCCACTGCAGCCTGGGCGGCAGAGCCATAACCTGCCTCAAAAATAAAAATAAAATAAAAAGGAAAAATAAATGATGTCCTTTCCAGTAACATGGATGCAGCTGGAGGCCTTTATCCTAAGTGAATTAATGCAGAAACATAAAACCAAATACTGCATATTGTCACTTATAAGTCAGAGCTAAACATCGGGTACACACAGACACAAAGATGGGAACAATAGACGCTGGAGATTCCAAAAGCAGAGAGGGAGGAAGGGAAGGTTTGGAAAACTACCTATTCTGGTATTATGTTCACTACTTGGGTGATAGGATCATTAGGAGCCCAAACCTCAGCATCACACAATATATGCATGTAACAAACCTGCACAAGTACCCTGTCAATCCAAAATAAAAATGAAAATAAAAGCTGCTTTTGAAAAGGGATGCCCCTGGTAGCCATGCCAGAGAGACAATGAGTCCAAAACCCAAGGGGCACTTCCAGGTTAAGGCAGCCTCCCTTCACTAGAGGCTATCATCAACAAAATCATCAGTCCCAGATACTTTTGGCTTAAAGTGGTAATTAGGGGTGTGGAACCCTCTAAGTAGTGAGCATGCTACAGCTGAACAGCTTCCAGTGAAGCCTATCATTTTGCACCCCACTTAAATGATACTCATTTATGAGTTAGCCAAGTAGAATGCCCAAATGAAGCAGATACTGTCTCTAGTGCCCAAAGAGCCCCATAAGGCTCTGGGCCTCCATTTTGTTGGGAGAGAGCAAACAGACAGCAGTCTTTCCTGCACTTTCAAAGTGATGGAGCATTGTGAGTTCACTCAAATAATCCACATAGTTCTGAGGAACTTGTTTGATAACAACAGGCCCCTCAATTTATTTATTTACTTTTATTATTATTATTTTTTTGAGACAGTCTTGCTCTGTTGCCCAGGCTGGAGTGTAGTGGTGCCATCTCAACTCACTGCAACCTCCACCTCCTGGGTTCGAGCAATTCTTGCACCTCAGTCTCCTGAGTAGCTAGGATTACAGGCGAGCACCACCATACACTGATAATTTTTTTTTCTTTTTTGAGACGGAGTCTCGCTCTGTTCCCCAGGCTGGAGTGCAGTGGCGTGATCTCCGCTCACTGCAAGTTCCGCCTCCTGGGTTCACGCCATTTTCCTGCCTCGGCCTCCTGAGTAGCTGGGACTACAGGCACCTACCACCATGCCTGGCTAATTTTTTTGTATTTTTAGTAGAGATTGGGTCTCACTGTGTTAGCCAGGATGGTCTCAATCTCCTGACCTTGTGACCCGCCCACCTCAGCCTCCCAAAGTGCTGGGATTACAGGCCTGAGACATCACGCCCATTGCACACTGCTAATTTTTGTATATTTATTAGAGATGGGGTTTTGTCATTTTGGCTAGACTGGTCTCGTATTCCTGGCCTCAAGTGATCTGCCTGCCTCTGCCTCCCAAAGTGCTAGGTTTACAGGCATTAGCCACCTCACCCGGCCAAGGCCCCTGAATTTCGCTGGGGTTATTGGCAGAGGTGTGGTAGCACCACAATCAGGGCCATTGAAACCAAGGTTTCCGATTTACCAACCAATAGCACACTCTCTCTATGATGAATGATTTGAATATCAGAGGGGAGATGCATTTGCACTAAATCCTCACCCACCCAGTGGTAGCAAGTGGCAGAAGAGTTTGTCCCACTAGCCCTTTTTTACATGAAGCCCTTTCTTATTGGAAAGGTCCTCTTTAGCACTTACGGGAGAGGGAAGTACAAACATAGAATCCAGTGGTTTCTATATAACAGGGGTCCCCAACCCCCTGGCTGTTGCCATTAGATTCTCATAGTGCAAACCCTATTGTGAACTGTGCATGTGAGGGGTCTAGGTTGCATGCTCCTTATGATAATCTTAACACCTTGAAACAGTTTCATCCTGAAACTGTTACCGGAAAGGGGTCCTGATCCAGACCCCAAGAGAGGATTCTTGGATCTTGTGCAAGAAAGAATTCAAGGTGAGTCCATAGAGTAAAGTGAGAGCAAATTTATTAAGAAAGTAAAGGAATAAAATAATGGCTACTCCATAAGCAGAGCAGCCCTCAGCCGCTGGTTGCCCATTTTATGGTTATTTCTTGATTATATGCTAAAAAAGGGGTGAATTATTCATGAATTTTCTTGGAAAGGGGTGGGCAATTCCTGGAGCTGAGGGTTCCTCCTTTTTTTGGACCATGTAGGTAACTTGCTGGTGTTGCCACGGTATTGGGGCAATCAGCCCCCAATATTTCAACATAGGTTCTTTCTATTTTTCCTAAGTGTTGGCCAGTCTGAGAAATAAAGAGAAAGAGTACAAAGAGAGGAATTTTACAGCTGGGCTGCCAGGGGTGACATCGCATGTCGGTAGGTCCGTGATGCCCCCTGAGCCGCAAAACCAGCAAGTTTTTATTAGGGATTTCAAAAGGGGAGGGGATGTATGAACAGGGAGTAGGTCACAAAGATCACATGCTTCAAAGAGCAAAAAAGGAGAACAAAGTTCACATGCTTCTGAGGCCAATAAAGATCACAAGGCAAAGAGTAAAGCAAGATCACAAGGCAAGGGCAAAATTACAATTATTGGTGAGGGTCTATGTTCAGCTGTGCATGTATTGTCTTGATAAACATCTTAAACAACAGAAAACAGGGATTGAGGGCAGAGAAATGGCCTGACCTCAAATTCACCAGGGTGGGATTTTTTTCCCACCCTAATAAGCCTGAGGGTACTGCAGGAGATCAGGGTGTATTTCAGTCCTTATCTCAACTGCATAAGACAGACACTCCCAGAGCGGCCATTTATAGACCTACCCCCAGGAATTCACTTCTTTTCCTAGGGTCTTAATATTTAATATTCCTTGCTAGGAGAAGAATTTAGCGATGTCTGTCCTACTTGCATGTCCGTTTATAGGCTTTCTGCAAGAAGAAAAATATGGCTGTATTCTGCCCGACCCCGCAGGCAGTCAGACTTTATGGTTGTCTTCCCTTGTTCCCTAAAATTGCTGTTATTCTGTTCGTTTTCAAGGTGCACTGATTTCATGTTGTTGTTGAAACACCCATGTTTTACAATCAATTTGTACAATAGTGGTCCTGAGGTGATTTACATCCTCAGCTTATGAAGATAACAGGATTAAGAGATTAAAGTAAGACAGGCATAAGAAATTATAAGAGTATTATTAGGGAAGTGATAAAAATGTCCATATTAAAATAAAATCTTCACAATTTATGTTCAGAGACTGCAGGAAAGACAGGTGTAAGAAATTATAAAAGTATTAATTTTGGGAACTGATAAATTTTCAGAGATTGCAGTAAAGACAGGCATAAGAAATTATAAAAGTATTAATTTTGGGAACTGATAAATGTCCATGAAATCTTCACAATTTATGTTCATCTGCCACGGCTCCAGCCGGTCCCTCCATTTGGGGTCCCTGACTTCTCGCAACACCATGGCATTTGTAAACTGTTATTGTGCTGGTAGGAGTGTTGCAGTGAGGACAACCAGAGGTCACTCTCATTGCTATCTTGGTTTTGGTGGGTTTTAGCAGGCTTCTTTTTTTTTTTTTGAGACGGAGTCTCGCTCTGTCGCCCAGGCTGGAGTGCAGTGGCGCAATCTCAGCTCACGGCAAGCTCCGCCACCTGGGTTCACGCCATTCTCTTGCCTCAGCCTCTCCGAGTAGCTGGGACTAACAGGCGCCCGCCACCACGCCTGGCTAATTTTTTGTATTTTTAGTAGAGACAGGGTTTCACCATGGTCTCGATCTCCTGACCTCGTGATCCACCCGCCTCGGACTCCCAAAGTGCTGGGATTACAAGCGTGAGCCACCATGCCCGGCCTAGGCTTCTTTACTGCAACCTGTTATGAGCAAGGTCTTTATGACCTATATATATATATATTTTTTTTTTTTTGAGATGGAGTTTCGCTCTTGTTGCCCAGCCTGGAGTGCAATGGCATGATCTTGGCTCACCGCAACCTCCCGGGTTAAAGCAATTCTCCTACCTCAGCCTTCTAAATAGCTGGGATTACAGGCATGCACCACCACGCCTGGCTAATTTTTGTATTTTTAGTAGAGACAGGGTTTCTCTATATTGGTCAGGCTGGTCTTGAACTCCTGACCTCAGGTGATCCACCTGCCTCAGCCTCCCAAAGTGCTGGCATTACAAGCATAAGCTGTCGCACCCAGCCTATGACCTGTATCTTACACTGACCTCCTATCTCATCCTGTGACTTTCCATCTGGGAACGCAGCCCAGTAGCTCTCAGCCTTATTTTACCCAGTACCTATTCAAGATAGAGTTGCTCTGGCTCAAACATCTCTGACAAAACCATCCCTACCCCCTGGTCAGTGGAAATATTGTCTTCCACGAAACTAGCCCCTGGTGCCAAAAAGGTTGGGGACCCCTGCTATATAACATACAGGCCAAGAAAAAAACAACAAAACAACAATACATTGAATTAACTGAAAGGGCCCTCCCACAAGGTCACTTTAGCTTCCTTCCTCCACTGTGAAGCCTGTGCTGACCCCGTCAGTTGAATGTGGGTGTTTTCTCCCCATAAGGGACAGGGCGGGGGGCTGTGACTTTGATGTCTTTGTCTAACGAGTCACAGAAATTGTAGTCCCTTGCTTTTGAGGTTTCCTAGCATATTCAGCTGGGTGCATATGAACTTATATCCCCCTTGGCCCAAATCCTAATCACCTTTTTTTTTTTTTGAGATGGAGTCTCACTCTGTCACCCAGGCTGGAGTGCAGTGGCACGATCTCGGCTCACTGCAACCTCCACCTTCCTGGGTTCAGGCCATTCTCCTGCCTCAGCCTCCCAAGTAGCTGGAACTACAGGTGTCCGCCACCACGCCTGGCTGATTTTTTGTATCTTTAGTAGAGTCGGGGTTTCACCGTGTTAGACAGGTTGGTCTCGATCTCCTGACCTCGTGATCCGCCCCCCTTGGCCTCCCAAAGTGCTGGGATTACAAGTGTGAGCGACCACGCCCAGCCCCTAATCACCTTTTAAAAGCAGCTCAGTAGAGAGAGTAGAGGGGAAGCAAGGGATCAGTGGTTCAGAGGGAGAGCATGGCTCTATATCAGTAAACAAGGCATTATATTACATCTTGTTTTGAGCAGAGTGGTGACTGCTTGGGGCTCAAATAAATAAATTTCTAATGCTTATGATCCACCAAAAGCTCTATGCCCTAATTGCTACACCATTTATTTCAGCTGTATAACATCCCTGAAAAGACAGTCCATATAAAAAACTGTTTCTAGGCTGGGCATGGTGGCCCATGCCTGTAATGCCAGCACTTTGGGGGGCCAAAGCATGTGGGTCACCTGAGGTCAGGAGTTCAACACCAGCCTACCCAATACGGCAAAACCCTGTCTCTACTGAAAATACAAAAATTAGCTGGGTGTGGTGATGCACACCTGTAATCCCAGCTGCTCAGGAAGCTGAGGCAGGAGAATCGCTTAAACCTGGGAGGCAGGAGTTGTAGTGAGCAGAGATCATGCCACTCCACTCCAGCCTGGGTAACAGAGCGAGACTCCGTCTCAAACAACAACAACAAAAACCAAAAAACTGTTTCTCTGCTTGAAAGATTTACAGAAATGTGAGAAATCCATGCAGAATTGTCTAGTATCCTGTGACCTTGCTAAACTTATTAGTTGTAGATATTTTTTCCTGGATTTTTTTTATGTAGACAATCATGTCACTGTTTTATTTTTTATTTTCCAATATGTATGCTTAACATAGGCCAAGACTTTTAATACTATGTTGAATAGGAGTGTGAGAGTGCGTATTCTTGCCTTGATCTGATCCAAAGGGAAAAGGATTCAGTCTTCACTGTGAAGTATAATGTTAGCTGTAGGTTTTTTGTGGATGCCCTTCTTTTATCAACCCTCTGCATCGGCAGTTAAACCCTCTGCTTTTATAACAACATCTGTCTTTATTATGAAAATTAAATGCAGGTCTGGTGAAATAAAAGTGAGCAAATGAATAAATACAAAGTGCCTCGACCCACTACACTTCTGGAAGTGCTCCTGTTCTTGTCCTATCACCTTTGTCTTACTAATTGGCCCATTCTTCTACTTTGTATACTCTTAGATTACATTCTAATTACATTTAAGTCTTTAAATGTGGCCCAAAACGTTGTGGTCTTGTTTATTTAGGGCCTCTGTTTCACTGGGGTAACATGGCCAAGGAGGCCACATTTTTTTTATCCATCCATCCATCTCTCTGTCTCTCTACATTCCCAAACATATATACACCCATATATATTCATCTATCTTCAATAATTGACAACTTAGAACTAATCTTGTTTCACTTCTACTCACATCTACTACTCCCCCTAATTTTCCTGTATTATTTTAAAATAA